>NC_087212.1:59034564-59144564 GCF_015104395.2 Macrobrachium nipponense | reverse complement strand
TTTTGGAAGGAACATTTCAATATCGTCCATTGCTTAAAAATTATTGATGATGCATGGCAGGGTGTCACACGAAGAACTCTTAATTCAGCATGGAAGAAATTGTGGCCAGCTTCCGTCGCTGAGAGGGACATTGAAGGGTTCGATACGCCAGACCCTGATGAACCCGAAACTATTGTGGTGGATGAAATCGTGTCTCTTGGAAAGTCCATGGGGCTGGAGGTAGATGAGGCAGATGTGAACAACCTTGTCAAGCAGCATCAGGAAGAGCTCACGACACAGGAATTGATCGAGCTCCAGGAGATGCAACATTCGGAGGTGTAGCAGGAGCTCAGTAGCGAGGAGGAGGTGGAAGAGGAGGACCGCCTTTCTACGAAGGAAATCAGAGACATGTTAGCGAAGTGGCAAGATTTTTCTGATTATATGGAAAAGAGGCACCCAGACAAGTTGGCGTGTGGTCGTGCGTTAGCCTTTTGTGACGACACTTGTGTACATCATTTTCGTAACATTTTGCTGAGGAGACAAAAGCAAACATCCCTAGATAGGTTCCTCTTAAAAAGCCTGGCAAAAAGCGAAGGTGAAAGCGAGTCAAAAAGAGCAAAAGCCGGAAGAAGAAAAGTAAAAAAATGAAAATGAAAACAAAATTAGAATTAAGCTTAGTGTAACGTAAGATTAACATTTATTTTTAAGTGTGTGTACAGTAAGCTAATTTCATTTAAGTTAAATTTAAAGTTTAAGTTATGTTACGTAGTGTTACAAAAGTGTAGCGCACCGAACATGTTGCCGTCAAGTCTCTCTCCTCCCGCTACCGTCTGTCTCGAAGGTAAGAACTCCAAAATAATGTCACATTTTATTGCAGATCATAACCAGTACATAGGTCTGTTATTTTGTGGGCGTAGGTTGTGAATTAGAACAATTAAAAATATGTTTTTCCACTGTAATATACTGTTTTTAGGTGTTTTTTCAGAGGGTGGGAACAGATTAATTTTTTTTTTAGTAATTTTATATGGGAAAAATTGATCCGAAATAAGAGTGAATAGACATCCAAGCTCGGGTCCCGGAACGCATTAAGCTCGTATCTCAAGGTATTACTGTATATATATATATATACACAGGCAGTTCCCGGGTTACGACGGGGGTTCCGTTCTTGAGATGCATCGTAAACTGGAACATTGTCAAAAATCCTAAGAAAACCTTACTTTTAATGCTTTGGGTGCATTGAAAACTATGTAAACTGCATTTTTCTTATTGCATTTTTCATCAAAACAACCTGCAAATATTGATTATTTTGCATTTATGGTGTCATATTTCATCTGCCAGATCAGCGTTGTAGGCGTCGTAACCCTGGAAATAATGTCTGATGAATATAATTGAGAAGCGCCTTAACCTCGGAACGTTGTAAGCCGAACCTGTCGTAACCCGGGGACTGCCTGTACATACATACATACATACATACATACATACATACATACATACATACATACATACATACATACATACATACAACATACATACCATACCATACCATACATACATTACATACATT
Organism: Macrobrachium nipponense; assembly: GCF_015104395.2. Taxonomy (NCBI): domain Eukaryota; kingdom Metazoa; phylum Arthropoda; class Malacostraca; order Decapoda; family Palaemonidae; genus Macrobrachium; species Macrobrachium nipponense. Next base: position 59,143,021 of record NC_087212.1, on the reverse strand, counting down.
ACATACATACATACAATAAACATACATACATACATTACATTACATACCATACATTACCTATCTACTAACATCTATTATCTATCTATCTATCCTATCTATCCATTCTATATTATCTATCTATCTATCATCTATCTATCTATCTATCTATCTATCTATCTAAATCTATAAATAAATAAATATAAATAAATAAATATCTAAATCTATAAATAAATAAATAAATAAATAAATAAATAAATAAATAAATATATAAATAAATAAATAAATATATATAATTTATATATATATATATATCTATATATATATATATTTTATTATATATATATATATATATATATATATAATATATACGTATATATACCTTTTCAAAAAAGTACGTACCTTGAATGTAAACAAAAATGAAGGTAGCAAGAATGCTTGAAAGCCATAGAATCCTGTAACTTTATAACTTAGTACGTACTTCAAAATATACACAAGAAGGGTCTTTCTGTCTCCTCCATTTGCCAGGGCATGACTTTTTTGTAATTCTACATTAGACTTTTATTACTAACATACTTGGAAAATGGGTGCATCCTTGCATACATTAGTCATGTGGGAAATGAAAGAAGCGTGCTCGGTAAGTTCTCAGGCTACAAATATGATACATAGCTTTGATTTGCAGCAGACAAATCAATAAAGAAATAATAAATGAACCATAAGGTTTACTGTGCATGAATCAAAGTAAGCAAAATATATTTTCAAACTAAAGTTTCATCTCAGAAAGATGATGCATGGATAGCTCTGATTCCTTTATTATCAAGAAAATGTATATAGGATCCCTAGATCTGATGATCTCACTTCAGCATAGGCAACATAAATCCAATCAAAACTTTAATCTCTACTATATGAGAAAAGATCTATGAATAGCTCAGATAATTAGAATAAACTAAATATATTGGGCTCTTGCCACATCATATACGTAATTTCCATTGCCCATTAAAATACTCAAGTAGAACAGGTATGACAAGGTTAACTTGAATAGTTACCTAGAGGGATGAAGGAATCTGTTCTTACAATAATTCCCTTAAAACATTATATAAAAAATGTAAAATTATACTGGTGTTTAAAAAGGGGAAAAAAAAACACACACACACAGAAAAGCTAGTTTTCAAATACCAATCCGGTCAAACAAAGTTACATTGAACCTCAGTACAATGATGCAACCAATGCTAATCAAAACAAAGGAAATCTATGAGATTATTTTGATGCAATTAATCACTTGTCATTGACCCATCCTTGTCTTGAGGTAAAAAAAAAAGTGTAAAGTACTACTATGATTAATGAGAATAATTTTTTTTTTTTTTTTGGATCATCCCAAAAGATGTTTTTGTTAAATGTGAATGAAAAAAGCAGACCATTATTATTAGAATAAAATCCCAGGTCTAAGCCAGAGGCCAAGCACTGGAATCAAATAGGTCATTCAGAATAATGCTGAATAAATCAAATTAAATTAAATTAAAAGCAGATCAAGCTAACCTTCAAGTTGTATAGCTATTTATGAAGGAAAACTGGAACACACTTAACAGCAGAAGAGCAGCATATAAGTAGCATCATATTACAGGAAATGTGTGAAAAGGACAACAAAATAAGTTGGGGCGTTATTTAGGGTTTTATATTTCACAGCATAAGAGCTTACAAATAGGATATTTAAAATTTGATATGTGTAAAAATAATCCAGTTCATGGCATTCTTCATAATTTTTCTTTTTCTGACTACTACTGCTGCTACTACTACTAATTTAAATTATAATTACTAAGTTAACCCTTACAAGACAGTCTATATATACATTAACAAAAAACCCATGACCAGGCAAACTTTAAGGTCTGCCCATTAAAAAAAAAAAAAATTAGACATCAAGGGAAAGTAGAAAATATGCAAATGCTCAATGTCTAAATAAAATTCTCAAAAATTTTCTGCACTTTTCAATGAAAGTTGAAAGTGAATATTTCCAATCATGTGTGGGGCCTCGTTTCCGAGACATACTTATTACAATTACAGCTCACAAAATATTGTAAAAGATAAGAACTAATGCCAACAACAATCTCCAAGCACATTTATGGACAAGCATGGGAGATTCTTTTTCCATGTAACACTGAGCTTATGTTTGTGTTGCCAAAGGAGCTGCCATAAGGTCATTTATAGCCCATTAAATGACCTGAATGTTTTCCATCAAATTTCATTCAAATATTGTGCATGAAATAAGGATTATCATATGATGTGCAACGAAGTTTTCATAAACAGGCAGCCCCTAGTTATCGGTGGAGGTTTCGTTCCCGAGGGCATGACAATAACCGAAAATCGGCGATAACAGCACCTATAAACAAGGGTCAGCCCTGCTGATAACCAAGGTTCAACAGTGATAAGTGGTGGTCAGCACATACTGGTGAAAAACTCTGTAATCATTGTCACTAGACAAGTGCCATAAAACCGGATCGCCGATAATCAATTATTGCATCACATAAGATACTTTCAGTCCCTAAGGGGTTGAAGCTCTCAGCATAGGGTTAGACTAAATAGGTCTTTGCAATAAGTGAGGATTACTACAAATAATTTGACAAAATGGTTCTTTGCAGTAAGTGAGGATTACAAGTAACTTGACCAAATAGTTCTTTGCAGTAAGTGAGGATTGACAAATAAATTTGACCAAGTGGTTCTTTGCAGTGATGTGAGGATTAGAACAAATATTTTGAGCAAATGATTCTTTGCTGTAAGTGAGGATTGCAACAAATACTTTCACCAAATGGTTCTTTGAGTAAGTGAAGATTACAACAAATAATTTGACCAAATGGTTCTTTGCAGTAGGTGAGGGATTACAACAAATAATTTGTCCAAATGGTTCTTTGTAGTAAGTGAGGAATACAATAAATAATTTGACCAAATGGTTTTTTACAGTGTGAGGATTACAACAAATACTTTGACAAAATGGTTCTTTGCAACAAATAATTTGACCAAATGGTTTTTTGCAGTAAGTGAGGATTGCAACAAATACTTTGACCAGTTGGATCTTTGCAGTAAGTGAGGATTACAACAAACAATTTGACCAAATGGTTCTGTGCAGTTAACTGAGGATTAAATACAATAATTTACCATTTCTTACCACCTTAAAAGATATAATATCTTGACTTACATATTTGTCATATTAAAATCACTATTTTTTAAAGTAAATTGTATTTTTCCTAACTATACAAACCTGAGGTCCTTTACATAAGGAATGACTTTCAGCACCAGCTGGTAAGATTCAATAACAAGGTAGTTAGGCAGTAACTGCTTGTTCGATGGTCGGGAGTTCTGCCTGACTGGATGTATACATTCCACTTTGCTTTAGGCCCAGGAACAGAGTGAGGGGTGGCATGAGGTGGATCTATATGTAATGGACCTCAGGTTTGTATAGTTAGGAAAAATACAATTTACTTTAAAAAATTTGTGATTTGTTCCTACACGTTATACAAACGATCGGTCCTTTACATAAGGAAGACTCACTTATTGGTGGGAGGAATCTGAGTTTTGTGAACAGACTGGTGTTCGCCCAACCTGGGTTCCCTCTCTGGTCGTGAGAGCACCATGGGGGGGGGGGTAGTGGGGGGGGGGGGGGGGGGGGAGACCTGGCCTATGTCCAACTGATTGGAATGAGATACTGCAGGATCAGTGGTCAGATCTCTGGACCCATTCATAAGAGGGAGGCATGCGTACCTCTTATGAATACCAGGCAAAAACTTCAAGTCATAAGTAAGAGGCCAAATATAAAGCATTGGTTTGTCTCTTACTGCTCTCCGCTTCCCCCCTTGTTAGGGAAGGGACAGATAAATGCTTCTATCTCTAACTAAAGAGATTGAATGGAGCTCAGTTACATAGCTTGCATGCACCGTCGTCCTGTCCAACGTGACGACCGCTACCCCCTGCCCCCAAGAAGAAGGAAGAAAAGAGAAGGAAGAGGAGCCAGTCACAGTCTCATTCATTCTCCATTGATGCGATATCCCGAGAACGAGATGCAACCTTGTCCTGTTAAAGGAGCTGGGTAAGCTACACAATTTGTTGAGCAGCCACCACGGGTCCCAAGGACCTATGAGCAATATCCTGAAGGTAGAAAGAGGTGAAGGTGGTGGTCTGGTTAGACCACACCCCTGCCTTCAGTACCTGAGCAACTGACAAGTTCTTGCGGAATGCAAGGGTTGGACCAATACCTCTAACTTCGTGGGCTCTCAGACGAAAGGTACTGGTGTCAGCACCACTCTCGGAGTTGTATGCTTTCCTGATTACCCCACGAAGCCAGAAAGAAACAGTGTTCTTGGTCATCCCAGTGCTTACGAAGAGGCGTTGACGCTCAGGACTCGAACCTGACGTCAGGGACCAAAGGGTTCTGAGTCTTACCTACGAAATCCGGAACAAAATCGAGCGTAACTGATCCCCATCCCCTTGAGTGTTTGACATAGAAGGAAAGACCGTGAAGTTCTCCTACTCTCTTCGCCGACGCCGGGCCAGCAGAAAGATGATCTTGAGGGTCAGATCCCTGTCTGATGACTCCCGGAGAGACTCCTTACAGACCTTACATTTTCTTCGGCTTGCCCCAGGTCCCTCAGTGTGAGGCACCTCTAATGTCTACCAGAGTTGCTAGTACATCTTCCGGTACATTTTGCATCTTCCAATCTTGGATGGTCTGGGATGCAGTTTAGATATTTGTCGACCTTATTCTTAAACACATCTACGCTCACTCCTGATATATTTCTCAGATGAGCTGGCAACGCATTGAATAAGAACGCTTGCGATTATTCAATGCTGGTGTGTAGTGGATTAATGTCCTGTGCGCTTTCCTTATTTTTCCTGATATAGTTTTGGGCACTATTAATCTACCTCTGCTTGCTCTTTCTGACATTTTTAGTTCCATGATGTTTTCTGCTATTCCTTCTATCTGTTTCCATGCTTGAATTATCATGTAGCGTTCTCTTCTCCTTTCTAGACTATATAATTTTAAGGATTGTATCTTTCCCAGTAGTCAAGGTCCTTAACTTCTTCTATTCTAGCTGTAAAGGACTTTGCACACTCTCTATTGTGCAATATCCTTTTGATAGTGTGGGTACCATATCATATTGCAATATTCAAGTGGACTACGAACATTGTTTGTTTATAAAGCATAATCATGTGTTCAGCTTTTCTTGTTTTGAAGTGCCCTAACAACATTCCCATTTTTGCTTTACATTTTGCCAATAGAATTGCTATTGATCATTGCATAACATGTTCCTATTCATCATCACACCAAGGTCTTTAACTGCTTCCTTATTTGTGATTGTCTCATTATTTGGTCCCCTATATGCATATAGCTTTCCTTCTCTGTCTCCATAATTATGATTCAAATTTATCAGAGTTAAATACCATCCTATTTACCTCTGCAATCAATCATACTTTGTTAAGGTCTCTTTGTAGAGCGTTTCCTATCTTCATCACAAGTAATTTCTCTACTTATTCTTGTGTCATCGGCGAAACTACTCACTACCCGAATCCTTAACATTACTGTCTATGGTCTTCAATCATAATAACAAACAGTATTGCAGCTAAACACCGTACCTTGTGGCACACGGATATTACCTTGGCTTCATCGATTTGTTTCTCATCTTTTGCAATAACTATCTGCTTTCTGTTGTGTAAAAATTCTTTTAACCATCTTCCTACTTTATCCACGATATTGTGTTTTCTAATTTTCTTCGCTAATATATTATGGTCTACCTTGTCAAAAGCTTTGGCAAAGTCTAGATAAACCACATCTGTTTCATTTCCACTTTTCATATTTTTGAATATGTTCTCACGGTGGACTAACAGTTGGGTTTGTGTACTTTTTCCGGGTACGAAACCATGTTGTGCTATTTTTTATTAAATGTTTCATAATATTTTCCTTCATTACCCTTTCATACACTTTCATAATATGTGATGTTAGACTCACAGGCCTATAATTACTTGCCTCTAGTCTTGATCCACTTTTGAAAGTAGGGGTAATATATGCTAATTTGTGCTCATCATAAATCTTGCCTGTATCTACACTTTGTCTTAATAATATTGCAAGTGGCTTTGCGATAGAATGAACTACTTTCTTTAACAAAATAGCAGGAACTCCATCAGGCCCTGCTGCAGCTCCATTTTTAATTTCATTAATAGCCTGCACCATATCAGCTTCATTAATATCTATGTCAGCTAAATATTCACTATTTTTGTCCCTTACTTCTATATCATTATCTTCATTATCTATTCTAGGGGTGAATTCTCTCTTATATCGTTCTGCCAATATGTTGCAAATTTCTTTTTTTCATTCGTTAATCTCCCTTCAATTCTTAGAGGGCCTATTTCTATTCTTCTTTTATTCATCTTTTTTGTGTATGAGTATAATAGTTTGGGGTTTTGCTTGATATTTATTAGGGTTTTTCTTCCAAGTCCCGTTTTTCATTTTCTTTTGATTGTATAATCTTTTGTTCTGCATTTTCTATCTTACTTTTTTAGTTCTATAACTTTCCATGCATTTTTTTCTTTTGCAAGACCTTTTTTCCACTTTCTGATTTTCTGGAACAAGATCCTTCTGTCTCTTGGCAGGCATGACTGATGTTTACTTTTCTTCTTCGGTTTATATTTATCCACTATTTTATCTAATATTTTATATAATATCTCCGTATTTACCCTTATGTCATCACTTTCGAAAATGTTATCCTAATCTTTGTTTAATTCTTCATTTATTTCTGACCATTTTATATTTTTACTGTAGAAGTTGTATTTTCCATATCCTTCCCACTTTTTCATTTCTTCCTTATCTCTGTTTTCACTTGCTTTGGAATGGACTGTTAATTCTATGACATTATGGTCTGAAATACTCGCATTATAAACTATTATTTCTTTAACATAATTCATCTTGTTCACAAATACTAGGTCTAAAGTATTTTCCTTTCTTGTTGGCAGGTGATTTATTTGTTGAATGTTGTATTCTAGTAGCATATCTAATAGCTTTTCGTATTGCCTCTTATCTTCTGCACTACTATTACTCTCTTTTTTATATTATAAGTACAACCACAATCTCCTATTCGTTCTTTCCAGTCTACGAAAGGAAAAGTTTGAAGTGCTCCAGATAGGAGAATAGTCCAGTCCTTGTGATTTCAACATATATCATCCAATTTTTCTATTATTAAGTCAAACTTTAGTATTAGGAGGTCTACATATTACTATGTTCATTAATTTTTCAGATTCAAATTCTACCGCTATTAGTTCACATTCTGAGTTACTATATTTCTCATATATTTTTCCTTGTTTTTTGTCTTTCCCATATATTGTGGTTCCCCCTTGATTCCTATTTTTTCTATCTGATCTATAAGTTTGGAACCCTTTTATTTGATCATCATTCCCAGTCTCTTGGGAATACAGGCAGCCCGCAGTTAACGGCGCAATCACTCAACGGCGAATCGGTTTTACGGCGGTCGTCAAAAATATTCATTAAAAAAATAAGGCATTTTAAAGGTATCTTTACGGCACAATTTTCAGTTAACAGCGCCGCTAGCGCCGTTGTCTAACGAGCTCATACATTTGTAGAAATGCCGTTCAGACCATAAGGTTATGCAAATTATATTAACAAATTTTATGGAGAGTTATTACGTAGGTATTAGGGTAAAATATATGCCTCTGACGCTGTTCTATGCCGAAAATATCAAGTTACATAAGTGCAAATTTAGCTATGGATGTGTCGATTTATAAATGTTCAGGCTTTGTTTAAAAATGTGTATGAAAATGTATTGCGTGAAAGGTATTTTTATTTCTGTACAGAAATATGATACAAAGGCAAATACGATGTTTTTTCATGTTCTTTCTTGTGAGCCGCCACCTGCCGCTCTTCCGAAAATATTGATTTAAAAAATAGTGCAAATTAGAGATCGATGTGTCGATTTTATAAATGTTTATGCTTTTATGTTTAAATGTGTATGAAAATATATTACAAATAGGGTATTTTTATTTTTGTGCAGAAATATGATAAAAAGGCAGCTTTTGAAACTGCCCTTCAAGTTATCGACTACGATGTTTTTTCAAGTTCGTTCTTGTATGCCGCCGTCTGCCGCTCTTCCGAAAATATCGAGTTAAAAAAATGAGTCCAAATTTAGCGATCGATGTGTCGATTTTTTAAATGTTTATGCTTTTATGTTTAAAATGTGTATGAAAATATATTATGTAAAGGTATTTTCATTTTTGTACAGAAATAAGATACAAATTAAGACAGCCTTTGTAACTACACTCCATGTTGTCAGGGGATGTTTTTTTCATGTTCGTTCTTGTCCGCCCAGTTCCGAAAAATGCATTGTGTTGTATTTTAATTTAATTATGCATCTTTTCCATAAATCCTTTCTTTAAAAAGTTTATACATTATTTCAACTGTATCCAAGAACTATTGTATGTATTCTCACATATTATTGTATTTTAAAATACTTACGGCAAACTTTAGCCAGTATTCCGCGGAGCGGCCAATGTTGTGGTTTGAAATCAGCTGATGAATACGAGTTTGTTTCACCATAACGCAATTCTGAGCGAATGCTCTTGCTTCTAGTTAGCATAAACGAATATCTATATATACATGACATATATGAGACAAAGTTATTTTTCCTTATACAGCGTGTTTTTAGGTGGAAATATTTTTTGAATATGTCTCGTTGTGAATGTGAACTACTTTTTTTTTTGTTACAAGATTACGTTGGCGGCATGTTTATTGCGTAAAAAATTACGTGATTCCGTTCGCAATAATCCTTTATATCATCGTAATATGAACTTTATGTTATTTATCTTATATCGGCGTGAAACCAACAGTAAAATGTGTTCTTTTTTGTCAAGCACAGTAGTTTTAAATTTAATATATTTGATTTTATCCCAATTTTATCTACAGTTGTGTTTGATGGCAGACATTTACTGCAGTTTTATCCTTGTTGCCGATGTACGATAATAGTCATTAGCAGCTTGAACAGTTTTCTCAGCTTCAGTTATAACTAGGTTTAAATTTAACAGTATATTTCCCAATTGATCTTTAACCCTCTTACGCCGACTGGACGTATTTTACGTCGACATTTTTTGTCTCCCGTGTGCCGACTGGACGTATTTTACGTCGACTTACTAAGTTTTTTTTAAAATTCGCGTAAAAATACTTATAGGCCTACCAGCCTAAAACTTTTGAATCACACGCCTTGGGGGATGCTGGGACTTCACGGATCAAGGTGTTGTTTTGTTTACAATCGTTACGCAGGCGCGCAAGCGCGAATTTCTTTCTTGCCGCACTAAAAAGTATCTCGGAAATTATTTCGTCACTTTGATAATTTTTTTATTTTTGTAACCATTGTAAATTAGCCGTTACATGAAGTATTATATATGAAAAATCGTGCGCATTTGTATGTAGAATACAACAATAAAATACTACATGATTGTAGCTTTTATCAGTTTTGAGACTCATTTTCATATAAATAACGATAATTGCCAAAAATTTCAACCTTCAGTCAACTTTGACCCTACCGAATGATCGAAAAACGCAATTGTAAGCTAAAACTCTTATATTTTAGTAATATTCAATCATTTACCTTAATTTTGCAACTAATTGGAAGTCTCTAGCACAATATTTCGATTTGTGAAAAAACTTTTTCCTTACGTCCGCGCGGTAACTCTTACGAAAAAAATCATACATGCGATTGTGGTAATGTTTGCACCATTTTAAAATTAGCCGTTATATAAAGTTTTTATATATGGAAATGTGCGCAATTTTGTCATGCACAATACAACTAAAAACAACATGGTTGTAGCTTTTATCAGTTTTGAGATATTTTTTTGTATAAATAACGATAATTACCAAAATTTCAACCTTCGGTCAACTTGACTCACCGAATGGTCGAAAAACGCAATTGTAAGCTAAAACGCTTATATTCTAGTAATATTCAAGCATTTACCTTCATTTTGCAAGAAATTGGAAGTCTCTAGCACAATATTTCGATTTATGGTGAATTTATGAAAAAATAACATTTTTCTTTACGTTCCGTTGCGGTAACTCTTCCGAAAAAATCATACGTGCGATTGTGGTAATGTTTGCACCATTTTAAATTAGCCATTACATAAAGTTTTATAAAATGAAAAATGTGTGCAATTTATGTAGAATACAACAAAAATAATTGAAGTTGTAGCTTTTCTCATTTTTGAAATATTTGCATATAAATCACGATAAATAGAAAAAAAACCATGTTCGGTCAACTTGACTCTACCGAAATGGTCGAAAAACGCAATTGTAAGCTAAAACTCTTACAGTCTAGTAATATTCAGTCATTTATCTTCATCTTGAAACAAATTGAAGTCTCTAGCAAAATATTTTAGATTTATGGTGAATTTAAAAAAAATCTTTCCTTCCCTCCGCGCGCGGATTCTCCGCCACAAATCTCCGAAATGTGTACATCCCATTCTCGGAATATTTGCTCCGCTTCATATTAGGCATTTCATAGAGTTTTATATATGAAAATGTGGGCAATTTTATGTAGAATAAAACGAAAAATATTTGAAGGTTGTAGCTTTTCTTATTTCTGAAATAATTGCATATAAAAATATATATATAAAAAATTTGACATTCGTCAACTTTAACTCGTCACATCGGTCGAAAAACTGCAATTGTAAGAAAATTGGAAGTCTCTAGGACAATATTTAGATTTATGGTGTTTTTTGAATTTTTGAAAAAAATATTGTTTACGTTTCGCGCGTTACGAATTCATGCATTATTTGTGATAATATTTTCTGTGTTGTTGCTTTTATCGTTTACAATGTGTTATATACCAAAATGATAGTACATTACAACGAAAAAAAAGTAACTTGTTACCTTTAACCGTTTGCGCACAACGCGATTTGAATACAATTACAGCGGTCCCCGGGTTACGACGTTCCGGCTTACGACGTCCGAGGTTACGACGCTTTTTCTTAAATATTCAATGGAAAAATCCGTCCTGGGTTACGACGCTTGTTCCGAGTTACGACGCTGACGCTTCCGACGCTCCGAGTTAACGACGCTTTTAAAAAACGCATACTATGATAAAAATCCTTTATAGTTTAGCACGTATATTAATAAGTTTCTGGTTAGATTACAACAAAAAATTTAGAGATTGATGATGATTTTTGACACTTTTTATGTTGTATTTTCTATGTTTTTTAGTGACGCCTCATATGCGGAACAGTTTCCGAGCGAATGATACATACTAGTTTACATATAACAGTCCAAAAGCGCAAATAATGAAAAAATCATTGCTTGTTTCCAGTAATAATAACAAAAACGAAGTTTCTGGTTAGATTACAACGCAAATTCCAAGTATCCAAAGAGAGACATTATCCAGTAATTTGATCAGAGAGAGAGAGAGAGAGAGAGAGAGAGAGAGAGAGAGAGAGAGAGAGAGAGAGAGAGAGAGAGAGAGAGAGGCGTCTTCCGACGCTCCGAGTTAAGGACAGAGAGTGTTCGTTTCGTTTAACGGCCTCTGACTCATGCCAGTAAATGTTTTGTTGATACTAATAATATAAGCCTATTGAAAGATACGTTTACTTTAATTAGTCTATATGATACGTAAATAGTAATCACTGTTCTTTGTAGCCCTCAATATTTGGCAAATCGAAGTATCCAAAGAGAGACATTATCCAGTACGTAATTTAATCAGAGAGAGAGAGAGAGAGAGAGAGAGAGAGAGAGAGAGAGAGAGAGAGAAGGAGAGAGAGAGAGAGAGAGAGAGAGAGAGAGAGACGCTTTGGCAACAATGGTCTCGGGGTTTTTATAGCTTCCTTCTGCTTGATGATCGTGGATATTGTAGAAGGATTTCGACCATACTCGTTTGCCAAATCGACGATACGAACGCCACGTTCATGCTTTGCTATAATTTCATGTTTTGCTTCCATCGAAATCATTTCTTGGGTTTTTTCTTATCACCTGCTTTGTCTTTAGCTTTGAGACCCATGGTTAATAATAAAATAGACAAAATAACACGAAAAATAGGCGCAAATACAACGAAACTAAACAACGACGTGTTAACATGCAGCACCAACAAACAAACAGACTGAACGCCATTTATCGGTCGCCTATACACTAACACTCATCGCAAAATCGTATCTCAAATATTTCGTTGTATATCAAAGCTTGTATTTTCGCAAATTTTCTGTTGTATCTCAAAACATTCGTATATTAGGGCAATCGTATGTCAAGTTTCCAATGTAATTTGATCAGAGAGAGAGAGAGAGAGAGAGAGAGAGAGAGAGAGAGAGAGAGAGAGGGAGAGAGAGAGAGAGAGAGAGAGAGACTGCCTGGCAACAATGGTCTCGGGGATTGACGTAACGTTTATTTTCTGAACAGATAGGACAGAGAAGTGTTCGTTTCATTAAACGGCCTCTGACTCATGGCAGGAAATGTTTTGTTGATACTAATATATAAGCCTATTTAAAGATACATTTACTTTAATTAGTCTATATGATATGTAAATAGTAATCAGCTGTTCTTGTAGCCCTCAAGATTTTGCAAAATCACTCCAGGTTGTACATAAAACTTCAAGAATGTAGTGTCACCAGAGGATTACAATAGTTTTTACCTTCAAGAACCAGCATTCTTTTCATGAAAATAACTCCAGGTTGTACATAAAACTACAGGAAACAACATGTAGTGTAACCAAAGGATTACAAGTAAGGTTTTTGTATAACTTTTTATTAGTTTAAGACATATTTCCAAGCGTCGTTCCGGCTTACGACGATTTTCGGCTTACGACGCGTCTCAAGAACGGAACCCCCGTCGTAACCCGGGGACTGCCTGTATATATGAAATTTCATTTTTGCGCTATCATATATCGCATTATTTATATATGATAAAGATAATTTTTTTTCATTTCTGATGGTTGCATAATAAACTTCAGCCAATGACAAAAAAAGGAGCCAAAAATGAACTCTTAATCTTGAAAACTAAGTGCGCTGTGATTTTTTGAAAAAACAATATTTTTTCCGCTTCCGCGCTCACTCTGAAACACCTCCGGCACACGGGAGATAATTTTTTTTTTTACCGCTTCGGCGTAAGAGGGTTAATCTATATCGATCTCTGATCTATAGCGAATAAAGTTATTACATTAAGATATCTCAGTTCTATTCTATGCATAACGCCATTTATAACAAATACGGTAATGTTGTACTGTAGTACGATGATTGAAATAGAAGCCAAACAGATGTTATCCAGTTCGGTTGTACTTGAAAAAAAAAGTCGTTTCTCGTTCGGTTGTTCATGGCTGTACACGTTCACGCAACGAGTATAACGTTAAAACCATACTTTCGTCATTCTCTTTTGCTGTTATTGAACTTATGTAACTAGAAGATGGATAAAGTTAGGCCATTGTAATTTGATCTCTCATAAAATCGGACTATCGTAAGACTAATGATCGTAACCTGAACACTACAGCTACCTGTACACTGTATAAACTTTATTATACCTTTACATACTCTAGACACCCACATGTACTGTACAGTAAATTCTATAGTACTATACTGCATAAATATAATTTTACTTATTGCGCCGTTGTGGGATTACGGCGCCTTTGACTGGTCTACAGTTTTGAAAGAAGGTGGCATTAGGCTTTAAAATCGCTCAGCGTCGAAAATCGCTTGGCGTCGGTGGCCAGGAACGGAACCCCTGCCGCTAACCGAGGGCCGCCTGTACCAGGTTTCACTTATATTCATTATATCTATTTTCTTTTCAATTTGGGTTAGTTCTTCTAAGTACTCTATTTTTCTTTTTGAGTTACTCGTAACTAAACCCGGCGCATTCATCACTATGATGGTTTGCGTGTTTTCTCCTTCATTTAATATTGGTAATAATAAGGATTTTCCCATGTCTCTTTCCTGTTCTGGTAGTTGTTCTTTTTTCTTTTTTCATTTCCAGAAATTCTGACATAAAAAAGTCCAACTTTTCCATAATATTTGATCTTCCTTCATCATAATTATTCATTTTGTGTCTGAATCTGCAATTTTCTCCGTATCTGCAATATCCTCTTGCATAGTATCTTGGAGCTGAGGCTTTGATATTTTTTGCTGACATCTCTGCATATCTCGTTGATGGCTTGCTTTTTTCTTTTACCTGATATTCTTTATTTCTCTCTTTATTTGTTTCTTTCTTATTTTGGATTTTATTACTTGATTGATTATTTATTTGATTATGATTCATGGCTACAGGGTGCATATATTTACATTTTTTGTCGAACTTACATCCTTTTCCTTCTTTTAGGTTTTTGCATATTTTTGGATGCAGATCTCTGCAATCATCTTCATAGCCATCTAGGTATGCACATTTACCATATATTTCATAGTTGTGACATACCTTAAGATGTTTGTAGTAACATCTTTCTCCAAATCTGCAATTCCCTCTTTTCAAAAGGTTGCAGACTTTGTCTTTTTTGTCTATTTTTTCCTCTTTCCCGTCATTGTGTAGATCTGGGTAGAGCCTCTTCTTGATTTTTCTTTTGTGTTGTCATATCGTAATTTATTTCTTCGTAAGTATGCTGCTTTATTGCCTCATATGTAATATCAATGAGTATCTCTGCATCCATACTTTTATCTTGTTCTTTGTTTTCCTTATTTTTTTCTGTCATTTCAGTTTTGTTTACTTCTCTTCCGTTTTCCTCTTCTTCTTCTTCTTCTTCTTCTCTTCATCCTCATACTTGTACATTCAAATCTTGATTTAATAACATTGTCTATCCATGATAGACATGTTGAGCAAAATATTCTGGTATCTTTTCTCATATCTTGCATTACCTCAGCACATTGTGGATGGGTCGGAATGTTGCATGCAGCACATTTTCTGATTAGGTTTTGTGGATTAACTATGCTATACCACACCTTACACAGTTTGCATGCTTTTGGCATTCTTTTTCCTAATGCATCAATTAGGATATTCACAATGTTCACCTTATTCATTTTCTTTGTCGGAATATGTTGGTTTATGTATATTTTCTTTATGAGTCTCTTGACCACTTGGATTCTATTTGGAACTTCTTCAATTATTTTCAAGATGTTTTCAGTTGATTTGTTCCAGTTTGAAGGATTATATCCTTCTAATATATCTATGAATGCTTTTGTATCTTTTTGGTTAGGACTGTTGCTGATCTCATAGATGAAAAATGCCAGTTCCCTTCCTGCTACCTCATCGTATTGCGAATCTGCCAAGCAAGCTAAATTTCGCCATTTCTTCCCACAGTTGGAACTTACTGCCATCTTGTTCTGATTTACAGTATTTCACTTGATAAACTAACTTAGAAGACGCTTTATCCTACTATTTACACACTAATCTTATCACCGATAGTTCACGAACACTTCTAGATATTTCTCAAATTCTAGACGTATGTTAAACTTGTGATGTCTGTTGATTAATCTGACTTCGCACAGGAACGTCTCACCAAGCAAGATGGCTACTACGAGTCAAACTCCTTAAAAAAAAAAGAATCATGTCCTACTCAGGGGGCCTGAGTTCCCTGGGTGGGCAAGACCTCTCGAAGCTCCTCATTAGGAGAGATATTTCCATGGAGGAGGAAATATCCACTCTCGCAGCTTAAGGACTAGGGCCAGGGCAGCTCTGTATCCTTTAACTGCGGATACAGAGAAGAGCTTCTTTCGGCAAAGGCAGATCAGAAATCCACTACCTGCTGAAGAGTGGCTCTGAGCAGAGAGACCCCCCATCTACGACACCAACCACAAAAGACAGACCACTTTCCCAATCACCTGATTCTGGCAGCCGAGAGCTTGTCTGCCACTACATTCCTCTTGCCTGGAATGTATCTGGCTGACAGCTCTACCGAGTGAGCTACAGCCCACTCGTGCACCTGCATCGCCAACTGATGTAACAGGAGGGACACTTGGCCACCCTGTTTGTTGGCGTATGCCACTATCGTGGTGTTGTTGCTCATCAACACCACCGAGTGTCCCATCAGCTGTTCCCGGAATTCTTGGAGCACGAGAAACGCTGCCTTGAGTTCAAGAACACTGATGTGAAGGTGCTTGTCATGTCGGTTCCACATTCCTGTAACCAGCAACTCTTCCAGGTGTGTGCCCCAACCCTCGGTCGATGCGTCTGAGAACAGAAGCATCTCCAGAGGGAAGTGCATAGCGGCACTCCTATTAAGAGGTTCCTGTCGTCTAGCCACCAGGCTAAATCCTCCCTTACTTCCTCCGTAAGAGGAACCAGGAAGGATTGCAAATCCCGCAACTGTGACCAGCACTCCTTTAATCTCCATTGCAGAGACTGCAGGTCGAAGATGCCTGTGAGGGACTAACTTCTCTAGTGACGACAGGCGACCGATCACAACCTGCCACTGCTGAGCTGGCTGTTCCTGTCGTGACAGAAACCGATGAGCTGCTTCTCTGAACCTACTGATCCGCGAGTCTGCGGGGAAGACTCATGCTGCTACCGTGTCGATCACCATGCCCAGGTACTTTATCCTCTGCTTGGGCTCGAGATCTGACTTCTCGAAATTTACCATGATCCCCAGGTCGCAGCATAAGTCAAGGAGGCGATCTCTATCCTGTAGCAACTAAGAGTGAGAGCTCGCCCTGGACCAGCCAATTGTCGAGATACCTCATCAGACATATCCTGGTCGAATGGGCCCAAGCCAATACCAGAGTGAACACTCGCATAAACACCTGTCCCTCCTCGAAACCAGGTTGGCCATCTGGTGGGCAAGGTAGGATATGGCCCTATCCAGACTGGCAGTCTCTCCTGAACGCCAAGTCTTCCCCAGGAACTATAGTTCCTGAGGAGGCTGCAACTCTGGATACTGTGAGGAACCACAGATCCAGCCAGGAGATGGCCTGGAAAGCTGCCATGGCAGTGGATTCCAGGGCTGATGCCTCTTGCTGTGAGAACCTGATAGCAGGTGCTGAAGAGGCACTTCCGGAGTTAGGCAAGCTAACTCCGGGTCAACCTGCTTGGTCAACAACAGGCCTGTCGAAGGCACGTAAAAACGCCACTGACGAGGCAGAGGAGGGGAAGCAGCTTGTCCGACCTGCTGTCCCCAAGTGAAGCTTCCTGTCCGGAGACAAGAGCGTCCACCTGGTCCAGCACTCCGTTGGCCAAGGAAGACGGGGTAGCCCTACAGATGCTCTGGGTTCCTTCTTAGGTTCCCAGAACGACTTCAATCTCGATGGACGGTCAGAGGGGGCAACCACGATCCTTCCCCGAGGTTGTTGTGCTGACGGATCAGCGCAATGACCTCTGCAAAAGACCTCTGTATCTCGGAGGTGACCACATCCTGAGGCAATGGATCGTCAGATCCATCTAAGCCAAGTCCCTGCCGAGACGCTCTTCCTTCAGGAGGAAGAACCTCGCCAGACCCCTCATGGTCTCCTCTAACCACTTGAGCGTATGACCTGTCTGGTACCAAAACCGAACCAGGCTCATAGGCTCTCGTGGCCGGACTGTAAGGAGCACGCTCCTCACGGTCACTCCTGTTCACCTCGCTCCTCCCAGTGTAGCCCGAGGAGGTTGAAGGGACAGGTGAGGTAGACCTGACGCTCCTACCCTCCCTTACAGCAGAACCGGTAGGCTGGGAGGACTGCAGGCGATCGCCAACCCGAGGCAGTGATTGAGCTGCAGGTCTGGACCAGCAATCTCCCTGCAGAAATGTACTGGGCAAAGGACGGTAGCGTCGGTCTCGTGCGTCAAGGGAGCTGCTACCAGCCATGCAGACTGTCTGATCACGCTGGTGTGACCGACGGTCGGGTGACTGGTAGCATCCACTAACACGGTGAGAGCAAGCAACGTCCTCGTGTCGCGCCATGGTCCCAGAAGCAGCTGAAGCTGTTCCCGGGGACATGGGATACCTCTTCCCAGCCTCGCCTTGTGAACGGTCTGATGGGACCGTCACGTCAACCCTGGGTACTGGTCGATCGCTACATGAGCAATCGCCGGTCTAGCGAGTCACCTAAGCGACTCTGTTCTGTGCCCGGGTCCTGACGGTGAGCATACTCAGCCGTCTGGACCTTGGCTGCACGGTCACCTGCTTCGCTGGCGAGCGGCCGAGACGGTTCCTGGTCCAGAGGTGGAGCCTCTAGAGCCAGGAGCGGAGGTACCAGCGGTGGCTGGTACTTGCACAGTCCCCGTCTTTCTCTTCCCTGAGGAAGGAGAGACGGGCCCCGTTCCAGAAGGAATGGGAGGACCAGCGGAAGGCCCAGCTGTCTCACCAGGCGGGACAGACCCTTAGAAGTCTCTGTGCGAGACTTCTTAGGGTGGGGGTGGGGTGGGGGGAGAGGCTGCCACCTTCTTCCTCGGCTGGGGGGCCTTGGAAGTAGATGGGGAAGCGGCGGCAGAAGAAAACGACAAAGACAAAGAAGAAGACAACGACGACACCTTCCTCTTCTTCTTTGACTTCTTCAGGACAACTGACAGGTCTCCCATCCAGGCTCCACCTGAGCAGGAGGAACTGAAGGAGCAGCAGCACTTCCAGAGGCAGGAACAGGGGCAGCAGGCATGGCACGGCAATAGGTGGAAGATACAATGAAGAGCTCTTCGAGCAATCGAAGTCAGGCAGAGGAGCGAGGACAGCAAAACCTGGGGGAGGGGAAGGAATATATTCCCTCTTGGCGATGCATGGCAATGGGGCCTGCACTGCAACCGTGGGAGTGACCATCATCACGTGCTGGGTGTAGACCAGATGAGGAGGTGCCGCGTACCCTGGGGTTGAGACCGTAGTGGTCGTCCTCGACTCCACCCCGTGTGTAACCAGGACTGCAGCCAGATGGTGAAGGAGTCCCTGGATACTTGGAGTGCTGGGAAGACTCAGTGATAGCCACACCTGCTGCAGATCCCCACCCACAGAGGCAGACAAATCTGAGGAAGGAACAGTCGGGTTATTGTGGGGGGGGGTTTCCTGTTCGCTCAACAGGAGAAAGGTCTCTCCCTGTGCGGACATTAGACCCCGAATACAACTTAAGGTCGGGATGTCTCCCTCCCTCCTCTGCACTTGACAGATCAAGTGAAGAGGCAGAGAGAGACATGTCCCCTGAAGGAGAGAGAGCCATGCGAGGGAGCTGACGAGGGGGGAGGAACGAAGACGACGTGTCTGTCACTAGAGGTGTCGAGGGAGAGCTTTCCGACGACACCTTGGCTGACACCTTCCTCTTCTCGTACCGCTCCCACTGCTCCTCCGACCAAGAGATACAACAATCTCGAGTCAAAATACGGTTACACTCACGCCCTCGGCACCTTATGCATAGAGCACGAGGATCCACAAGCTCACTTGAACGGAAAGCACCACACTTTCGTCCCCCCACTCCAGGCCACACTCTCCGGTTGGATGGGGGGCGCAAGGGTTTATCAGATTCGTGGGATTGCATTGCAATACAGAATCAAATAAATAATACAACACAGTTGAAAAAACATATACACAAGAATAAAGGCTAAAAGCCAAAAAGAACATGAATGATATCACGACAGAAGCGGGCAGAGAGGTCAACAACACGTCTGCACCCGACAGCGGTTGAAAGCAAAGAGGAATGTTTACATCCAGTCGGGTGGAACTCCCGACCATCGGACAAGCAGTTACTGCCTAACTACCTTGTTATTGAATCTTACGACCAGCTGGCGCAGAAAGTAATTCTTTATGTAAAGGACCGATGGTTTGTATAACATGTAGGAACAAACATTTATTTACATATAGGCATCAATCGTGGCAAATTCTCTTATTCATGATATTTTTCAAGAGATTGCCTCAAGGCGCTGTCAATCTGCTTTATGGCACTGTAACCCGGACTTACAGCACTGTTACCGTTTATTCCCGTGCGTGTGTGTGTGTGTGTGTGTGTGTGGTGGAGGTAATGAATGAGGAAAGTTACAGAGGAGGCAGTATTTGTACCAAGAGATCCTTCCACAGGTAACTGCTTAACTAGGTCACCCCGGTTGATAATTTCTCTTTAATCTTTACTGGCGTTGGTTGAAGGATGACTTTATCAAAGATATCTGAATCCCAGGCGCCCCTTGAGATGTTCATTACCGGTCTGTTTAACCAAGGCCGACTCTAAATCATCTGGCTCTTGTACTGACATTTGCTGCTATAAATTATGTGACAAATTCCAGTTTATATTCTGTGGTTATGGTTATCTATATGGTTAAAAATGGCTGAGCTCTGTCGCCCATACCTAACTGACCATTTATGTTGTATTAATCTCTGGGGAAGTGATTTTCCTGTAAGCTGATGTAAAATTAGTCACAGCCCAGGCATGGGATTTCGTATACTGCTGTGTCTGGCGATTGGCTTTTGTTGGACTTTAATCAGAGATTTGGCCTTTACCTACCCAAACACCCTAGTCAAATCCCTGTTTAACGTCCAACAAAAGCCACAACAAAAGCCAATCCAGACTATGCACATTAGCCATATCTTAGCAAACATCAGCCCGTAAGAAAAGGAAATAAGAGGAATGGAAAAAACCTTACATAAAATCAATTCTACTGATGTTGCCCTTCTTATTAACAAAATAATTATAATAATTTATGAATTCTTTACTGCTTATTCCTTCGCATGGGACTATGTACGCTTATGTATCATCACCCCTAGTAAAATATGATACATTTGTGCCTTTTTTTCTTCTATCTTTTATGCAGTATCTTCTTGTTTTCCCCTCTACTAAATTAGTCATTACTATTTTACACTTTGGCTCTCTCTATGATGTTCTGTTTGTTTGTATGGTGTTTTTACATTGCATGGAAGCAGTGGTTATTCAGCAATGGGACCAATGGCTTTACGCTACTGCCTAATCACATTGAGAGTGAACTTCTATCACCACAAATACACATCTCCAACCCCTCAATGGAATGCCCGAGAATTGAACTCGCAGCCACCGAAGTGGCAGGCCAAGACCAAATCAACCACGTTGCTAGGGCACTCTCTCTATGATGTGACAAACATGTCATGTCCCGCCAATACCAGACTACTCTAATACTGCACTTACTCTGCCTTGTGAGTTCGAGGTTTTTGTTCAGGCTTAAATACTTAATAATAGCCTAGAATGGTGTTCATTCATGCTGATTATTAACAAGGAAGTAAGAAAAGGATGAATCAATGTTTACACACAACCATTTCAAATTGTACCCCATCTAGTGTACATGTAGAACTTAATATCCTTGAAAAAATTTAGTCAAGGTTTATTAAAAGAGCTATCCATAAAACATCCCCGAGAACTTAACAATTACTGGTAAATACAAAGTTGCATGCTCTAAATCAAGAGAAACATTACCTTCTAAAGAGCCAGTGAAACAACATAGCAGACAGGTAGAACAAAAAGAATAAGTTGTAGTAGTGAGTCAATGGATAGAACACTAAAACATTTTGACATACATCAAATTTGTTTTTAAACACTCTCACTGAATATCTCATCTCTTGACTCACTGCCTTTTTTAATGACATCCTTTAGTGCTAAAATAGTCTTAATTTATACACAAATAATTCATAAAACAACTGACAATGACAATACAAGAAAAGAATGTTAAAAATGACACTTAAAGCATCTACTCTGTGCACAAGATATTTAAAATGTAAAAATGCTTAAAATTCATTTATCACTATTACAGATATGCTCTTTTGGAATATTCTTCAACACTACCCTAAATTCTATACTATACATAAATGGGATTAAAGTATGTGCCCCTAAACCGAGTAAACTTTCAGTTATAGTATTTTTCCTTGTATAGAATAAACTTTCATGCCATTTGAAAATAAGAAACAATATGACGAACCTCATTCCAGTCAACTTCAGTAGGGTTCCACCAAATAATATATGACAGCCAAGTATCAAACATCACAACAAAAGAGTATGCTGAAAGCTTTAGACAGCTTTTGACATGAGCAAAATTCTAATCTGAACAACAAACTCTTAAGATGAAGCAAAATCATGATGTCCACAATTACATGTCACTAGCAAACTGAACAAAATATTGGTTACCCTATAGTGATTTACTACAAATCTATAGGAAGAAGGAATTAATAACTGGTACACAATCACCTTTTGAATCCCTAGGGTCCAAGAGCTTCCAAAATATCAATTTTCACAACTAAGAGAAAATCTTTTAATTTTAAAATGTCAAAGACACAAGGCAACTAATGTCTATGTTCCCTGAGTTTAGAATTTAAGAAAAAATAATACAAAATGCACTGAAACTAGATAACTATAAGCTTGTTAATACATACCCAATAATCATATTGTCACCTTAAACTGTGCATAACATATGAAAGTGCACAAAATGAATTTCAAAGAGAACTATTCCCAAGCATGAGCTTCGCCAACTCTTGATTCCTTACAGATACTTGACTATCATTCTCCTGTGCACATCAGTAGTGGTTAGATGTATTACAGTTCATTCTATGGCTTAACAGTGATACTACTGCACTTAGCAATATGTCACTGACAGGATTTCCTTCTGTGTGTTCACATTTCATTTCCTGGGGTATATTTACTTAATAATTTTTCAGTGAGTTTTACTTTATGGCCAGTCACCAGTGTGTTACCCTGTTGTTTCTTTGAAGAAGCCTACTACTATTCTGTTTTTCCTCATTCCATCATGTAATTTCTGTCATTATACTTTTCAGTGATTTTTCCTCTGCTTGTAATATTTAAACAATTCCAATAACTCTAATGAATTGAATTACTTTAAGGGGTTAATTATTTTCATTAAAATGTTTACTTGTGCCATTCACTTCTTATTTGCCAATGTCAAAATAATAGTTACCATTTGTTCACAGTTTTTACTCAACCTATTATGGGATCTGGATTTAATCTCGCGTGGTTTTTAGCACTTCTTTCCTGTTACACTTTTCGTGCAGCCAACTACTGTGTCGCTTTATTTTTAAGTAATGTCTCAGCTTACAAAGTCCCTGCTTATGCATCCCCTGGCCTCAGCTTCTCTCAGATCTGTAGTTTTTTGTCTTGAAACTTTTAACTAATTTAACTGGATTGCAACATTTATTGACTATCTTACTTGACTTATGTCAAGTTCCTATTAGTTGTTCTTTATAACTATGAGGCTTCAGGTTTCTAACATTTGATCTTTCTCTGACTTTACATTTAATGGCTTGCTGTGTATAGGTTACCACAAGCACATTAGCATGAGTCACCATCTGTCTCTTCCAGATGATTTCTGGAAGTTTTGCAGGATTCAAGGATATTCTTCTCAAGCTTGCATGCAAACTACTCTGTCAGCTGGTCGGCCTCTGAAACAGATTCAGCAAGTGAGTCTACTGGAAGAGTCTCATGTTCCCTTACAGTAAGTGAGTCCTTGGTGCTACCAGTTCCATTTTGTCTTTGGGTTCTCCTTCTACTGAGAACATTGCTACAGTTCAACATCTCAATCTTCATCTTGGTTACACATCACTGCTGAAATCACATGGTGTTCTGACCTGATTAATGTAATGATGAGGAAACCAGATACAGTCTTGTATGACCTCTTTAAGTTGCCATCCTTGGTATAGTTATGTTCCCTGCATATCTCAAACCCCCGCCTCCCTACC
The DNA here is from genome assembly GCF_015104395.2 of Macrobrachium nipponense. Taxonomy (NCBI): domain Eukaryota; kingdom Metazoa; phylum Arthropoda; class Malacostraca; order Decapoda; family Palaemonidae; genus Macrobrachium; species Macrobrachium nipponense. The sequence goes on along the minus strand of NC_087212.1, from coordinate 59,119,460 downwards.
TCTTTCCAAAAGAATTGGTATAGGCACTGGGCGATATGTAACATCTACATTAATGAGAGGCCACATAATTAACTTACAGGCTACTACATCCTCACTGACATTACCTGCCTGCACTGCTTCAATATGCAGTTGTCAGTGCTGTTTTCCAATCAGAAACACTGTACCACGACACAGCACTAACAATGGACTTCATTTACTCATAGGTCTTGTCCTATCTCTCCTCTTTTGTGCTGCCTTGCCTCACTCAGGATCACTATGATCACTCCTGCCCGAGGTGATCATAGTTCAAGTCCCTATGTCCTCTCAACCCTTTCTCCAAGTTGGGAGTTGTATTTAGGTGGCTGGGAAGGCCTTAGGAGTACACTGACAAGCAGCTTTGGGTTTGGGAGATTCTCTGTTTCAGCTACCAACTACCATTTCTAAATGCAGGTCCTCCACTTTCATGTCTTACTGCCTTTAATTCCAACAAATCTGGGCCAATGAAAATTTCTAATGATAAAGTAATCCCCCTGCTGCAGAAGGGTGTGAAAGGAAATTTTGCCTAAGTCATTGGGGATCTTCAATCAGCTTTTCCTTGTTCTGAAGTCTTTGTGGGAATATAGCAATTGTGAGGAAATACAGTAATCACTGATCTTGGCCATAGCAACAAATCTATTTGCCCTACCCTCTTCTGTAAAAGGACTTCCTCGTTTCCATAGTCCTCCAGGGCACTTAATTTCACATCGCCATTCAAGTATTTTCCAGTAAGTACCTTAGCTTCATTAGGAGGAGTGGGGAGAGGGGGAGGACTTCCATGTTCCAATGCCAGATCCTTTGCTTTGGTCTATATACTGCCTCAGGTTTTCAATGTGATTCTTGCCCCAGTAGCCTCCAGGGTGCACTGTCCTTGTTTTGCATCTTTACCACAAAATAGAAAATTGGTTGATTCTGACTTTTTTGAGGGTCATCTACAGCTTCATCTGGACTTGTGGCAGTCTCTGAGTTTACAGGTCAACTTGGAGAAGTCAGATCTGTTGCCATCCGATCAGTTTACATAGGACTCTTGGACAGTTGTTCATCCTTGCCCATAATAAAGTTTCGGCAAGTGCTGCTTGACCACTTGGTCTTTCTGTAGAAGCCAATTCCATAGTTGTTCTTTTCATCTTCAGATGGTTTCCTAATGGAAGACAATGTCAGTGTCTCTGGGCATCAAGATCCACCATTAAAGTAACTTCTTTACGACCTTCATTGATGCAGCAACCCTGGGAACATGTTGAAGGGAGTTCCCCTGGTTCCTTGGGACCCGGATCTCCTAATGTTGTCAGACCCTTCAACATCAGGATAGGGAGTGCACCTGTTAGAATCTCAGGTCAAGAGGTCTTCTTCAGAGAGAGGGGTTGATTGCACATCGAATTTAAGCTTCAAGTTGTCTTGTTAGACACCCAAGTATTCAAGACCACCTTTTGGGTCATAGCTTCACCATTTTGCTTACTTACAGAACAAAAGAGGAATAAGGTCAGAATAACTGTCTCCTAACCATGGAGGTTTTTGTTTATGCGCCCTAGACCCTTTCCCCTCTCTTAGCACAAAAGAATGAAAATCTGCAGCAGAGTAATGATAAGACTCAGGGAGCTGACTATCTTGGAATTATTTTCTTTGAAATGCTTCACTTCATGCATCTGAATGTAGTCCCACAGGTTAAGGTTTTTTCTGATTAATGAGTTTGTGTAACAACTGGTTTTATTGTAAATTCAACAATTTTTCTTTAAAATCAACTCTTCTTAAGGCATTAAGAACTGAAAAAGGTTAGATAACTCACATGATACATCATTAATGCTGATTAAGAAATAAGAACTTGGAGCCAAACTTACCAATTTTTTCTCCATCTTGGCTTTAATATCACGTGCAAGGGTGAAGAAAGCTTCCTCAACATTTATTGATGCTTTGGCTGATGTTTCCATAAATTTAATTCCATATTCTATGGCTAACTGTTCCCCACGTTCTCGTGACACCTAAAATGTATAATTTAAACACAATTTTAAATATTTTGAAAAATCTACAGTCATTAGAAGAAAGCCAAAGGTGACACTGACTATTATTTCTAACATTTTCTGTGACTTACCTAAACTATATACATGAGTATATATTGTGGTGGTACATGACAATATTTAACATACAAAATAGTACATATGGGTAAACCTAGAAATCCACCAACAAGAGACAATCTTTACTTCATCTAGCTACAATGACTTTTACAAAATCTAGTGTACTACAATCATTTTCTATCCATAGTAGTAGTCACCCACCTGTATTGTTTCTTAACTTATCAAAATTAATTTCTTTTATCAGTCTATAACAAGAAATTCAGAGTCCCAGCCAATCCGAAAGACATGACCAAGGTTGTCAACAAATCAACTCTCACTTCTACTGAATCTCTCATTTCATTTCATAATTTCTCTCCCCAGTAAATACTCTTTGATATATTGTTACCAGTGTTCCAGTGCTTCCCTGTGAGAATTAATTTCATGAATTAACTGTCCGTTGCTCGTAGTGAAACCTTTAGTTACTTATCATATGTGCATATAATTGCTATTGAGACGAACCACATTCCCAAGAACATTTATCTAGGACTATATTATTTCCAGATGTGTTATATCATTCACCCTAATTTCCATGGACATTCATTTTGCCTGGAGGATTCTACCCTACTAAATCAGGCTTATCAACATTGCAGTGTTGCAAGCAATATATGAATGTATTTGAATTCCTAAGGAACCAATCTGTATTCCACGAGCCACTGGCCCTCTGCTTTGCTGATAAATTGTATCATTAATTTTTCTTTTAATGAAAGTAGACTGTATTTTGTTGTGCTGTTAAATTTTATCACTGATTTTCTTTACACTTTATTATTTGCAATACAGTAAAATCTTGTATTGATCAGAACTTTCAATTCGTGACCTACCATTAATCTTTATGTGATTTTGTCTGTTTGTGTGTTTTATTGTGTTTATGGCTATTCACGGTGAGTGTTGTTCATTTGTATTTTTGGAGACGTGGTAGAAGCAAAAGATGTAAAAGTGGTTTCTGTTAGTTGTGGGGGATGACGGCACTAGCTGTTGAAGTGATTGGGGGGTGGCAGTTTCGAGCCTGACAAAGGTTGAGGAATCAGAAGTTAAAAGTTAAGTGGGTGTTTTGATGTTTTAAGGAAATTGTCAATGTGTTACTACAAGTCACTGTTTAGGGGGTAGGGGTGACCTAGAACTGAAAATTGTTTTTCTTCTTTACAGTAAACAATACAAATTCAAATATTGCAGATGGGTTTTTTTTTTATGAGATTCACTCTCAGGTGCAAGTAGGAATGGCAGTTTTACAGGAGCTTTTATTTTATTTATCTTTTTTTATGTTTTGCCCTAAGGGATGTTAGTCTGCAGTTTTCGACCATTTTGGTTGAGTTAAAGTTGACCGAAGGACGAATTTTTTCTATTAATCGTTATTTATATGAAAATATTTCAAAACTGATAAAAGCTACAACCATAGGTTGTTTTTTGTTGTATTTTACATGAAATTGCACACATTTTAATATATAAAACTTTATGTAACGGCTAATTTAAAATGGTGCAAACATTACGACAATCAGACAAAAAAATTTATGATTTTTTCGGAAGTTACAACGCGGATGTAAGGAAAAAGTTTATTTCATAAATTCACCATAAATCAAAATAATGTGCTAGGGACTTCCAATTTGTTGCAAAATAAAGGTAAATGATTGAATATTTCTAGAATGTAATAGTTTTAGCTTACAATTGCGTTTTTCTACCATTTCGGTCGAGTCCAAGGTTACCGAAGGTTGAAATTTTGGCACTTGTCGTTATCTATATGAAAATATTTCAACACTGATAAAAGCTACAACCATGGGTGTTTTTTATTAGTGGTTCTACATGAAATTGCACACATTTTCATATATAAAACTTTATGTAACGGCTAATTTAAAATGATGCAAACATTACGACAATTGGACAAAAAAATTTCTGATTTTTTTGGAAGTTACCGAGCAGACATAAGGACATTTTTTTTTTTTTTTTTCATAAATTCACCATAAATTGAAATATTGTGCTAGAGACTTCCAATTTGTTGCAAAATGATGGCAAATGATTGAAGGTTACTAGAATGTAAGAGTTTTAGCTTGCAATTGTGTTTTGACCATTTCGGTCAAGTCAAAATTGGCCGAAGGTTGATATTTTGGCACATCATTATTTATATGAAAATATTTCAAAACTGATAAAAGCTACAAATGTGGGTTGTTTTTATTTGTATTATACATGAAATTGCACACATTTCCATATATAAAACTTTATGTAACGGCTAATTTAAAATGGTGTAAAAATTACAACAATCGGGCAAAAAAATTTCTGATTTTTTCGGATGAGTTACTGCGCGGACGTAAGGAAAACGGTTTTTTCATAAATTCACCATAAATCGAAATATTGTGCTAGAGACTTCCAATCTGTTGCAAAATGAAGGTAAATGATTGAATATTACTAGAATATGAGAGTTTTAGCTTACAATTGCGTTTTTCGACCATTTCGGTAGAGTCAAAGTTGACCGAAGGTTGAAATTTTGGCACTTATCGTTATTTACATGAAAATATTTCAAAACTGACAAAAGCTACAACCATGAGTTGTTTTTAGTTGTATTTTACATGAAATTGCGCACATTTTCATATATATTACTCCATGTAACGGCTAATATAAAATGGTGAAAAAATTACGTCAAAGTGATGAAATAATTTCTGAGATTTTTCACTGATACTTTTTAGTGCGAGAGGAAAGAAATTCGTGCTTGCGCGCCTGGGTAACGATTGTAAACAAAACAACGCCTAGATCCGTGAGCTCCCAGCATCCCCTAAGGCGCATGATTCAAAGTTTTTGCCTAGTAGGCCTATAACAATTTTTCTGCAAATTTTTAAAAATGATATTGTTATGATACAATAAAGTTTCATACATACTTACCTGGCAGATATATAGTACTTAGCTAAGACTCCGTCTTCCCCGACAGAAATTCGAATTTCGCGGCACACGCTACAGGTAGGTAGGTCAGGTGATCTACCGTCCTGCCGCTGGGTGGCAGGAATAGGAACCATTATCTTCTAAAACCAGATTTTTCTCTTCCACCTGTCTCCTGCGGGGAGGCTGGGTGGGCCATTTATCGTATATATCTGCCAGGTAAGTATGTATGAAACTTTATTGTATCATAAAAATATCATTTTCATACACTCAACTTCCCTGACAGATATATACTTATTTCTGATTAGACAGGTAAACAACATACGTTGTAGGTAATAAATAAATAAAACCTAGGTTCCTATGTGTTTAGACGAAGGGTTGACTTCCTAGCTATTGCTAGGAGTCTGCTTCGTCTCAAGAGCCTCAGCGAGGATGTGACCTATGGCTAAGAGGTCTTGTGGGTCTGTCGATGGGGTCTTATCCACTTACTCGACAGAGCCTGATGGCCTTTGTCAATGGGGTCTTATCCACTTACATGACAATACACCTATGCCTAGTGGCATAATTAAGGAGCACAACACCGATCCCAATCACCTGATCCTAACACGAGGGCTTGTGCTTAAAAAGTTATCCCCAAACTCCTTTCAAACAACCCAAAGAACAAAACACTATGTTAAAAGAAAAATTAACTCACTTAGTTAAGGATCAGTGTCGGCTCCCTATCCCAGCAACGTATCCGTAGACACGTACAACCAAGAGAGAAGGATCTCTCGTAGGTCAACTTGACCTCCTTTGTGCAAAGGGAAGTCAACTCCCGAGTTGTATCTTCCGTAAGTTACAGCTAATATGTCCTTCACGACATATTGTTCTGGAAAGAACAAGAATTCATAAAAGCTCGCACTTCAAGCGCTTTTAATTCTCAGCTGTTTGAAGGAATCATCAAGTTACTCAAGAAGTGCTTAGCGATCACATTTGTTTCAAAGAAGAAGACCAGGGCTTTCTTTGAAAAGGATCTCTTCTGGATGAAGCCTAGAGCCTGGCTTGCGCCTGGCTGGCGTCTTGCGCCTTGTGCCTGCCTGGCGCCTCGCACCTGCCTGGCGCCTCGCGCCTGCCTGGAGCTCCGCGGCTGGCTGGTACCTCGTGCCTGCCTGGCGCCTTGCTCCTGCCTGGCGCCTCGTGCCTAGCACCTGCATGGCGCCTCGCGCCTGGCTGGCTCCTCCCTACTTGCCGGAGCTTCGAGCTTGGTAGAGTCTCGAGGATGTCTGGCGATGTCCACATCGGACACTCTTATCTGTCCGACATGTTCGCATCTAGCGCATCTGTGCCAGGTTGTAGCCCGGTCTTTCTCCTCATCAGACAATGACAGTGTTCTTGGGGCTGTCTGCCTCTGGTGTTTTTTACGCCTGTTTTCGCATATGGCGCCTGGTTGGCGCTACATTGTCCGAAAGTCACGTCCACAATAGTAAATCAGGAGACTGGAGAAGGGTGGAAGAAATTCTTCCACTTTGAGCTTTGGCCTCTCCGGCAAGGGGAGGTGATTGTAGTCAGCTACATCCAGTATACGATAGGATATCTAACAGTACGAGAGATAAGAGTCTTCCTCCGAGGAGGATCCTTCTTGAGTAGTTCCCTTGCTCACGAGATCTCTTCTTACATGTTGAAGGGGTTTCTCGTTGCAGAATCTTCCCTATCCTTGCCCGAAGGAAGGGAAGAAGCCTGGAAGTCTAAGGAGACTCCGAGCTGAAATTGGGAGGACTCCTGATTTCTAGCTCTTTATTGTATCCATCTGAACACCTTCTGGGAAGCATTTCGAGCCGTCATCGCATTCCAAAGACTCTGTAGGCAAAATTTTGAACCATTCTACAGTAGATGAAACGTAAGTACCCTGCCTGGACAACGAAACCTCTATCTGAAAACATTGAATCAGGAATAGGGGGTTTTAGTTCTTTTGCCAGACATACTATGCTGGCAAGAACCCATTGCCTAGTTTCCATAGAATCTGATACGAGATTCCAATGCTCAAAAAATTCACTTGTCTTCTGGTCGTTTAGGACCAAGAGAAACAAAGAATTCCCTCATAAAAATTTCTCAAAGAAGTTTGATGAGGAGCAGTTCCATCTTGTCGGAACATGGAATCTGTGGCCACAAAAAAGATCCCATTAGAAGTACATGATATCCTACTCTTGTCATATTGAGGTATCGTATAAGATCTCGAAGATCTTAATCCTCTGCTATCTCCAATTCCCTTTGTAGAGACAGAGTATAGCCTTTTCCTGCGTTCTTTGATAGCAGATATATACAAAGGTGATTCTTCCCCCTGAAAGGGAAGCAAAAACCTCTATGTGGTTCACAGAGGTATCGGAAGAGGACAGTTTCCTCATTCCCTCTAGCACGATCTGCAGCAATTCTATGTCTTGGCCATGACTATTGTAATTTACCTTGAAAAAAAAAAAAAGGAAAAAAAAAAAAAAATTCCTCTCATTCATGTCCACTTCTGGTCAGTCTGCACGCAGACAGACTCAGAGTGGAGAGGTTGTTAAGGTCCATTTATAATAGATGCTGATAGAATATCCAGACTCTCTTGGAAAAGACTTCAAAAACATGCTGTGAGAAGAATGTGACCTCTGTGAATCAAACTTCTCTAAGGCCAAAATGAGGCATAAAGTATTATCCTCTCTTTCTTTGACGCCCTTTATCTTAAATTCTGTAAAGAATTTATATTTATGGGAAAAAAGACTAAAGTTTATTCCCCTTTCTATAAAATAAAGATGGCGCATATTGCTAACTCTCTTGGTTCGAGGAAAAGGAAGCAGTCTATAGGAAGCCTGTTCGTCTTCTACCTTGATAAGAGATCTATGAAGAAGACTTTCCGCAGGTTCTCACAACTCTTTCCAATAAATGTTAGACATACGTTAACAGATATTATCGTCGATCGAGAAGGTTCTCACAGACATGCAAAATCTTGCATCGAACCTCTTAAGGATTTGAGTCGTGGAATTGGCCAAAGTGATTAAAATAAATCGTTTCATCGTTCCTTGTAAGCGACCCTTTTCCGATTAAATAGGTAACGAAAACAGGAACGAATCTTGCCGTTAACGAGCCTGCTGTCCGAGAGGCTACTGGACTCTTAGATTAATAACTCGCTAAAACGAGAAAATATCTTGGATGGTGCTTCTGGCGCATTGCGCCAGGCTGGCGCTTCGGCGCAATATTGCGCCAGGATGGCGCTTCTGGCGTATTGCGCCAGACTGGCGCTTCCTTCTAATTCTTTTTAGGTTATGTGCCAGAACATCTGTGCCTTTATAGTACCCGACATCCTTTCACATGTTAATTCCGTTCTTAGTAGGAAAAAACTTTTATATACGTAGTATAGTCCATTCAGGGAAACAACTTATGCCACGAAGAGAATGTTTCCCATCCGACTCATCCATCTTCTCCTGAGCAGGTACTCTAATAAGCCATGCTTTCGTAAGCATGAGAGCATTATATAATATAATGTTTTGCTGCGATAGAATCCTTTAATAATGTTACCTACGGTAAACAGCATTGAAAGGTTGTAATATCTCTCTTATTGAAAGCTTCTTAGCAAAAGGCAGACAATATTTTATGTTAGCTTAACTATCCCCTCAATCCGAGGCTAAGACCGCGATTGTAGGGGAGAGATACGGATAGTTATTCCATCCCGCAGGAGAGAGAGATGTAACAGACCGACACCTACATGGTACTGCGGTCTAAGCGTAAGCGATAGCAGTCTCCGTTAGCCGTCTGGCCTTACTCTTCCAGAGTTGCCAGCTACTCCATTTAATAAAGGAATCTTATAAAATTATTATCGAGCTTCAGGAAGTTCTTATTAAAGCATATTTAAGCGAAACAAGACTTCGATAAATCTAGAAGCAAGTAGGTGTTGTCTTAACAATCCCTTTAAGAAACGTAGTCCTTCCTAGGAAGTCGTAGAGGTACTGGTAATTGAGTTGCACAGCAAAGAAATAACTACGGTATGTGTTTATGATTTGACCGTATCGTATTCTCATACAGCAGATACTCTACTACCTTCTACTATCTTCGTTCTTTTCGTTAATAGAACGATAGAAAGAGTATATATATCTCCTTAAGGAAGGAAGTTAATCCAGGAACTCTTTAAATCTTCGTGATTTCCTCATAAACCGCGGAAGAAACAGAATTCCTGTTCATCTCTAGGGTTTACGGAAGGAAGTAGATATTTCCTATCCGCCATCATACCCAAACGTCAATGAGATTCTTATTAAGAAAAACTCCCAAAGCTCTTGCCTCCTCATAACGAGGGAAGAGCATGAATGAAGGAGAGAGTCTGCATTGAGAGGAACTGCCTAACACAGGAGTCTTCTGAATAATGAAACAGGGCTTCTCTTAGTATCAGAATCCTTCTGACAAAAGCGACGGCCACCTGTGCGACATCTTGCACCTTTGCCAGGGGAAAGTTGCTCAAGTTAAAAACTCAAAGCGGAGCCTCGCGACTGACCTCTCTCTCAAAAGAAGATTTTGGAATATTCTGGCGTCTGGCGCCTGGATCCTGGCGTCTGGAAAGTTCCGCGTGCCTGGAATGTTCCGCACGCTAGAAAGGAGACTCGCTCCTGGAACGTTCCGCTTGCGTGGAAGGTCCCGTGCGCCCTGATAGTTCCGAGCGCCTACTAGTCTCCTTTTAGGAGCCTCTTACCCGTAAACATTCAATGGAAGGATCCTTCTGATTGCCACTCTACTATAAGGCTCCTCGGTCTAGCCGTCTGTTTTCTCTTTGAAGGCGCCTTCCGCCAAGAAAAAATTTTCTGGAACGCGGCTCGCGTTTGGCTGTAGGAACGCGGCTCGCGCTAGTCTGTTGGAACGCGGCTCGCTGCTGGCTGTTGGAACGTGGCTCGCGCTTGCTTGTTGGAACGGGTTTCCTGGCTGGTTCTTCGCTTGTAGTCCAGTTGGCGCTCAGTGTTCTCTTAGTTTTCAGAGAACGCGCTAGATCGTCCGAACTCCAAACATGTACATTCTTCGTCTTTTCGGACGTAAGATGAAGAAACTGAAGAAGAGAAGCACTTTTTTAAGGATGCCTTTCCAATGGCTATCCCTGGCAGTCTGGGACGTTCTACAGATCCTGCCGAGGGGACGCCCGATCGGTGGGGATTCTCCATAACCTCCGTAAGGCTTTCGACTTTCCTTCTCCTCTGGGCTTGTGAGCTTGGAAGAGGTCTAGGCCTGAGAGCAAGACAGAGCCGATCGGACGCACCCTCTACTATTTTAGGACGCCTTTCCAATGGCGAACTTGGCAGTCTGGGACGTTCTACAGATCCTGCTGAGGGGACGCCTGATCGGTGGGGATTCTCCATAACCTCCGTAAGGCTTTCTACTTTCCTTCTCCTCTGGGCTTGGGAGCTTGGAAGCGGTCTAGACCTGGGAGCGAAACAGAGCCGATCAGAACGCACCCTCCACTGCACTGGGAACACTAAATTCACTTCTTACCTTATAAGAGCTCGCATTTTAAGCTACATCCATTTATCTTCAAATTTATGAATTTGTAGATTCTGTGGATTAAGAAGGAGATGAGGATGCAAAAACTACTATTACTGTTAATACTCTAACTGCTCGTTAGCACGAGAGCTATTAAAGCTTCTAAAGGAAGTGTAAAAAAGTTATATGCTTTTCTGACTTCCTAAAGTAGGAAGTTAGAGTTTATATATTTCCTCAATCAAGTTCTAACACTTATTACACGTATTAATGAATAAATATTAATATTTCCCTTTCTTGCAAACTATATGAGTGTCTACCGAAAACTTCGGTAGTTACACTTCATAAATTCTTCGAAATTTTCGAAGTCAATTTTTATTAAAAAGTTAATAAAAGCGTATGCCGAACCAAAGACCCAGTACTTCCCAGCAAAAGACAGCCCAGAAGATCGATGGCGATGAAACACGAAAATCAAGTCAGGAGGAACCGCAAAAGTTTGTTTACAATACGGCGACAGAGAAAAATCTGATTTTAGAAGATAATGGTTCCTATTCCTGCCACCCAGCGGCAGGACGGTAGATCACCTGACCTACCTACCTGTAGCGTGAGCCGCAAAATTCGAATTTCTGTCGGGGAAGACGGAGTCTTAGCTAAGTATATATCTGTCAGGGAAGTTGAATGTATGAAAAAACTTTTTTATATCGACATACCATACGTCCAATCGGCACCCAACAGACAATTTATATAGACGTTTAATACGTCCAATCGCCGTTAAAGGGTTATATCTATTGACAATAGTTATCAAGGTTCATGAACTACCAAATACTGTACATTCCTAGCAGTCGTCATTGTAGTATTAGGGGAAAAAATGAGTCTGTACAAAGCTTAATAAAAAAAAAAAAATATGCAAGTCACAGGTAACAATGTAAATACAACATACTTCTTACAGAACACTGGTGACTTATTTATAAAAACTGAATAATGGTACAGTGGACCCCCCTTATTCGTGTTCTCCAGATTCGCGGACTCTCACATTCGTGAATTTCTCTCTGGGATGTTTCCACGCATTATTAGCAGAAAATTCACCTATTCACAGTATTTTTCTATGTGAAATATCCACAAATTCCTGGTTTTTTTTTATCAATTTCATCATAAAATGAGCTTTTTGTGATAAAACTATTAAAAAAACCAGGTATAATAATTTTTAGTAGGTTTTTCTTGAGTTTTAACTAACAAAATAGGAAGTTTTAAGCATTTTTATATGTGTTCCAACTATTCGCGGTTCTAACTATTCACGGGGGGACCACTGTACTAAGAATAAGCAGCAGCTAGGAATAATCTTACCTGTCTCTTGTCATTCATATCACATTTATTTCCTAAAATCATCTTTTCTACGTCTGCAGATGCATGTTCCTCTATGTTCCTAATCCTGAAAAATACAAGCATTCTTTAATTTTCATTATGTTTATAAGAATCTGCAAACAAGGCTTGGTTAAGCTGCAATGATTTTCAAAATTTACATATTTACGTAGTCATTTAAAAAAGGGTAATTTTGGTGTTAATATTGTATCCTTCTATTGTAATAAGTAATTTGTGTAATATAAAATTTGGACGATGAAATAAGTTCATGAAGCTTTAAAATGAAACAAAATGATTTTTTTTTTATAAATATGGAAACTGAAATGAACATGTGAACTTCTGTTCCAAAAGAACATCAGACAAACTATGGAAATTATAAATAGGTATTTATTTTTAAATGCTTACCTCTCCATTTTATAGGTTTTACTTCTGTGCCTGCAGGAGTTCAACAGATTGCAAAAGTGAAACAAAAACACTTGGTTTACTATGAATATCCATTTTCTATCCATCTACTTCCCCATTACCCCAACAGGGGGCTGATATTCGGTCAGTCCACTCCTGTCCATTCTGAATGTGGGGAGGTATAGAGGGCAAATTGTATAATGGAGAGGAATACTAAATTAAATATTCATATTTTTTAAAAGAACTTTACCTCTCCATTATATAGTTGATTCCTACATTTGACAAAGGAAGTGGGCAAAGTGGAAATCATCCAACCCTCTAAAGGTTACTTACTAAGGGATTCAGAGCCAATGGAAGACTGTTTTTCAGCAATAACATTTTATCAAAGCATCGGATAAAGGTGAAAGTTGGCAAGTGTATATTTTATGACACTACCTAATTTTTACAAGTATTATCTAGTAGTTAAGTTTGACAGTTTTGATATGTATAGAGTAAAATGAAGTCGGTGATGCTGGGACTTTGAAAATCACAGAAAAGGATTCTAAAACCATTTGTGAAGTAAATATATGATGATAATCTACTATGCACTTCAGAGGCTATGACATAGTGTTTTTTGTAATTAACATTTATACAGACTTATGGATTTCCATGCCACTTCATCCAAATTTTTGGAAGTATTGTGCATTGCAAACGGGGACCTGACACAGCACCTATCTAGAGGCAAACCTCTTGACAGGTGACATGAATGCGAGCCCAAGCCTGCACTCCCATGGCTCCCAAAACACAAGCCCAGGGGCAAACAAATTGGTTCCTGAACCCGAAGGTTGCAAAAAGCCAACAAGAGAACACATTGCCTTCTCAGCTTCCCTGCTTCTCCAGATGTATGATTCCTCAGAAATGAAACACCAGGTGGGAACCTACCACACTGACAAACACTCAAGGAGTGCTTGACATGCTGGCGGGAAGGGACAAGACATGTGAATGCTTCGTCCCTTCTCGTCCTGTGGCTAAACTGAGACAGTGAGATGTCTCTCTGTCAACAGTTCTGGATGCTCGTGAATCAAAGAATGGCTTGCGAACAAGTGTCCGACACAGATGACAGGTGTGTAAGCCAAAGCCTGCACTTCTGCTGCTCCCGAAACACAAGCCCAGAGCAAGCAAATTGGTTCCCGAACTTTAAGGTTGGGGAAGAGCCGACGAGAGAACCCACTGCCTCCTCGGGAGGAGAGGAGGCAGCCACTAAGAAATCCTGTATGAGGACTTCTTAGGGAAGGAGAAGCATCCTTCCTCTTCTTGGCCCGAAGAGGCCAGTCCGGATTCCGAAGCCTCCTCGAGCTTCACAAAAGGAAGAGAAGGGCGGTGTAGGATTATGTTCTTCCACAGGGCTGCTTCTACAGGATGAAGAACAGACATCATCAGAAGCAGTCAACAACTACAGGGCAGCTGGAAGTATAAGCTGTCCAGTGATAAAACTCCAGGATAACAGCAGCACTCTAATATGATTCACAGCAGGGGAACCATACACACATGCGAGGGCCAATGCCACAGCCTGCTATCATGTCACAGGCACAATCCCTAGGGTTAGGGTAGCCATCACAGAAATATCCAACCATCTACTGCTGTGATCTACTATAGCTCACTGTTAGCCTGCAGAAAAAAGAAAACGTGATTAATAAACAAAGGAGACTTTTCAAACCAAAGGGCGCTGCCCTCCAAAGTGAGAGGAGATCCCTCTAACACCAACACCACACCCAACCAACCCCCTCCTCGCCCAAAAAGCAAGCAATGAGGAAGAAGGAAGAATCCCGGAGAAAAACAAAGGGTGAAGATCCAACATTTTCCCCAAAAAAATTCTTCCCGAGTGTAAGCGTGAATATCAATAAACAAAATACAGTGGACCCCTGCGTATTCACGTTCTCTGGATTCACGGACTTACACATTCAAGGATTTCTCTCGGGAACATTTCCCCGCATTATTTGCAGAAAATTCGTCTCTTCGCAGTATTTTTCTATGATAAATATCCACAAATTCCTGGTTTTTTTTATCAATTTCATCATAAAATGCACTTTTTCTGATAAAACTATTAAAAAACCAGGTAAAAATTTTAAGTGGGTTTTTCATGAGTTTTAACTAACAAAATAGGAGGTTTTAAGCATTTTTATAGGGGTTCCAACTATTCTAACTATTCATGGGGGGGTCTGGTACGCATCCCCCACGTATACGAGGGGACCACTGCATGCTGTTTTGCTCTTAACATCAGAGGGCAAGAGAAAGTAATAAGGGGCTGTGCAAAAACCCTTGCTGCCAACCCCTACAACATGAAGGGGAGAGGCGGCTTGCAAGGCTTTCACAAAAATAGTAGGTTTGTATATTAATTATTAATATCAAACACAGTACTATATTCAAAACATATTTTATATCAATACAAGAATGATCCCATAGAGAAATCAAGATATACAACAGACAGCAAGGGCTCATGAAAACACGAATTCATCGGAAGACAGCTGAAAGCAAAGTGGAATGTTTATGTCCGGGCAGGAGGGTCTCCTACCGGACAGTAGTTACTGCCTAACCACCTCGTTCAAGAGTTTCAACGGCTGTGTTCCAGCTTCGCTGTAAGCATATCCCTATTGTGAAGGACTGAAGGTTTGAATATTGTGTAGGAAGAACTAACAAGCTCTCTTCGCTCCTGATTAAATTCTGGATACTTTTGTTAAATTACAATTCACATTCAGTTATTCCAACTATAGTGCTTCTCTCAAAAGTACACATCACATGAGGGTCAATAAAAATGGAATAAATAATACCTATTACAACAACTCTTACCTTACAGATTCTTACAGATCAAATAATCAAAATAAAATCAAAGAAAAAAATTTTGTCTATACACAAACTGTACATTTAACAATCTCTCTATCTCCTTTAAAAACCTGGGACATTAGTAAGACTGACTGGCTATGAATGTTTGAACCTATCTGCCCCATGCTGGGAGTGGAGGAAACAGATGGACAGAAAATGGGTATTCACAGAAAAATGAGTGTTCTTATTTTTTTATGCAATATGCTGAACTCCTGCTGGCCTGGAAGTAAAAGCTATATGATGGAAGGGAAAGGCTCATTTAAAAAACTGAATTTGTAGACATTTATATAACAATGTCTCTGATTTCATTCAAACTATCTTAATTGACTACAGTAATATTCTTTAAAGGAAAACTACTTCACAACTTTAACTAAACACTGTAATTTTTTCATATGTGCATTTTCTATAATTTTTCCTTAGGTTAATTTTTTATAACTCCTTTCAGTTCCTAAGTTCATCAAGTGGTCTGTTGCCATATCAAACGATTTTTAATTTTTTTAATTTCAACAATGTTGAAAAACCAAAAAAGGAAAAGGAATACTAAAGTTTATTCATCATACACTTTGAATGGCAAAGTTGGGAAGAGAGTCCTCAAAGACATCTGAACTCAATGGTGGCAAAGTGGAGTGCAGACCAACAGGTGGTGGGGTTTCCCACTACCCGTTCCTTGTCAGTAAGTTTGAGCGGCCATTTGGAGATTGCACTAAAAGCTAAATCACTATGTAATGAATTAAGGTTTGAATTTGTGTGGGAACAATTATAAATTTCTTTTTCACAGTATCTTTAAATCCAATGGCCATAATAAATTTTTTTTTATTTTTTTTTTTATTTTTTTTTTTTTTTTTTATTTTTCAAATCTCTATTATGATAACTATATTTCCCACATCAGGCAGGAGGATGAGTGTGAAAAGAAAAAAAATTAATAGGATCATTTAGTTTGAACAGTCTATTCACCCATCCTTAAGGTGATAATAGAGAGGCAAGTATTTAAAAAATTAATTTTTATATAAAATTTTTATTTTTTAATTGAATCTTACCTCTATTATGGTAGCCAATTCCTGCATAGAGCAAAGGAGGTGGGAAAAGTGAAAGGACAGATTTAATAACCCCCCAAAAAACCACAAAATGCCACCAGAAATAAAACACTCCTTACCTAATGATTAGCATCCATCTGCTGATACTGTCGCCAGGCATGGACCAATTCATCAAGTAGCAAGACTGTTGAACAATGCTGGAAGTTCTTTGCTAGGAATACCACTCACATACCAATGGAAGTGGGACACAAGGCTTTGTGCCTAGACCAGCAGAACAAGGATGGTGAAAGAATGAAGGCTCTTACCTAATACAACATAGGTACCTTCACACACTACAAAATTTGACGATTTCCAAACTAAATACGAAAGGTTTGAGTGCAACTACCCTAATTGTTCAGGATATGAGTTACCCTGCCGTAATGAGGGGCAAAAGAGCTCTGCACAATTCATGTTGGATTTCCACATCTCACAGATAGTGTGAGGCACATACAAAATTGCACCTCCACTGCACAGCATTGACAACTATCTCAAGGGAAAAAAAGAGGCTGCTACTGATCTCACATTGTGAAATCTTACTTTAAGCTGATGGTAAGAGTTGAGTCTAGATTTGTGTGTTCTTCTCTGACCAGAGCCTTGAACAGACAAGACATCATTCTTTGACAAGGGTAAGTTCTTGGCCCTGAAACAATATAGAAAAGAAAGGACAACTCCTTGGGTAGTCAAGCCAATGCTAACAATAACAGTCTTCACTGTCACATCCTCAAGGGAGGTTGCAATCATGGGCTCAATTGGGGGCATGCATAAATACTTAAGCACTGCATCCAAATTCCAACCCAAGGCTTAACTTTGAGACTTAGGAATATTAATTTGGAAGGATTGGATGACTTCCCGCACAAGGGTTAATTTTGAGACTTAGGAATATAAATTTGGAAGGACTGGATGGCCTCCTTAATATCCATGTTTTACAAAATATCTAGGCCAGTATGCCTCAATACAGCAGGCAACATGGATTGATACTCTTAATGCCTGGGACTGAAAAATGTCTGTTGTAGTGTAAGTAAAGTAAAAAAAAAAAAAATGTAATAATGTTATTCACAGAGGTAAGGGTGCAGGAAAGCCTTCTAGCAGAGCGGAGATCTATATACTGCCCACTTCTGGAGTTAAGGATGGATTTTCTGCATTCCTTTGAAAAATTTCTTGCTGGTAAGAGACGGTAGTGTCACTTCAAAGTCAGCTGAAGCATGGGGAGGTTTAGATGAAACCTCATACCTCATGGCTGTTTGAGAAGGCCTTTCCTTGGTGGAAGAAGCCTTGGGCTATCTACTAACATATGTAGGGGGTTTGGGAACCATTCTCTGGGTGGCCATCATGGGATAAATAGTCGCATGTGAATTCACAACTAAACAGAATTTGCTAGGGAGAGTAGTACACTAGCAAGTGATTATAGGACCTGATGGCAAACAGGTTCATTAGAGGAGTGCCCCACAGTTTCACAAGTCTGCAAGGACTTGTGGATGCAAGGTCCATTTGGAAGACAGAATCTGGTCCTTCTTGCTCAGTTGGTCTGCCACAACGTTCATTTTTCCTGACACAAACTCAGGCAACAGAAGGATCTTCTTTTCTGCTGACCAAGTGACAATGCAATCTGGAGGGCAGAACAAAACTTCTGACTTTGTGCCTTGCTGATTGCTCAGTTATGCCAGCGCTGTTGAATTGCCTGAAGAGTACTACCTTTTTGCCCAGTCTAGTTCCTCTAATGTTAGCAGGGCCTTCCACACTGCTAACACCTCTAACTTAATGCTACGGAGTTCTTGTTCCTCTGTGGACCAAACCCAAGCTAAATACCTGTCTGCTGCAACTGCTCCTAAACTTTCTGATGATAGAGAAACCAAGAAATTCTTCATCCAGTAGCATACCCAGACAACAAAGGTTCTGAGTTGGTATTAGAATGGAATTTGAAACATTTATCAGTACTATTCCCAACATAAATGTCAACTTTAAATGTCTCTTCTCCTCAGGCTCCCCTCTAAACTCAACACTAGAATCAGCTAATTGTCCAGGTAGAGAAGCATCCAAATGCCTAACTGAGCCTATTACCAAACTGCGATAGGTCTCTTGTGAAATGAGAAGCTGAGCTCAGACAAAAGTACATCTCCCAAAACTGGTACACCTTTCCCTGAAAACAAACTGCAAATATTTCCCTGAATTTAAGTGAACTGGTACATAGAAGTCAGCATCCATCATGTCCACTGATACCATTCAATGCGTACAAGACTATTTCCACAGCTCCTTTTAGACCACGAGTCTACTTCCTCTTGCAAGATCTGGAACTTCTCGTTGAGAAGATAAGAGGGAAACTTTAGAGAACTGACAAGAGGTGGTTGGGAAAGGGGATGCTGTATTCCTCTGACAGTACCCCAACCACCCATGGACCTGCCTCCGGATCCTGCCAAACTGAATAAAAGAGGCTCCGCATACCCTGAACAATACAGGGAGCTTTGAGAGGAGAAAATTTTGAAGAAGCATAACTAGGAAAACAGGGAGAGCAGCAAGTGCTGCTATTTGAAAGGTTGTGAAAAATGAGAAACTTACTCCTAAACTCACTTCCTGTCCAAGAGTTAGAAGAATCTTTTTCTGTCTTTTCCTATTCTTATCTGCTTCTCACATCTGCTTATACTTCACCAATACATTGATCTAGCAGTTGTTGTCCCTACATTTAACATTTTGGTTGTGACCATTGAAAACTGAAGAGAAAAGCCAGGTATGCACCCTCTCACCTCACAGATTGGAAAAAAATCAAAATTTTTTAATTTGTAATTTTCCTAACTATACAAACCTGAGGTCTTTTACATAAGGAATTACTTTCAGCATAGGCTGGGAATCGGTTCTAAAAGAATAACAACGAAGGTTATTAGGCAGTAATTACTTGTCCGATAATCGGGAGTCATGCCCAACTAGACGTAAACATTCCACTTTGCTTTAGCCCCAGGAACAGATTGACGGGTGGCACGAGGTGGGCATATATGTAAAGGACCTCAGGTTTGTATAGTTAGGAAAAATACAACTTACTTTAAAAAATTGTGATTTGTTCCTACACGTAATACAAACCCTCAGTCCTTTACATAAGGAAGGCTCACTGCTTGGTGGGAGGAATCTGATAAGTCATGTGAACTGACTGGTGTTCACCCAACCAAGGTTCCTGTCCTGGTTGTAAGAGCAGGGGAGGGCAGGGAGGAACCTGGCCTCTGTCCAACTGATCGAAGTATGAGAACTGCAAGAACTATGGCCAGACCTCTGAACCAATTCATAAGAGGGAGGCAAGCATAGCCTCTAATGAATAGCAAACTAGAACTTAT
This sequence comes from Macrobrachium nipponense, assembly GCF_015104395.2. Lineage (NCBI taxonomy): Eukaryota > Metazoa > Arthropoda > Malacostraca > Decapoda > Palaemonidae > Macrobrachium > Macrobrachium nipponense. Next base: position 59,100,002 of record NC_087212.1, on the reverse strand, counting down.
AGTCAGAAGCAAGATGACAAAAATACAAGTATTGGGTTTGTCTCATGCTAATGTCCTCTTCCCCACTTGTTAGGGAAGGGACTGATATATGCTTCTATACCCTAATGAAAGGGAACAGAGTGGAACTCAGTAATATAGCTTACCTGCATTGCACGCCCTTTCCAGCATGTGATGACTGCAGCTCTCTGCCCATAGGAAAAGAGAAGAATGAAGAAGGAAGAGAAGCCAGTCACACTCTCATTCACACCCATTCATATTGTTACACAAGGTAAAATGCAACCTTGTCCAGTTAGGGGAGCTGGGTAAGCTACACAACTTGTTGAGTAGCCACCACGGGTCCCAAGGAAAAGGTATCCAAGGACTTATGAGTAATATCCCAAAGGTAAGAGGTGAAGGTGGTCTCGTTGGGCCAAACCCCTGCCTTCAGTACCTGTGAAACTGACAGGTTCTTGCGGAACACAAGGGTAGGATCAATACCTCTGACTTCATGGACTCTTGGACGAAAGGTACCAGTGTCGGACCTCCCTTCGGAGGAGTACGCTTTCTTGATCACCTCATGAAGTCAAAAAGAGATAGTGTTCCTGGACACCTCTTTCTTGGTCACCCAGGTGCTAATAAAGGGGCATCGACACTCAGGCCAGAGATGACGAGTTCTCTTCAGATAGCGCAGTAGCACTCTAACGGGACAAAGTAGCATCTCGTCTGGGTCATTACCACAAAAGTCCTCTAGGGAAAGGATCGTAAAGGACTCTAATCTATTGTCAGGGACCAAAGGATTCTGAGTCTTTGCTATGAAATTTGGGATGAAATCGTGCGAAGAGATCCCCATCCCCTGGAGTGCTTGACATTATAAGAGAGACAATGAAGCTCACCTACTCTCTTCGCCAATGGCAAAAAGATGGTGGATAATCGCCAGCCATGAAGACACATGGACTATTGCCAAGTGGTACCAATCTACGTGCGGCTGACACAGAAGGTTGTGCCACGGGGGAATCTCTTGCAGTGCCTCGGAGAGAAGAACCAATAGATCGGGATACCAAATGGCCTGCAGCCATTTGGGAGCCACCAGATTCATCTGAAGGGATAAACTTTGAGGTTGTCCCACAGATGTTGGAATGTGTCCTCTGCAGCTACCCATGGGTCCGCCACTACGGTGAAGAAAACCAGAAGTTTTCTGTTGTGCTGGGTGGTAAACAGGTCTACCACTGGCACCCCCATAGGCCGAAAAGCCTTTTCGCCATGTCTGGGTGTAGAGACCATTCTGTCCCAATCACCTGATTCTGGCAGCTGAGCTTGTCTGCCACTACATTCCTCTTGCCTGGAGTGTAACTGGCTGACAGCTCTACTGAGTGCGCTGCAGCCCAGTCACACACCTGCACTGTCAACTGATGCAACGGGAGAAACACTAGGGCCCCATTTGTTGACATATGCCACTACCATGGTGTTGTCACTCATCAACACCTCGGAGTGTACCATGACTTGATCCCGGAACTCTTGGAGGGCTAAGAAAGCTGCCTTGAGTTCCAGGATGTTGATGTGAAGGTGCTTGTTGTGTCGATTCCACACTCCTGCAGTCAGCAACTCCTCCAGGTGTGCACCCCAACCCTTGTTCGATGCGTCTGAGAACAGGAGCGTGTCCAGAGGGGGAGTGTGCAACTCTACTCCTACTCCTATTAAGAGGTTCCTGTCGTCTAGCAACCAGGTTAAATCCTTCCTCACTTCCTCTGTTAATGGGATGAGGAAGGATTGAGGATCCCAAACCTGTGACCAACACTCCTTTAGTCTCCATTGAATAGACCGCAGGTGAAGACGCCCATGAGGGACTAGCTTTTCTAATGACGACAGGTGACCGATCACGACCTGCCAAAGATTAGCTGGCCGTTCCTGATTCTTGAGTTTGCTGCCATATCGATCACCATGCCTAGGTCATTTATCCTCTGCTTGGGAATGAGATATGAGATCTGACTCCTTGAAATTTATCATGATCCTTAGATTGCGACAAGAATTGAGAAGTCAATCCCTGTCCTGAGGCACTAGGAACCGCGAGAGCTCACTCGCCAGGACTAGCCAGTCATCGAGATACCTCGAGATAAGTATCCCGACCGAGTGGGCCCAAGCCGACACCATGGTGAACACACTCGTGAACACCTTAGGGGCAGTCAAAAGTTCGAAACAAAGTGCCCTGAATTGGAACACCGTCCTCGAGGATAAAGCGAAGGTACTTCCTAGAAGACTTTTGGATGGGTATCTGAAAATACATATCTTTCAGGTCCACCCAAAACATGAAGTCGTTCTCCCTGATAGAGACGAGCACAGAACATGCTGTCTCTATTGTGAACCGTGTCTGGCAAACGAATGGGTCCAGGGGAGAGAGATCTATCATTGGTCTCCAGCCCACCGTAGCCTTCTTCACCAGGAAAAGTCGGCTGTAGAACTGTGGTAACAGATCTTGAATGACTTCCACAGATCCCTTGCTCAGCATTGATAGCACCTCTTCCTTGAGTGCCAGATCCTTGGCAGAACCAGGGATGCAAGTTCGAAGTTAGACCAGATTGTCGGTGAGGGGTGGCCTCGGCTCGAAGGACAGAAGATATCCCTCTCAAAGGACATCCACCACAGGACAAAGTAGCATCTCGTCTGGGTCATTACCACAAAAGTCCTCTAGGGAAGGGATCGTAAAGGACTCAAATCTATTGTCAGGGACCAAAGGATTCTGAGTCTTTGCTATGAAATCCGGGATAAAATCGTGCGGAAGAGATCCCCATTTCCTGGAGTGCTTGACCTTTTAAGAGAAACCATGAGCTCACCTACTCTCTTCGCCAATGCCAGGCCCAGCAAAAAGATGGTGGATAATCGCCAGCCGTGAAGACATATGGACTACTGCCGAGTGGTACCATTCTACGTGCGGCTGACACAGAAGGTTGTGCCATGGGGGAATCTCTTGCAGTGCCTTGGAGAGAAGAACCAACAGATCGGGATACCAAATGGCCTGCAGCCATTTGGAAGCCACCAGAATCATCTGAAGATTGCTGGTAACCAGCACTCTGCTGATCACTTTGCAAATCAGACAGAACAGGGGAAAGGCGTAATCTTCGAGGTTGTCCCACGGATGTTGGAATGCGTCCTCTGCAGCTGCCCATGGGTCCGGCACTACGGTGAAGAAAAATGATATCGTTATGATACAATAAAGTTTTGTACATACTTACCTGGCAGATATATACTTAGCTATAGACTCCGTCGTCTCCGACAGAAATTCGAATTTCGCGGCACACACTACAGGTAGGTCAGATGATCTACTGCCCTGCCGCTGGGTGGCAGGACTAGGAACCATTCCCGTTTTCTAATCAGATTTTCTCTTCCACCTGTCTCCTGAGGGGAGGCTGGGTGGGCAATTAATCGTATATATCTGCCAGGTAAGTATGTACAAAACTTTATTGTATCATAACAATGATATTGTTAAGATACAATAAAGTTTTGTACATACTTACCTGGCAGATATATACTTAGCTATAGACTCCGTCGTCCCCGACAGAAATTCGAATTTCGCGGCACACGCTGCAGGTAGGTCAGGTGATCTACCGCCCCTGCCGCTGGGTGGCAGGAATAGGAACGATTACCGTTCTAGAACCAGATTTTCTCTTCCACCTGTCTCCTGAGGGGAGGTTGGGTGGGCCATCAATCGTATATATCTGCCAGGTAAGTATGTACAAAACTTTATTGTATCTTAACAATATCATTTTTGTACATGGAACTTACCCAGCAGATATATACTTAGCTGATTGACACCCTTGGTGGTGGGAAAGAGACAACTATTTACTGAATAGACAGGTAAACAACATACGTTGTAGGTAATAAATAAATAAAACCTTGGTTCCTACTTGATCAGGCGGAAGACTCCATGGCTAATGCCTAGGAATCTGCTTCGCCTCAAGAGCCTCAGCGAGGATGTGACCTATGGCTAAGAGTTTCTTGTGGGTCTGTCGATGGGGGTCTTATCCATTTACTCGACAGAGCCTCTTACATGACAATATGCCTATGCACCTAGTGGCATAATTAAGGAGCACAACACCGATCCCGATCACCTGATCCTAACACGAGGGTTAGTGCTTAAGTTGAAAAGAGTTATCTACAAACTCCTTTCAAACAACCCAAAGAAAAAAACACGACGTTAAATAAAATTTAACTCACTAGTTTAAGGATCAGTTATCTGCTCCCTATCCCAGCAATGTATCCGCAGACACGTATCAACCAAGAGAGAAGGATCCCTCGAAGGTTATCTTGACATCCTTCGGATAATGGGAAGTCAACACAGAGTTGCATCTCCCGTATGTGACAGCTAATATGTCCTTATGACATATTGTTAGGGAAAGAAACAAGAATTCGGAAAAGCTCGCACTTCATGCGCTTTAATTCTCAGCTGTTTGAAGGAATCATCAATGCACTTATCAACTGCTTAGGAGATCACAATGTCTCAAAGAAGGCCAGGGCGTTCTTCTTTGATATAGATCTCTTCTGGGTGAAGCCTGGAGCCTGGCTAGCGCTTGGCAGGCGCCTAGCGCCTGTCTAGCGCCTCGCGCCTGGCTGGAGCCTCGCGCCTAGATGGCGCCTTGCGCCTGGCTGGCGCCTCGCGCCTGGCTGGTGCATGATTGGCTCCTCCTTCCTGGCTAGCGCCTCGCGCCTGGCTGGAGCCTTGCGTCTGGGCTGGTGCCTTGCGCCTGGAAGGCACCTGGAGCCTGGCAGAAGACTTCATGATTACTGTCTATGAGTCTGCATGCCTCAAGAGTTTCAGCAAGGTAGGGACCTATGACTGACAAACCCTTCTGGATCATGTCAATGGGGGCTAGCCCGCTTACACGACAGAGCCTTCTCGGATCGTGCCAATGGGGGCTGACCCACTTACATGGCAGAGCCTTACCTGTATCATATCAATGGGGACTAGCCCTCTTACATGACAGAGCTTTAGGTTTCTCTTTACTGGAAGGAGCCTTGCGTCTGGATGGATCCTCAATCCTGACTGGAGCCTAGCCTTGAAGGAGCCTGGCACCTGGATGGCGCCTGGCTGGCTCCTAGAGCCTGGCTGGCTCCTAGAGCCTGGCTGGCTCCTAGAGCCTGGCTGGCTCCTAGAGCCTGGTTGGCTCCTAGAGCCTGGCTGGCCTCCTAGAGCCTGGCTGGCTCCTAAGAGCCTGGCTGGCGCCTCGCGCCTGGCTTGGCTCCTCCACACTTGGCTGGAGCTTCGAGCTTGGAAGAGTCTCTAGGCTGTCTGGCGATGTCCACATCGGACACTCTTATATCTGTCCGATTTGTTCGCCTCTGGCGCATTTGCGCCAGGTTAAATGCGCCAGGTTGGAGGCCCGCTCCTTCTCAGTATCCGACCATGACAGAGTTCCTTGGAACTGTCCGCCTCTGGCGTTTTTCGCCTGTATTGGCATTTGGCGCTTGGCTGGCGCTACATTGTCCGAGAGTCCTGAACAACCACATAGTTTATCAGGAGACTGGAGAAGGGTGGAAGAAATTCTTCCCCTTTGAGCTTTTGGCCCCTGGCAAGGGGAGGTGATTTTAGTCAGCTACACCCAGTAGACGACAGGATATCTAACAATACGAGAGAGACAGGTCTCCTCTCGAGGAGATCCTTCGTGAAACACTTCTTTTGGTAACGAGAATCTCTTTCTTAAATGTTGATTGAGGTTCCTCGTTGCAGAATCTTCCCTATCCTTGCCCGAAGAGAAGGAGTCTGGAAGTCGAAGGAGACTCTGAGCTGAAATTGGGCGGAACCCTGATTTCTAGCTCTTATTGTATCCTTCTGAATACCTTCTGGGAAGCATTTTGAGCCCTCATCGCACCCCGAAGACTCTGTAGCAAACGTTTAAACCATCTCTTCTTCTGTAGATGAAAATGTAAGTACCTGCCTCGGGCAACTAAACTTCTATCTGAAAGCGTTGCGTCAGGAATAATAGAGGGATTATTTCTTTTGCCGACATACTATGCTGGCAAGAATCCATTGCCGAGTCTCCATTGAATCTGATGCGAGATTCCAATGCACAAAAATTTCACTTGTCTTCTTGGTCGTTTAGGGCTAAGAGAAACAAAGAATTCCTTCATAAACTTCCTCAAAGAAGTTTGATGAGGAGCAGTTCCATTTTGTCGGAACACGGAATCTGTGGCCACAAAAAAAAATCCCATTCGAAATACATGATATCCTACTCTTTCGTATTGCGGTATCGTATAAGAATCCCGAAGATCTTAATCCTCTGTTATCTCTAATTCCCTTTGTAGAGACAGAGTATGGCCTTACTGCGTTCTTTGATAGCAGATATATACATAGGCGATTCTTCCCTCTGAAAGTGAAGAAAAAACCTCGCTATGTGGTTCACAGAGGTATCGGAAAGAGGACAGTTTCCTCATTCCATCTAGCACGATCTGCAGCAATTCTATGTCTTAAAGCCATGACTATTGTCATTTACCTTGAAAAAACCTCTCATTCATGTCCACTTCTGGTCAGTGTCTGCACGCGGACAGACTCAGAGTGGAGAGGTTTTATAGGTCTATTTATAATAGATTCTGATAGAATATCCAGATACTCTTGGAAAAGCCTTACGAAACATGCTGTGAGAAGAACGTGACTTCTGTGAATCCAACCTCTCTAAGGCCAAAATGAGGCATACATCCTCTCTTCCTTTGACGCCCAATTATCTTAATATCTGTTAAGAATTTATAACTAGGGGAAAAAAGGCTAAAGTTTATTCCCCTTCTTTTTAAATTTAAAGATATCTTATATTGCTACCTCTCTTGGTTCTTGTTACGGAAAAAGAAAAAAAGCAGTCTAAAGGAAGCCTGTTCGTCTTCTACCTTACAAAGAGATCTATGAAGAAGACTTTCCGCAGGTTCTCACAACTCTTTTCAATAAATGTTAGACATACGTTAACAGTTATTATCTTCGATCGAGAGGGTTCTCACGGACATGCAAAATCTTGCATCGAACCTCTTAAGGATCGTTACGTTCCGTGTCTGTTCCCAAATAGGTTCTCTTTTGTTAACGCGAACAGGGGCGAAAAAAGAGATTCTCGATGCTCTTTGCGATATGAGTGTGTCGTGGAATTGGCCTAAGTGATTAAAATAAATCATTTCATCATTCCTTGTAAGCGACCCCTTTTCGATTAAATGGGTAACGAAATCAGGAACAAATCTTGCCGTTACCGAGCCTGCTGTCCGAGAGGCTACTGGACTCTTAGGTTAATAACTCGCTAAAAATGTTATTGTTATTATACAATTAAGTTTGTTCATACTTACCTGGCAGATATATATATAGCTGTATTTTCTGAAGTCCGACAGAATTTCAAAACTTGCGGCACACGCAGTGGGCGGCCAGGTGGTAGTACCCATTCCCGCCGCTGGGAGGCGGATATCAGGAACCATTCCCATTTTCTATTCATATTTTATTAATGCCTCTGTCTCCTGAGGGGAGGAGGGCGGGCACTTTAATTATATATATCTGCCAGGTAAGTATGAACAAACTTAATTGTATAATAACAATAACATTTTGTTCATGCCACTTACCTGACAGATATATATATAGCTGAATCCCACCTTCGGATGGTGGGAAGAGACAGAATAGGATTTTTTAGGAAACTTAAATTAAGTAGATGATATACATCTTGATTCCTCACCTGTTTGCAAAGTAGACTATGTGATTACTGTCACGTAAGGCTGCTTTTGCTGAAATCAGAGTTGCCAGCCAGGTGGAGACCTGTAGTGCTGGTGCGCTCTGGATGGTCTGTCAACGGGTACGAGACCTCAACATGACAAGACCATCGAGGCCATACAAATGAGGGCAACGAAGCAACTGACCACCACCTGACCAACTATTCACAAAAAACCCCTTAAAACTAACTAAAGGATGGGAGATCTTCACATAAGACTCACCACAACCTAAAAACACAACAACAAACTAACCTAATCCTAACTAAGGGATAGGGAAAGAGCTACTTCCGGACCCCAAGACTGTGTCCGCAGAAACGTATGGCCCCAGTGCATTACAATCGTCATAAATCGTTCTCACATCCCTTAGGTAATGTGAGGCGAAGACGGAGTTACTCCTCCAAAAGGTGCAATCAAGGATGTCCTTGATTGACATGTTCTTTTGGAAGGCAAGAGAGGTTATCGACAAAGCCTCGAACTTCGTGCGCTTTCACTCGTAAGAGGCTCAAATCGTCTTCTGGAAAGATGAATGAGCCTCCTTAATGACGTCCCTTAGAAAGAAAGCAACAGCATTCTTCGATAAAGGTAACTCTGGTCTCTTCACAGAGCACCAGAGATTACCTGAGGGACCTCTTACCTCTTTCGTTCTATGCACATAGAACTTGAGAGCCCTGACCGGGCACAGGACTCTCTCTGGTTCTTGGCCCACCCAGACTTGACATCAACCCTTGATCTCGAAAGTCTTCGGCCAAGGGTTCGAAGGATTTTCATTCTTCGCCAAGAAAAGTTGGGTTCAACGAGCATACAGCATTGTCTCCTTTGAATCCCATTAACTTACTAAACGCTTGAATTTCACTAACTCTCTTAGCCGTCGCAAGAGAAGTTAGAAATAAAAGAGCCTTCCTTGTCAAGTTTCGAAGAGACGCTGCCTGAAGCGGTTCGAAAGGGCTTGACATAAGGAATTTAAGGACCACGTCAAGGTTCCATGACGGAGGTCTCATTTGAGGAACCTTCGAAGTCTCGAAAGACTTAAAAGGTCATGAATGTCCTTGTTGTCAGACAGGTCAAGGCCTCGTGCCTAAAAACCGCTGACAAACATGCTTTTATATCCCTTGATGGTAGGGACCGCTAAATTTCTGCACAATTCCTGAGAAAGAGCAGAAAATCAGCTATCTGTTCACAGAGGTCGAGGAAGATGGAAACTCCCTCCTTTTTACACCATGCCCTGAAGGAAGCCCACTTCGATTGGTAAACAGCTCTTGTGGAAGCAACGTCTTGCATGTTGAGATTGCTCTCGCAGCTGCTTTCGAAAAACCTCTCGCTCTGGGGCCACTTTTCGATAGTCTGAACGCAGTCAGACCCAGAGCGGAGAGGTTTGGTGAAACCTTTCGAAGTGGGGCTGTTTGAGTAGATCTTTCCTCCAGGGCAATGTCCTTGGAAAATCTACAAGGAAAGACATGACCTCTGTGAACCATTCTCTCGCTGGCCACATCGGAGCGATCAGGGTCAACCTCGTCCCTTCTGAGGCCGCAAACTTCCTCATGACTTCCCCCAAAAATCTTGAATGGTGGAAGGCGTACAGGTCTAGACCCGTCCAATTCCAAAAGCAACGCGTCTACCGCGATTGCTTCTGGATCCAGGACCGGGGAGCAATAAAGAGGAAGTCTCTTGGCCGTCCTTGACGTTCGCGAATAAGTCGCCCAGTGGACGTCCCCACAACGTCCAAAGGTCTCGACAAACGTCTTCGTTCAAGGTCCATTCCGTCGGTAGGACTTGTTCCCGACGACTGAGAAGATCTGCCCTGACGTTTTGCACTCCTGCAATGAATCTCGTCAGGATAGTCACAATTTCTTATCTTTGCCCACAGCAGAATCTCTCTCGCTAGGGAAAACAACGTTTCTGGAGTGTGTTCCTCCCTGATTTTTTAAATAAGCGAGCTGTGGTATTGTCCGAGTTTATCTGAACAATCTTGTTCTCCAAACTCCTTTCGAAGAACTGCAGGGACAGAAATACTGCTGCAGTTCTTTGACATTTATATGCCAGGCTACCTGTTCCCTCTCGAGGAGCCTGACACTTCCTTCCCTCCTAGTGTGCTCCCCATACCCGTGATGGAAGCGTCGGAGAACAACACTAGGTCGGGGCTCAGAAGACTTAGGGACACGCCCTCTGAAGCTTCTGAGGGTCCAACCACCATCTTAGATGGTTCTTGATCAGGAAGCGATATTCTCAATATGGCATTGAGATCGTCCTTGGCCTTCCAATCGTCCGCAAGGAAAAAATTGGAGAGGCCTGAGGTGCAGTCTTCCCAAGGAAACAAACCTTTCTAGCGAGAAATGGTCCCCAGCAGACTCATCCATTCCCTCGCCCGAGCAAGTCTCTTCCTTAGAAGGCTGAGATCTTTTCTAAGCCTAGCCGCTGACGTTCCTGGGACGGAAACGCTCGAAAAGCCACTGAATCCATCTGAATCCCCAGATACACGATGGACTGTGGGGTTCAGATGCGACTTTTCGAGGTTGACCAGAAGTCCCAGGGACTTTGCTAGGGCTAAAGTGAACTGCAAGTCCTTCAGACACTTCTCTCTCGACGACGCTCTGATCAGCCAGTCGTCGAGGTACAGGGAAACTCTTATTCCCGAAGAGTGTAGCCACCTCGCTACGTTCTTCATTACTACGGTGAACACCATTGGAGCCGTGGCCAGGCCGAAACACATAGCTCTGAACTGCCACACTTTTTTTGTCTAAGACAAACCTTAGATTAACTTTCTTGAAAGAGGGTGGTGGATTGGGATGTGAAAAGTACGTTGTCCGTGCAAGTCTAAGGACACCATCCAGTCGCCCGGTCTCAAGGCTCCCAGAACAGAATGAGGCGTCTCCATCGTGAATTTGGTCTTTTCCACGAAAAAGATTGAGCCTGCTTACATCTAGAACTGGACGCCAACCTGACGACTGCTTCGGTACTAGGAAGATCCGGTTGTAAAAACCTGGGGACCTCCCCAGTCCGCGACTTGTTCCACCGCTCTTTTGTCGATCATTTGTTGAAGGAGATCGAATAATACTTTTCTTCTTCTCTCCCTGATAGGATGGAGAAAGGTCTCTGGGAGTCGTTAGAAAGAGGAGGAAGATCTAAAAAGGGGATCTTGTACCCCTGCTCCACGATCTTGAGGGACCAAGAGTCCGTGTCCCTCTCTCTCCACGCTCCCAGCAAAAAAACTTCAGTCTGGCTCCGACTGGTGTCTGAAGGACATGCTTCTCACTTGGAAGGCTTTGGCTTAAAGGAAGCTCTTCCTCGTGAAAACCCTCTCCCTCGAGGAGCTGCTCTCGAGGGGGGAGCCCCACGAAAGGGCTTAAACTTCTTCGGCGGTCGAACCGCAGCTGAAGAGGTTGAAGGTCAGGCCGAACGTCTTGTAGACTGGGCCAAAAGGTCCTGAGTTGCCTTCTCTTGCAAGCTGTTAGTCAGGTCCTTTACTAAAGTCTGGGGGAAGAGATGGTTCGACAGAGGCGAAAACAGCAAATCCGCTTTCTGAGCTGGAGTTACCGAACGAGCTGTGAAGTTGCACAGCAAAGCTCTCTTTTTTTTCAATAAAGCCGTTCCAAAATGAGAGACGATCTCCTCCGAACCATCCCTGACGGCTTTGTCCATACATGCTAACACGCCTGGACAGCTCCCCAGACTGAGAGATTCTGAGCTTCTCGCTTGCAGGTCCAGAACTCCCAAACACCAGTCAAGGAAGTTGAACACTTCAAGCATCCTGAGCAGACCCTTCAAATGATGGTCAGTCTCCGTAGAGGTCCAGGTTACTTTAGCAGAGGGTAAAAGAGACCTCCTCGCGAATCCACTAAGCTGGAGAAATCTCCTTGAGCCGAAGAAGGGATACGAACTCCTACTTAATCTTGGTTCTATACCCAAATGCCCCCTTTTTCCGCCAAGTCTAGCTGGCGGCAAGGCGAAGGTCGTCTTGCCTTGATCTCTCCTTCGTACCATCCAATCTTGGAGTTTCTTAAAGGCACGTTTCGTGGAGAGAGAAGTTTTCATCTCCACAAACTCCGGGGTTTTTCCAGTTTTAGATGAAGAAAACTGCGAAGGAGGAGACTTGGGAGCTGCGGGCTGAAACTTGTCTTCGAAAGAAGAACGCAAGAGCCGCCACGAGGACTTTATAGTCCGAGATTGAAGCGGGGCCGCAGAAGGTTCCTCTTCAAAAAAAACCGAGTCGGCCGAACTACTCAGCTCTCCTTCTTCTCTAAACGGAAGAGGAGACCGTCTGTACCGGGATAGGGCGTCCTAATGTCGGGTCCTTGGCTTAATCAAAAGGATACCCCTATCCTTGCTAGAGGAAGCCTTATTTCGGCTGTCTTCTCTATGACGCTTACTACTTGAAGAAGGGAGAGCGTCCTGACGAGGACGAGCGTCCTTAGCGCCATCCGCGGCAGTCTCACTTGCCAGAGAAGCGTCCTTACGTTTCTCAACGAAAGGGAAGACCTTTTCGCTGGAATACGTGCCTGTGCGCGCAAACTAGCGTCTTGGGGTACGACTTCTTGGTCGGAATCCCCAAAAGTGTCTTTAAAAGAGCCCTGAACGTCCTGGCGAGCTTCCTGCCAAGCGTCCTGGCGAGCGTCCTGGCGAGCGTCCTGCCGAGCGTCCTGTCTAGCGTCCTGGCGAGCGTCCTGACGAACGTCCTGCCTAGCGTCCTGCCAAGCGTCCTGACGAGCGTCCTGCCGAACGTCCTGCCGAACGTCCTGCCGAACGTCCTGCCAAGCATCCCGCCTAGCGCTGCCTAGCGTTTTCCTGACGTAGGTCCTGTCCGAACGTCGGGCTGAGCGTCCTCCTCAAAAGCGTCCTTGACGTAACGTCCTTCTAGAGGACGAACGATTTCGGCGAATCGCCGAAGGAGAAGCGATCGACGAACAAGACGAAGTAGGTGAGGGAGAAGGAGACTGCTTCGTCCTCTTGACGGGCAGTCTAAGGTCCTTCCTCCGCTTAGGCTCGACTGCTGCTGGGCGAGTCCTCTGAGCCATAAGCGTGGATAGCTGGTCCTGAAGGGACAAAAGAATGTTCTTCGTTGGGGAAGAACGAACAGAGGAAGCAGGACTGATCCTGCGAGAAGACGAGGGGCGAGGGGACGCCTCCTTCCTTCTCACAGGTACAGCTACCTGCTTCTCAGGTATACGCGCCTGTGCACGCAACCCAGCGTCCTCATCGGAGGAGATCTTACCCCTTTTCTGAGGCGGAAAAGCGTCATACGCATCCTCCGACGAAAGTGGCGAAACAGGACGTGAAGCGTCCTCCGCACGAAACGTCCTTTTCAAAGGACGAGAGTCTCTCCGAGCGCTCCATCCCTTGCGCGGGGAGGACGCTTCGGAGGACGAAAAGCACTCTTTCAGGACGCGCGCTCGTGCGCGCTCCTTGGCAGCCTGGGACTTTGCTACAAGGCCTGCCGAAGGGACGCCAGATCGGTGGGAAGCCCCCGTAACCCTCTTGCGGCTTTCGACATACCTACTCCCTGAGTCTTGGGAGTCTGATAGAGGTCTAGGCCTAGAGGCATTATGGGGCCGATCTGACGCCCCCTCCACAACACTAGGGGCACGATCACACACTTGCACCGAGCCAGTTTCTAAGGCTTTCACTTTGGTCTCTAGAGTGCGAAGAGACTCCAAAATCAGAGAGAGAGCATTCGCTTCTCCCGACACAGAATCAGAGCCCGAAGGCAACACAGGTTTAGGGGTTGCAAACTCTACAGGTGTTAATGCAGGAGAGATGTTAGCCTTACCTTTGGTAGAACCACTCCTGGAGGAAGACCTCCTGATCCTATCGCGCTCCAATTTAAGGCGATAGGACTCATATACTCTCCAATCATCATCGGTCAATCTCTCACATTCATTGCACCGATTATCAACCAAACAATTATGCCCCCTACAACTCATACATACTGTGTGGGGGTCTACCGATGCTTTCGGTAGCCTCACCTTACAATCAGACCTCACACACACTCTGAAACTCACAGCACTTGATCCAGACATATCTTATATAGAAAAGTCAATCCAAAATAAAAAAACGGTCCACTATCGCGCATGCCAATTCAACAATCCAATTCAATACCAAAAAACCAATCAGATACTTAAAAGCGAGTCAAATTCCAAAAAATCCTGAGCAGAGGTCTGTAAACAGTTGTTTACCGACCGGCAACAGAAAAAATATGAATAGAAAATGGAATGGTTCCTGATATCCGCCTCCCAGCGGCGGGAATGGGTACTACCACCTGGCCGCCCACTGCGTGTGCCGCGAGTTTTGAAATTCTGTCGGACTTCAGAAAATACAGCTATATATATATCTGTCAGGTAAGTGGCATGAACAAACGAGAAAATATCTTGGATGGTGCTTCTGGCGCGGCAGGCGCTTCTGGCGCAGCAGGCGCTTCTGGCGCAATTTGCGCCAGGCTGGCGCTTCCTTCTAGTTCTTTTTAGGTTATGTGCCATAACATCTATGCCTTTATGGTACCCGACATCCTTCACTGTTAATTCCGTTCTTTGTGGGAAAAAACTTTTATATACGTTTAGTTCTTAGTCCCATTCAGGGAAAACAACTTCCTGGCCACTAAGCAGAATGTTTCCCATCCGACTCACCCAACTTCTCTTGAGCAATATCCGAATTTAAAAAGGTTGTGTGCATTTCTCGAAAGGATGAGAGAATTATATATATCGCGGCGCTGCCGTATTAGAATCCTTTATAATACTGTCACATTGTGGTAAACAGCATTAATCTAGGAAACCTTGTAAGGATACTAGGAATTCTGTAGTTTAACCTTGGTATGTGCATAGACTTGACCATACCGTAGCCTTAAAGTGAATTCTCTACTACATTCATCTTCTCACTAAGCATGTACTCTAATAAGCCATGCTTTCGTAAGCATGAGAGCATTATACAATATAGAGTTCCGCTGCGTTAGAATCCTTTAAAAATGTTACCTACGGTAAACAGCATTGAAATGTTGTAATATCTTTCTTATTGAAAGCTTCTTAGCAAAAGGCAGACAATATTTTATTTATGTTTGCTTAACTATCCCCTCAATCCGAGGCTAAAATCACGATTGTAGGGGAGAGACACGGTTATTCATTCCATCCCGCAGAGAGAGACATGTTACCGACCACTCATGACCGACACCTACATGATACTGCGTTGGTGTCTAAGCGATAGCAGTCTCGTTAGCCGACTGGCCTTACTCTTCCAGAGTTGCCAGCTACTCCATTTAATAAAGGAATCTTATAAAATTATTATCGAACTTCAGGAAGTTCTTATAATGCATATCTAAGCGAAACAAGACTTCGATAAATCTAGAAGCTAAGTAGGTGTTGTCTTAACAATCCCTTTAAGCGTAGTTCCTCCTAGGAAATTCCTGGAAGGATACTGGTAATTGAGTTGCTCAGCAAAGAAGTAACTACGGTATGTGCTTATGATTTGCCGTATCGTATTCTCATACAGCAGATACTCTACTACCTTCTTTCCCTGCCGAGGCAGATAGAGAAAGGATATTCTGGCGCCTGGATCCTTGCACCTAGCGCCTGGAATGTTCCGCACGCTAGAAAGGAGACTTGCTCCTGGAACGTTCCGCTTGCGTGGAAGGTCCCGTGCGCCCTGACAGTTCCGAGCGCCTACTAGACCCCTTTTAGAAAGAGCCTCTTGCCCGGAAACGTTCAATGGAAGGATCGTTCTGATTGCCACTCTACTGTAAGGCTCCTTGCTCTAGCCGTCTGTTTTTTCTGGCGCAATTTGCGCCAGGCTGGCGCTTCGTCTCTTTGAAGGCGCCTTGCGCCAAGAAAAATTTTCTAGAACGCGGCTCGCGTTTGGTTGTAGGAACGCGGCTCGCGCTAGTCTGTTAGCTGGAACGCGCCTCGCTGCTGGCTATAGGAACGTAGCTCACGCTAGCTTGCTGGAACGCGGCTTCCTGGCAGCGGCTGGCTCTTGCTCAGTGTTCTCTTAGTTTTCAGAGAACGCGCTAGATCATCGCTCCAAACATACACCATTCTTCGTCTTTTCGGATGTAAGATGAAGAGACGCACTTTTTTAAGGATGCCTTATCAATGGCTATCCTTGGCAGTCTGGGACGTTCTACAGAACCTGCCGAGGGGACGCCTGACCGGTGGGGGTTCTCCCTAACCTTCCTGCGGCTGTCGACTTTCCTCCTCCACTGGGTCTGGGAGTTTGGAAGAGGTCTAGGGCCTGGAAGCGCTACGGAGCCGATCAGACGCACCCTCCACTGCACTGGGAACACTATATTCACTTCTTACCTTTTTAGAGCTCGCCTTTTGAGCTCCATCCATTTATCTTCAAATTTGCACATATGAATTTGTAGATTCTGTGGAGTAAGAAGGTGATGAGGATGCAACAACTACTAGAATTGTCAATACTCTAACTGCTCGTTAGTACGAGACCTCTTAAAGCTTCTAAAGGAAGCGTATCTAGTTATATGCTTTCTGACTTCCTAAAGTAGGAAGTTAGATCTTATATTTCCTTCATCAAGTTCTAACACTTATACACATATTAGTGAAAAAAAAAAAAATCAATATTTCCCTTATTGCAAAATATAAGTGTCTACCGAAAAATTCGGTAGTTTTCACGTAATATATTCTTCGAAATTTCGAAGCCAAATTCATTAAAAAATTAATAAAAGCGGTAGGCAAAACAAAGACCCAATACTTCCCTGCAAAAGACAGCCCAGAAGGTCGATGGTGATGAAAAAACGAAAATCAAGTCAGGAGGTAGCAACAACGTATGTTGACACTACCGCGACAGAGAAAATCTGGTTCTAGAACGGTAATCGTTCCTATTCCTGCCACCCAGCGGCAGGGGCGGTAGATCACCTGACCTACCTGCAGCGTGTGCCGCGAAATTTGAATTTCTGTCGGGGACGACGGAGTCTATAGCTAAGTATATATCTGCTGGGTAAGTTCCATGTACAAAAATATCATTTTTGTACCTTCAACTTCCCTGTCAGATATATACTTAGCTGATTCACACCATTGGTGGAGGGTAAGAGACAGCTAATTACTGAAATAGACAGGAAAACAACATACGTTGTAGGTAATAATAAAAAAACCTTGGTTCCTACCTGATTAGGCAGAAGACTTCGTGGCTACTGCCCAGGAGTCTGCTTCGCCTCAAGAGCCTCAGCGAGATAGTGACCTATGGCTAAGAGTTCTTGTGGGTCTGTCAATGGGGTCTTATCCACTTACTCGGCAGAGCCTGAAGGCATTTGTCAATAGTGCTAATCCACTAACATGACACAACACCTGCTTAGAAGCATAATCAAGGAGCACAACACCGATCCCGACCACCTGAACCTAACACCCGGGTTAGTCTTTTAGATTGAAAGGAGTTATCCCCAAACTCCTAACAAACGACCAAAAAACTCGAAACCATAACCATAAACGAATGCTAAACAGTTACAATAAAAAAAAAAATTGTACACCCTCACCTGTCAGACACATACCCAGTTCCTTTCTGACAAAGGCGACGGCCGCCTCTGCGACATCTTGCGCCCCTGCCAGGAGAAAACCACAAACATATCTCACAGGAGAGGTTAACGTACGCACTAAAATAAAATTTAAGGATCAGTATTTGCTCCATGTCCCAGCACCGTGTCCGCCGAAACATACGGACCAAGAGAGAAGCACTTCTCGTACGTTACTCTGACATCTTTTAGATAATGAGATGCAGACTGAATTGCATCTCCAATACGTTGCATCGAGGATGTCCTTCATAGACATGTTTCTTTGAAATGCCAATGAAGTAGCAACTGCTCTCACCTCATGAGCCCTTACTCTAAGCAACTTGAAGGAGTCATCAAGACATTTTTCATGAGCCTCTGTAATCGCATTTCTTACAAAGAATGCCAAGGCGTTTTTAGACATGGGTCTCTTCGGGTCCCTTACCGCACACCAGAGACTTTGTTGACAACCTTCAAGCTGCTGCTTCTTCTTAAGATAAAACTTAAGAGCCCTGACTGGGCAAAGAGATCTTTCTATATCCTCTCCCACCAGGTTCGAAAGTCCTTTTACTTCAAAGCTCCTGGGCCAGGGCTTTGAAGGGTTCTCATTCTTAGCCAGAAATAATGTCTGGAAAGAACAGATAGCTGAATCTCCTTTAAATCCAACCCGAGAATCTAGAGCGTGGAGTTCGCTCATTCTCTTAGCAGTAGCGAGGGATAAGAGGAATATACACTTTCTCGTTAAATCTCTAAAAGAGGCAAGGTGAGGAGGTTCAAATTTGTCCGATGTCAGGAATTTCAGGACCACATCAAGATTCCAGCTCGGAGTACGAGGAGTTCTAGATTTAGAAGTTTCGAAGGACCTTATAAGGTCGTGGAGGTCTTTATCCTCAGCTATTTTCAGGCCCCTATTCCTGAAAACAGCTGATAACATACTTCTATACCCTTTGATGGTCGATACCAATAAGTGAGATTCCTCTCTAAGGAAAATCAGAAAATCAGCTATGTTGGTCACAGAGGTATTGGAGGAGGACAGCTTCTTCGCCATACACCATCTCCTAAAGACTTCCCACTTCGATTGGTAAACCTGAATTGTTGAAGATCTTCGGGCTCTCGCGATGGCAGCTTTGCGTGAAAAGCCTCTCGCTCTGACAAGTCTTTCGATAGTCGAAAGGCAGTCAGAGCGAGAGCGGGGAGGTTTTGATGAAACCTCTCGAAGTGGGGTTGTCTGATCAGATCTGTCCTGTTTGGAAGAGATCTGGGGAAGTCCACCGTCCATTCCAGTACCTCTGTGAACCAATCTTGAGAGGGCCAAAAGGGGGCGATGAGAGTCAATCTCATCCCCTTTGAGGCCACGAACTTCCTGAGCACTTCCCCTAGAAGCTTGAACGGGGGAAAGGCGTAGGCGTCTAGGCCCGACCAGTCTAGGAGAAGGGCGTCGACCGCGATTGCTCTTGGGTCCTCTACTGACGAGCAGAAGTTGTCTATCCTCTTGGAGAGGAACGTGGCGAATAGGTCTATCTGTGGCCTCCCCCACGGGGACCAGAGGCTTTGACATACTTCTGAGTGGAGGATCCACACTGTGGGAAGGACCTGATTCCTCCTGCTTAGTCTGTCTGTTCTCACGTTCCTCTCCCCTTTGACAAATCTTGTCAGGAGGGTAATATTTCTTTCTTCCGCCCATACTAACAGCTCTCTCGCCAGTTCATACAGGGAGAAAGAATGGGTTCCCCCCTGCTTTCTGATATAAGCCAGAGCCGTGGTGTTGTCCGAGTTGACTTGGACCACCCAGTCTCTGACTTCTGACTCGAAGCACTTTAGGGCTAGGTGAATTGCGAACAGTTCTTTGGAGTTTATATGCCAGGACACCTGTTCCTTCGTCCAGGTGCCTGACACTTCCCATGCGTCGGAGAACAACACTTGGTCGGGGTTCCGAATGGCCAGGGGCATGCCCTCGTTCTTCTTTAGAGGAGCCAGCCACCACTTTAAATGATTCTTTACCTCCATGGGAATCGTGAAAGAGTCTGTCAGTTGTCCCGTCTTCCAGTTCCACACTCTCCGTAGGAAGAATTGAAGGGGGCGAATGTGAAGTCTCCCTAGGGAAAAGAACTGCTCCAGCGAGGAAAGGGTCCCCAGAAGGCTCAACCATTCCCTCGCTGAGCTGCGTTCCTTCTCTAGGAAGTTCGAGACTTTTTGCAAGCCTCAAAGGAGTCTTTCCTGCGAAGGAAAAACCCGAAAACCCTGAGAATCCATCTGAATCCCCAGATAAACCAAGTTCTGGCTGGGGATCATCTGGGACTTCTCGAGGTTGACGAGCAATCCTAGAGACCGAATCAGGTCTAATGTAGAAGTCGTCCTCCAAACACTGGCTTTCTGACTTGGCCCTGATGAGCCAATCGTCCAAGTAAAGGGAGATGTTGATCCCCTTTAAATGAAGCCACCTCGCTACGTTTCTCATCAGGTACGTGAATACCTGAGGAGCTGTAGACAGGCCGAAGCACAAGGCCCTGAACTGATAGATCTTGTCTTGTATCATGAATCGAAGATACTTCCTTGATAAAGGATAAATGGGAACGTGGAAATACGCATCTTGTAAGTCCAGGGAGACCATCCAGTCTCCAGGACATAGAGCCGACAGAACCGAGGCGGACGTCTCCATGGAGAATTTCTTCTTCTCCACGAACCGGTTCAGAGCGCTCACGTCTAGCACCGGCCTCCACCCCCCCGAAGCCTTTGGGACTAGGAAAAGGCGATTGTAAAACCCCGGGGAGTGGGGGTCCTGCACTAACTCGATTGCCTCCTTGTTCCACATTTGTTCCACCATCTGAAGGACAGTATCTCTCAGAACAGGGTCCTTGTACCTCGCGGACAGTTCCCTCGGTGTCGTAGTTAAGGGAGGACTGTCCTCGAATGGGATGAGGTATCCCTTCCTCAGAACCGACAGCGACCAGGAGTCGGCTCCTCTCATGGCCCAGGCTTCTACAAACTTTAGAAGTCTGGCACCCACAGGCGTTTGGAGGACATGAGCACTATTTGGTTTTCTTGAAAGGTCAGAAGGCTGACCTTCCTCACTTGTCAGAAGTCTTCCTTTTCAAGGAGGGTCGTGTAGCGGAGCCTCCACGAAAGGGCGGTTGAGGTGCCCGAGAGTCTTTCTTGGTAGCAGTCACAGCAGGGCGGTTCTTCTTGGCTGACTGAACCAGTAGGTCCTGAGTCGCCTTCTCAGATAGCAAGCGAGAAATATCCTTCACTAACTGAGAAGGGAACAGATGAATCGGAGAACCAGCTTTGGTAAGAAAAGACCCAAACACCGATCTCTTCTTAATGACTCCAGATCCAAACAGGGAAGCGACCTCTACCGAGCCGTCTTGTACCGCTTTATCCATGCAGGGTAGTATGCTGTGCAGAACATCAGGGCTGAGAAAGTCTGGGTCCTGGGTCTTCTTAGCCAGCACCCCAAGGGACCAGTCCAGGAAATTAAAGACTTCTAAGACGTGGAAAAGTCCCTTGAGGAGCTGGTCTAGTTCCGACATGCTCCAAGTCGATTTGGCGGACGATAGGGCGTCTTCTCAACGAATCCATGAGACTAGAGAAGTCTGACTCTGCTGATGAAGGGAGAGCCAGACCCATAGCTTCTCCTGTCTCGTACCAGATGCCTCTCCTGCCCGAAAGCCTGGAGGGAGGCATGCAAAACACCGTCTTCCCCGCTTCTTTCTTCGTGTTCATCCAAGAACCCAGAGATTGAAGAGCCTTCTTCATGGAAATCGCAGGCTTCATTTTCAAAAAGGAAGAGGACTTCGAGGCCTTTGTACTCGAGAATAGCAAGCGAGGAGAAGGAGGAGCTGCGGGGCTCAGAGAATCCCCGAACTCTTGGAGTAAAAGAGCAGCCAAGGTCTTGTAATAAGAAAGACCTTCATTAACTGGGGCCTCGTCGTCCAACACATCTTCCAGATGTGTTCCCAGCAGCAGGCGGGGAACGATCACGTTTGGAGGATAAGTCCTCTGTAGATCTCCTCCTCTCTTGAGGAGAAAGGCTTCTAGATGGAGAAGGGCTGTCTGAAAGAGGAGTTCTAATCACAGAAGAATGAAGGACCGAAGCCTTCTCTTGTACGTCTAAAGGATTCTTCGAAATATCCTCAGGAACTGAAGTAGATACAGTAATCTTCTTCGAAGGTCCAGCGGAAGTCCGATGATCAACTGAAGAAACGCGTTTATCTGGCGACAAACGCCTGGATGGCGCCTGGTGCTTGGTTGGCGCCTCGCGCCTGACTGACTCCTCTCGCCTGGCTGGCGCCTCGCGCCTGACTGACGTATTATCACTTTCAGAAGACGACAAAGTCCTGATAGGATGCTCGCGCTTGCTGGAACGCGGAACACGTCTGGAGGAAGGAGTGTGCTCGGATCTATCTTCATGTTCCTTGAAAGAACGAGGATCTGAAGAGGGGAACTTGGATCTCTTGATAGGAAGAGAAGAATCCTTCCTACGAGGAGGATCTTTGGAGAGCACTCCAACTAAAGAAGCGATCTGTTCTTGCATATTCAGGAGAATTCTCGCCGTAACATCACTGTCCTTGTCCGAAGGAGGGGAAGGAGATCTGTAAGGCGCAGGAGGCTCCCAGTCAGCAGCGGGAGAGAGCAAGGCTCTCTTCGCTCTCTTCCTGTCCGATGGCAATTCTTCGGGAAAACGCTCAGGACTCGAATCAAGCGCAGGCGCTTTCCAGATCCTCTTCAACGGGCGAGAATGATTGGTAGATCTCCACCCGCGCCTGGGCGACGAAGTCTCAGAAGACGAGAAGCACTCGCGAAGAATGATTTTGCAGTAGCGATCTCTGGCAGTCTGAGGCGTTACAGATCCTGCCGAAGGGACACCTGATCGGTGGGGATCCTCCACAACCTCCGTAAGGCTTTCGACATTCCTTCTCCTCTGGGCCTGGGAGCTTGGAAGAGGTCTAGACCTGGGAGTGTTGTGGAGCCGACCAGACACTGGGGACACTCACATCACTATCCACTGCACTGTTCACTGTAAAATCACTTTGCTTACCTTCCAAAGCTGCCATCTTAAGTTCCATTCTCTTAAGGGCAGCTTTCAGATCTGCAAGTTCTGATGCCGAATCTGCAGGTTCTGCGAAGGGGGAAGGGGCTGATACAGACGTAGAAGGAGCAATATTTACAAGAGGGGTAGAGGCTACCAAATCAGAAACTTGATCATTAGATCTAGATCTACTCAAACTTTTAGAAGAAGGCTTCCTCACCCTATCTCTCTCTAACTTCTTCAAGTAAGAAGTTAGAGTCTTCCATTCTTCTGCACTCAAACTCTCGCATTCTTTACAAGTGTTATCAAAAGAACATTCATACTTCCTGCAACGTCTACATACAGTGTGAGGATCAACCGAAGCCTTCGGCATCCTCACGTTACAGCCCTCATTCACACACACTCTCAAAACAATTCCAGAGTCAGACATATTAAAGCAAAATCCAAACCAAATCCAAGAAAACAGTCCACAATAGCGTATGCCAATACAACGATCCAAGTACGTCACCAAATAAGCCAACAAGAAGATCAATTGCGATGAAAAACGAAATTCAGTCAGAGGAACCAACAACAATGTTGATGGAACCAGCGACAGAGAAAATCGGATTAGAAAACGGGAATGGTTCCTAGTCCTGCCATCCAGCGGCAGGGCGGTAGATCACCTGACCTACCTGTAGTGTGTGCCGCGAAATTCGAATTTCTGTCGGAGACGACGGAGTCTATAGCTAAGTATATATCTGACAGGGAAGTTGAATGTACAAAACCAGAAGTTTTCTGTTGTGCCAGGTGGCAAATAGGTCTAACCCTGGCACCCCCCAAAGGTCGAACAGCCTTTCCGCCACATTTGATAGAGGCGAGCACGGAACGTGCTGTCTCCATTGTGAACCGAGTCTGGCGTACGAATGGGTTCAGGGGAGAGAGATCTATCATTGTTCTCCAGCCCACCATAGCCTTCTCCACTAGGAAAAGTCGTTTGTAGAACCGTGGTGACAGATCTTGAATGAGTTCCACAGCTCCCCTGCTCAGCATTGATAGTGCTTCTTCCTTGAGCGCCAGATCCATGGCAGAACCAGGGATGTAAGTTCGAAGTTAGACCAGATTGTCAGAGAAGGGTGGCCTCGACTTGAAGGGCAGATATCCCTCTCGAAGGACAACCACCACCCAGGTCTCAGCTTCACAGTGCTGCCATGCTGCCGGGAACATACGCTCTAGTGGCCAAACCGTGAGGAGAAAAAACTCCCCACGGTTCCCCCTGGTTGCCTCGCTCCACCTGGTGTATCACAAGGAAGTTGAAGGGACAGGTGAGGAAGATCTTACACTCCCATTCAGTCTGCTAACTAAACTAGCAGAAGGAGCAGGCTGCAAACAATCACCAACCCTTGGTGATGATGGACTCTCAGGTCTAAAGGAGTGTTCTCCCTGTGGAGAAACATTCCCCCAAGAACGTAACAACGCTCTCACATGTCAGAAAGAGCTACTCGACGCCTGGACAGTCTGACCGAAGTTCGGGTGGAGAATAGCATCCACCTGCATGACAGGAGCGAGTATCATCCTCACAACGCATCACAGTCCCAGACCGAAGAGGTCGAAACTCCTCAAAAAGACTGAACGGGGGACCTCCTACTGGTCTCGCTGCGTGCATGGTCCCGTAGGGCTGTCACATCACCCCTGGGACCCGAGCGATCGCTACGCGAGCAATCATCGGCTAGACGTGAATCACCCGAGCGACTCGCCCCTTACCTCCACACCGTGCTTCGAGTCGTGAAGGCAAGTGGACTCAGCGTCACTGACTCTAGCTGCACGCTCATCGGGAGATGTACGTGCCCTTGGGGAAACTCGTGAACAAGAACCCATGACGGTCCTATTCCTTGAGGCAGAATCTCTCGGACTAGGTGCAGAAGTACAAGCCGAAGCATGAACTTCAGCAGTCCCCACCCTGCGCACCCCTGGGGGTAAAGAGGCAATTCCTGTTCCCGAAGGCATAGGAGTACCAGCAGAAGGCCTACCTGTCTCACCAGAGTGGCGAGACAGACCCTTAGAGGTCCCTGATCGAGACTTCTTGGGGTGGGGGAGACAGCCTTCTTCTTCCTTGGTAGAGAAGCCTTGGAAGAATAAGTGGAGGCGGCGGCAGCCGACAAAGATGAGGAGGAAGACAATAACACCTTTCGGTTCTTTGACTTCTTCGTCAGCTTCCTCAGAATGACAATCAGATCCCCAAACCAGGGTGCCACTGAAGCGGTTGCCAAAGCAGCAGGCTCCAGGACAGCCGGGACTGGGGGTGCCGACACCACAGCACCACTCACATGGTCAGGGACAGGGACAGCAAGAGGAATGGGCATGGAGACAGACGGAAGGTCCAGTGGGGATGGTCTCTGGGGCCTATCATAAGTAGCTGGGGGAGAGAGAACTGTGTAACCTGGAGGAGGAGGAGGCAGAAATGGTTCTGCCCTCGAGGTATATGGCACCGACGACAACCACTGAGGGTCATAAGTGTACACTAGGTGAGCCGGTGCCATATAACCAGGTATCAACAGAGTCGTTGTCATCCCCACAGCTGCCCCATGAGTCACAAGAGCCGACAAAAAATGTTCCATCAGCCCCTGGAGAGACGGAGCACCAGGCAAGCCCAACTTCACCCAAGCCTGCTGCAAATCCCCAACCACAGAGATAGACACACTGAGGCAAAAGTCGGGTTAGTGGGACGAGTTCCTACTTGCCCCTAAGGAGATGGATCCCCTCCGGAGCGAGCAGAAGCTCCCAAGTACAACTCTGAGTCAACGTGCCTCACCCCTTCTTCTACGCTTGACAAATCAAGCAAAGAAGCAGAAGGAGACATTTCCCCCAAAGGGAAAACAGCGAGATGGGGAAGCATATGTGGTGGGAGGAAGGAAGACGAAAGATTCGTCACCAACGGAGTCGTCAGGGGCGTGTAACCCTCCGACAAAGCCTTGGAAAAGTCTCACAAGGGTTATTTACCGAACAATCATGTCCTCAGCACTTTGCGCAGAGGACGTGAGGATCTACCTCAATTTTGGATCGGAAGCCACCACACTTCCTGACCCCCCTCAGGGCAACAGGGGGCGATAGGGCTTAAATTTGAGTCTTGGGTTTGCATAATTTAATTATCAGGCAAACAAAACACACAAACATGTAACAGAAAAAACACTGAAAGATCTCACAAAGTTTGATTTTTGTATGACACAGAGAGAGAGAGAGCAAGACCACGTCTGCACACCACGGCGGCCAAAAGCAAAGTGGAATATTTACGTCCGTCAGGAGGGACTTCCGACTATTGGACAAGCAGTTACTGCTTAACTACCTTGTTATTCTTTTATGACCGATTTCCAGCCTGCACTAAAAGTAATTCCTTATGTAAAGGACCGAAGGTTTGTATTTCGTGTAGGAACAACTTGTCTTTCTCCTCTTTGGAAGATATCCCTTATGACAAAAATGAAACAAAAGAAAAAACTAAATTGAGATTACGATTTCTTTAACAAAATCACATAAACACTCCCTCATGCGTCCTAGCAGGCAGATAACAAACAAACTGCATGGAAAACTTTAGAATCTCAAACCACCCAAAAGGGATGGGTGAACATATGGTTCAAACTAAAGGATCCTATTAATTTTTTACTTTTCATACGAAATACAGCTATCATAATAGAGGAGTAAAATTAATTTTAAAAATTTTCAATAAATAAAATGTTTGGAAAAAGAATAAAAATGATATTGTCATGTTACAATAAAGTTTTATACATACTTACCTGACAGATATATACTTAAATATAGACTCCGTCGTCTCCGACAGAATTTCAAATTTCGCGGCACACGCTACCGGTAGGTCAGGTGATCTACCGCCCTGCCCTGGGTGGCAGGACTAGGAACCATTCCCGTTTTCTAATCAGAATTCTTCTCTTCCACCTGTCTCCTGCGGGGAGGCTGGGTGGGCCATTAATCGTATATATCTGTCAGGTAAGTATGTATAAAACTTTATTGTAACATGACAATATCATTTTTATACATTCAACTTCCCTGCCAGATATATACTTAGCTGATTAGCACCCATTGGTGGTGGGTAAGAGACAGCTAACTACTGAAATAGACAGGTAAACAACATATGTTGTAGGTATTAATAAACCATTGGTTCCTACCTTATTAGGCTGAAGACTTCGCGGCTACTGCCTTGGAGTCTGCTTAGCCTCAAGAGCCTCAGCGAGATATTGATCTATGGCTAAGAGTTCTTGTGGGTCTGCCAATGGGGTCTTATCCACTTACTCGGCAGAGCCTAAAGGCCTTTGTCATTGGGTGCTATTCCACTAACATGACAATACACCTTGTTCAAGGAGCACAACACCGATCCCGATCACCTGATCCTAACATCCATGTTAGTTCTAAGATTGCAAGGAGTTATCCCCCGAACTCCTTACAAACAACCAAAAACTCGAAACATCATTACACTTCATTACAAAATATACAAAAAAAAAAAATTTTGTACTCCCCTACTAGCCATACATACCCTTGATCCCCTACCAGCAATGACACTATGCTCCCGTGCGACATCAGTGAGCTTGCTAATAGAAAACCAAGCACATATCTGACAAGAGGGTTTATGTACGATAAAAAACACAAAATTAAGGATCAGTCTTTGCTCCAAGACCCAGCACTGTATCTGCTGATACAAATGGACCTAGCGAGAAGCACTTCTCATAGGTCACTCTCACATCCTTCAGATAATGAGATGCACACTGAATTGCACCTCCAATATGTAGTCTCAATGATATTTTTTAGAGACATATTCTTTTGGAACGCCAAGGGGACGTTGCTACTGCTCTCACCTCATGGGTCTTGACCTTTAGAAGACCGAAGGATTCCTCCGAGCAGTTCTTGTGAGCGTCCGTAATTACGCTTCTCACAAAGAAAGCCAAGGCGTTCTTGGACATGAGTCTTTTGGGGTTCTTCACCGCACACCAAAGACCTTGTTGACAAGCTCCCATCTGTCTCTTCCTTTCTAAATAATATTTAAGAGCTCTCACTGGACAGAGAGACCTCTCTATCTCTCTGCCTACGAGGTTAGATAGGCCTTTTACCTCAAAACTTCTGGGCCACGGTTTTGACGGGTTTTCGTTCTTTGCCAGAAACATTGTCTGGAAAGAACAGATGGCAGCATCTCCTTTGAAAACCCCACTGTGGAATCTAGAGCGTGCAATTCGCTCGTCCTCTTGGCTGTAGCGAGAGACACCAGGAATAAGCATTTCCTAGTGACGTCGCAGAAGGAAGCCAGATGTAAAGGCTCGAATTTATCCGATGAAAGGAATTTCAGTACCACGTCTAGATTCCAACTAGGTGTTCTAGGAGTAGCTGCCTTTGAAGTTTCAAAGGATCTAATTAGATCGTGTAGATCTTTGTTGCTTGCAATATCTAACCCTCGATTCCTAAATACTGCAAGACAGCATGCTTCTGTATCCTTTTATTGTTGAGACAGAAAGGTGTGATTCCTCTCTCAGAAAGAGGAGGAAATCGGCAATATTCACTATAGAGGTACTGGAGGAGGACAGCTTCTGACTCTTACACCACCTCCTAAAGACTTCCCACGTTTGATTGGTATACTCTTCTCGTCGAAGCTCTGCGGGCTCTAGCGATAGAGCCCGCAGCCTTGCGAGAAAAGCCCCTCGCTCTGACAAGTCTTTCGATAGTCGAAAGGCAGTCAGAGCGAGACCTGGGAGGTTGAGATGAAACCTCTCGAAGTGGGGTTGTCTGAGTAGATCTGGGTCTGTTTGGAAGAGATCTGGGGAAGTCCACTATCCACTCCAGTACCTCTGTGAACCATTCCTGGGCTGGCCAAAATGGGGCTATTAGCGTCAACTTCGTGTTCTTCGAAGCTACGAACTTCCTGAGCACTTCCCCCAGGATCTTGAACGGGGGAAAGGCGTATGCGTCCACACCCGACCAATCCAGGAGAAACGCGTCTATTGCGAAGGCTCTCGGATCTTCCACTAGAGAGCAAAAGATCTCTATTCTTTTGGAGAGGAACGTCGCAAACAGGTCTATGTGAGGTCTCCCCCACAGGGACCAAAGACTTCGACACACTTCTTCGTGTAGAGTCCATTCTGTGGGAAGGACCTGATTCCTCCTGCTCAGTCTGTCCGCTCTCACATTCTTGATGCCTTGAACAAATCTTGTGAGGAGAGTTATGCCTCTTTCTTCTGTCCAGGTTAACAGGTATCTTGTTAACTGAAAGAGGGAGAAAGAGTGCGTGCCTCCTTGCTTGCGTATGTAAGCCAGAGCCGTGGTGTTGTCCGAGTTTATCTGTATCACCTCGCCTCTGACTATCTCTTCGAAGAACTTTAAGGCTAGGTGTATGGCCACTAGTTCCTTGCAATTGATGTGCCAGGACACCTGTTCCTTTGTCCAGGTGCCTGACACCTCCCTTGCTCCTAACGTCGCTCCCCATCCCGACTCCGAAGCGTCGGTAAATAACACTTGGTCTGGGTTCTGCAGGGCAAGCGATACGCCTTCGTTCTTTTGAAGAGGAAGGATCCACCACTTCAAATGATCTTTTACCTCTTGTGGAAGCGGGAAGATGTCCGAGAGTTGTCCCGTCTTCCAACTCCACACCCCTTTCAGGAAAAACTGAAGAGGGCGAAGGTGAAGCCTCCCAGAGAGAAGAACTTTTCTAGTGAGGACAGGGTCCCTAAGAGGCTCAGATAATCCCTCGCTGAACTGTTCTTTTTCTCTAAGAAGCTCGAGATTTTCGACAAACCTCGAGTGATTCTTTCTCGCGAAGGAAATACTCGAAAACCCCGAGAATCCATCTGAATCCCCAGATAGACCAAGCTCTGGCTGGGGATCAGCTGCGACTTCTCGAGGTTCACGAGTAATCCCAGCGATTCTATCATGTTCCTTGTTACTGATAAGTCCTCCAAGCACTGAATCTCCGACTTGGCCCTGATCAGCCAGTCGTCCAAGTAGAGGGAGATGTTTACTCCCTCTAGGTGAAGCCATCTTGCCACATTCGCCATCAGGTTGGTGAATACTTGCGGAGCTGTAGACAGACCGAAGCACAGAGCCCTGAATTGAAAGATCTTGTCTCCTATTACAACGAAGATATTTCTTTGACAAATGGTGAATGGGAACGTGGAAATATGCGTCTTGCAAGTCCAGAGAGACCATCCAATCTCCTGGACGAAGAGCCGACATTACTGAGGCGGACGTTTCCATGCGAAACTTCTTTTTCTGAACAAAGCGATTCAGAGCGCTTACGTCCAGAACTGGTCTCCACCCCCCCGATGCCTTTGGTACTAGAAAAAGGCGATTGTAAAATCCCGGGGAGTGTGGATCCTGCACAAGTTCGATGGCCTCTTTTTCCCACATTTGTTCCACCATTTGAAGGAGAGTCTTTCTCATTACCGGGTCTCTGTACCTCGCTGACAGTTCCCGAGGCGTAGATGTTAGGGGAGGGCTGTTCTCGAAGGGGATTACATATCCCTTCTTTAGGACCGACACTGACCAAGGGTCGGCTCCCCTTTTTGCCCATACTCCTGCAAAGTTCAGGAGTCTGGCGCCCACTGGTGCTTGAAGGAGCAACAAGTCATTTGGATTTCTTGAAGGGCCTAAAGGAAGACCTTCCTCTCTTATCAGAGCTCTTCTTTCTGGCAGGGGGACGAGCCGCTGTACCTCCACGAAAGGGCTGCTGAGGAGGACGAGAGTCCTTCTTAATCGCCGACACTACAGGGCGTCCTTTCTTGGACGTATGTGTTAGTAGGTCTTGTGTCGCCTTCTCAGTTAGCGAGCGAGATATATCCTTCACTAACTGAGAAGGAAACAGATGATCCGATAGAGGGGCGAACAATAAAGCAATCCTCTGACTCTGAGAAACCCCTTTTGATAATAGGGATCCATATACTGATCTCTTTTTCAGGAGACCAGCACCAAAAGGAAGCCACTTCACCCGACCGTCCTGTACTGCCTGTCCATGCAAGACAGGACGCTATGGAGAATCTCTGGGTTTTTAAGAAACTCCGGATCTTTAGATTTGTTGGCCAGAACTCCGAGTGACCAATCCAGAAAAATGATATTGTCATGTTACAATAAAGTTTTATACATACTTACCTGACAGATATATACTTAGCTATAGACTCCGTCGTCTCCGACAGAATTTCAAATTTCGCGGCACACGCTACAGGTAGGTCAGGTGATCTACCGCCCTGCCCTGGGTGGCAGGACTAGGAACCATCCCCGTTTTCTAATCAGAATTCTTCTCTTCCACCTGTCTCCTGCGGGGAGGCTGGGTGGGCCATTAATCGTATATATCTGTCAGGTATGTATGTATAAAACTTTATTGTAACATGACAATATCATTTTTATACATTCAACTTCCCTGCCAGATATATACTTAGCTGATTAGCACCCATTGGTGGTGGGTAAGAGACAGCTAACAACTGAAATAGACAGGTAAACAACATATGTTGTAGGTATTAATAAACCTTGGTTCCTACCTTATCAGGCTGAAGACTTCGCGGCTACTGCCTTGGAGTCTGCTTAGCCTCAAGAGCCTCAGCGAGATATTGATCTATGGCTAAGAGTTCTTGTGGGTCTGCCAATGGGGTCTTATCCACTTACTCGGCAGAGCCTAAGGCCTTTGTCATTGGGGGTTGGCTATTCCACTAACATGACAATACACCTTGTTCAAGGAGCACAAAACCGATCCCGATCACCTGATCCTAACATCCATGTTAGTTCTAAGATTGTAAGGAGTTATCCCCGAACTCCTTACAAACAACCAAAAACTCGACACAAAATTACACTTTCATTACAAAATATACAAAAAAAATTTGTACTCCCCTACTAGTCATACATACCCTTGATCCCCTACCAGCAATGACACTCTGCTCCCGTGCGACAGTAGTGAGCTTGCTAATAGAAAACCAAGCACATATCTGACAAGAGGGTTTTTGTACGATAAGAACACAAAATGACAATTTGTCGAAAATTGCATTTTTCCTAACTATACAAACCTGAGGTCCTTTAACAATAGGAAGTAGCTAGCGGCAGCTGGAACGGTCGTAAGCTTCGAACAAGGGGAGAACGGTAGTTAACTGCTTGTCCGACAGGAGGTAAACAAATCACTTTTGCTTTTGGCCCATGCAAAATACGCAGAGTGAGGGGTGGCATGAGGAGGGACTATATGTAAAGGACCTCAGGTTTGTATAGTTAGGAAAAATGCAATTTTCGACAAATTGTCATTTGTTCCGATACGTAATACAAACCATCGGTCCTTTAACAATAGGAAGACTCACTTCTTGGTGGGAGGAATCTGAGTCTTTTGATGAACAGACTGGTGTTCGTCCATCCCTGGAATGCCTCCCTGGTCGTAAGAGCGAGGGAGGGATCCAAGCCTCTGTCCGATTGATCGGGGTGTGCACCGCAGGATCAATGGTCAGACCTCTGGGCCGAGTACTAAGAGAGAGGCAAGCGTATCTCTTCGTACCAGCAAGCAAGAACTTGTTCCTGTTTGCAAGAGGCAACATAAAGTATGGGTTGTCTCAAGCTGGCATCCACTTCCTCCCCCTTGTTGGAGGAAGTGGTGGATATACGCTCCTATCCCTAGTGAAAGGGATAGGATGGGGCTCTGTTGAGTAGCTCACCTGCATCTTGTCCTAATCCAGCAGGGTGACGACCGTGTCCCTCTAACCACAGGTAGAGGGGAAGAAAAAGATGGGAAGAGGAGCCAGTCACACTCTCATTCACTCATCCATTCTTACGGTCACACCAGGACTCGATGCTGTTCAGCCTGCGAGGGTCTGGGTTCGCTACACAACGTGTTGAGCAGCCACCACGGGTCCCAAGGAAAAAGATCCAAGGACCTGTGGGCAATATCCCGAAGGTAGAAGGAAGGGCATGTGGTCTGGTTGGACCAGACCCCTGCCTTCAGTACCTGCGCCACGGAGAAGTTCTTGCGGACAAGGCAGCATCTCCTTCGCATCGAAGGCGGTGAAGTCCATTAGGGAGGGGATTGTGAACGACTCGAACCAATCGTCAGGGACCGAAGGGTTCTGAGTCTTCGCTACGAGTTCGGTACGAAATCGAGCGTCACGGATCCCCATCCCCTGGATGCTTGACTTCGCAGGAGAAGTCATGCAGTTCCTCAGAGGAAAAGAAGGAAATAGTCGCATGACCTATTCCTCTTCTCTACTTCGGTGATGTCCAGTACCCATACTGGTCTGTCCGTTTGCCACGAAGTCTCTCGCATCCTCCTATCCCCATGCAGCGAAGTTCTCGGTAGTGGATAGGACACTGACACTCCATGGTGGGTGTCAATGGTATGGGTAGCTGTGACAAGCTATTAAAACGAAGTAATGATTGCTCTGTAACAACCGAACTAAGTCAACAGCGTAGTTCATAACTGACTCGGCCGCTCTGACAGCTGCCGACTGACTGCGTTCGGTAGGAGGCAAGTTGTCAAAGCATCCGAGTAAGTCACGTGACCTTCGACCTTTAAAGGGTTATGCCGAGAGAGACCAAACAAATAATGTATTTGTTTGTCACCAATGCCGGACAGCGAGGTGATGATTCTCTTAAGGCATGTGCCCAACAGGCGAAAGTCAATTGCCTTCTAGAGACCGAGGTCCCTGAAGGCAAAACATCTCATGGTTTTTGAATCTCAGCTAAGGAGAAACAACACTATGTACCGTTGAAGACGAAGGTAGATATTGAATGCAACCTACGTCTTCACAGACGAATCGAGAGAAGGATTCTCAAGATTCATAACCTGTGCTTACAAATGACTGAAAACGCTAACCGCTATTTCATTGCTGTCCGGTGAGAAGTCGTAGTTGCAATGAAAGCGGGGCGTTCTTCAGTAATGAAAACACAGGGGAAAGCCGCCTGAAGAACTGCTTCTCATGGGCTGAACATTTGGAAGTAGAGCTGTCAGGTCGGAGAGTTGGCAATGTCTTCTGACACATCTCGTAATTCGGGTTGAACAATGAACAATTGTATACCTACGAATACGAGATATTTTGAAGACAAACTCAGATGTCTGCAAAATCATTCGCATTATCGCAGTGCGATGCAGCGGGAGACTTGTACAGACTTCTGTTTTTACCGTGCGGTAAACAGAAAGATGAAAGAGTCCAAGAGATATCTCTATTGAAAATTCTCGCAATGTCCGAAGGCGATGGAATCTAGCGTCACAGCAGTAGATGGTCCTTCATTATTGCGAGAATCCCCATTAATCAGAGACCTAAGTCCATGATTGTTGGGCAGAGATACGGTTCGGTAGTCAATCAAACCAGGGGAGAGAGAGACATAACTGACCGTGCATCTCGGAGGCCCAGCTGATACTGAGCTGCTGTCAGGCAGTTCAATACGCAGTAGTTGAGCCTGAGCTCTCGCCCCGACTCGTCATCCTGAGTTGCCATGTAATCATTATTTCCATGAAGGAATGCGTTCGGTGGCTAGAACTACCGAGCATAAAAGATATGCTCGAGCAATTATATTTAGGCGAAACGAATTTCGGTAAATATAAAAGTTGAAATGGTGTTGTCGTGACAAAACCATAAGTATATAAAATTGAAACTGAAAACTCCTGGGAGGTTGCAGGCAACCCCGAGTTGCAGTTCAATTAGAATACTTCTCTTCTAAGTCGCAATCCGTAGATAAACTAGGATATGCGCCTACCCCTCGGACAATTCAACTGCTTAGTAGAATCATGTCTCGAGGTTAATATACGTAGTATATTTGTAGGATTCTGAACAACGATCTCCATCCTAAATTCTTTCCTTCAAGAAAACAAAATAAGGATTGGAGATCGACCACCTTCGATCTCTATCAAAGAGTGAAGGAGAAGTCTTCCTCGAATGGGAGGAAAGCTTCAATGGTGAACAGAATACTAAGACGATAGTTCAAGCCAAACTGGATATTCCCGTCCGATCTTCTCTATTCCAGGTTGGTCGCCTACTGTAAGATAGTTTCTTTCAGCAGCAGTCCTTCTTCCCAATGCTAGAAATTCCAGGAATTCGAGCATAGCGAGGTTCCCGATTATCATGTAACATCGGGGATTCTCGTCTCGCTCACTTTAGACCGTGGTCTCGCCTAAGTGTTTGGAGATCGTAAAAAACTCGAACACTGAATGCCCTCTAAAAGAAATTCCTTAGAATTCTTAGCAGTCTGCGAAACCCCCACCGAATTCGTCAAACGATATCGGCTGGTGGTCCTCTCGATTCCCGTAGAAATCGAGAATGGGGCAGGATCCCTCCTCAACGACCGGGGCTTACGTCAGGTAGGACCCGAAGGTCCCCCCGGTAGCGCAGTCCCGAACGTGGGATCCTACAGAGAAATCTCTGTAGGATCCCTCCCCTTTCCCTCGTAGCCGTAAGGAGAGAGGGAATGGGGGAGGAATTGGATACTCGCTCGCCTTCCCAGTGGAACTAGCAGTTAGAGAAGAATAGGAGCAGCCATCGCCTTGCGGCGATGGTCTCTCAGAGTCTGGGAAAACGTATCGTCAGGAGAAAACGTTTTCCCGCGGAGGTTACGAACTCTCACTGTAGGTAAGGGTCTGCCGCCACTGTGAACGTCGTCTGGGTGGGGCTGATCGACACCTGACAGGGGAGAGAGCGATACCGTCCTCCGACTCATTCCAGTCCTCGTCGAGGTCGAAACCTCTCAGGAGGACCGAAGGAGTATTTAAATACGGTGTCCGAAGACACGTAGAAACGCCGCTGTCGCAGTAGAGGAGGTGGAAGTAGCTTGATCGACCGGCCAGAACTGAGCGAGCCTTCTTGTCCGGAGACGAGAGACTCTGGTTCGAGACAGAATCGGCAAGCTCCGATCGCGGCAGACCCACCGTCGGTTTGGGTTCCCTCTCGGGCCCCAAAACGACTCGAGCAGAGACGTGGGCTCTGCTGGTGGGAGCGGCAATCCTT
Organism: Macrobrachium nipponense; assembly: GCF_015104395.2. Classification (NCBI taxonomy): domain Eukaryota; kingdom Metazoa; phylum Arthropoda; class Malacostraca; order Decapoda; family Palaemonidae; genus Macrobrachium; species Macrobrachium nipponense. The sequence goes on along the minus strand of NC_087212.1, from coordinate 59,064,877 downwards.
CCGCAAGGTCATTATGCTGACGAATCAGCTTAATGACTTCTGCAATTTCCTCTGTATCTCGGGAGTAACCGCGTCTTGCGGAGTAGGACCGTCCAGTCCTTCCAACAAGAACAGATCCCGAGATACTCCTCCTTCCGAAGGAGGAATAGCGGCAGACCCCTGACGGTCGCCTCCAGCTACTTGCACGTATGTCCTGGTCGGTCCTAGAACCGTGCCTGGTCCATACGGCGTCATAGCGGGATCGCGAGCGGCGCACCTCTCGCGATCACTCATAGGTACCTCGCTCCTCCCGGTGTAGCCCGAGGAGGTTGAAGGTACAGGAAGAGGCAGACCTGACGCCCCCCCCTAGCTCGCTGGCAGGACCAGCGTACTTGGAGGCTGCTGCTGATCGTCAACCCGCGGTGGCGATCGAGCAGCAGGCCTAGCCTTGCCGCTCGCCTGGGCGAGAGGCTCGGCTGAGAACGTCGACGCTGATCTCTAGCGTCAGGCGAGCTGTTGCTGGTTACCATCTTCGCCCGGCCCCGATGGGAGCGGCGTCAGGTGACCTGCTAGGTTCGCTGTCGCGGTGAGACCGGCGAGCGTCCTCTCGGCGCGTCGAGCCGCTGGTACCAGCCGTGGCTGGTACCGACGGCCGCGGGGGACCCCTTCCTCGCCTCAACTCGTGGCTGGTCAGCGACCGTCACGTCAACCCGAGCAGCCAGCTGGTCGCTGCAAGAGCGTCCACTGGCCTGACGAGAGTCGTCTGCACGACTCTCGCCAGTCTTCTGCTCCGCGCTTCGGTCTTGACGGTGAGCGAGCTCGGGCGTCAAGACTTTGGCTGGACGGTCTCCCGCGGGAGACCGTCCACTCGGTACTTCTCGCTAACGAGAAGCCGAGGCGGATCCTGGTTTAGCGGCAGAACCGCTAGAACCAGGCGAGGAAGTGCCAGCCGAAGCTGGTACTCCTCTGGTCCCCGTCTTCTTCTCCTTGGTAGAAGAAAAGACGGGCCCTGTTCCCGAGGGAGCAGGAGGACCAGCAGAGCTCCCCGAATCGCCGGAGCGAGACGGGCCCTTAGAAGGTCCCGAAGGAGCCTTCTAGGGGGGGGAAAAACCCTTGGGTTACCAGCTGGTCGCTGCAAGAGCGGCCGCTGGCCTGGCAAGAGTCACCTGAGCGTCTCTCACCAGCCTTCTGCTCCGTGCCACGTCTTGGCGCCGAGCGAACTCTGGCGCCGAAACTTGGCTGCACGGTCTCCCGAGGGAGAACGTACACTCGGGATCTCTCGCGAACGAGAGACCGAGCCGGAACCTGGCGTAGCGGCATCGCCGCTAGCACCAGGCGAGGAAGTACCAGAGCTAACCGATACTCCTCTGGTCCCCGTCTATTTCTTCCTTACGGAAGGGGAGACGGGCCCCGCTCCCGAAGGAGCAGGAGGACCAGCAGAAGGACCCCCCGTCCCACCGAGGTTGGACGGGCCCTTAGAAGTTCCCGAAGGAGACTTCTTAGGGGGGAAGGCAGCCTTCTTCTTCTTCGGCTTATGGGCCTTAGAAGTCGAAGGGGAAGAGGCAGCAGCAGACGATGAAGACGAAGATGACAGCTTCCTCTTCTCTCTTCCTCGTCAGCTCACGATTGGACAGTCGTCAGGTCCTCCATCCAGGCCGGAGCCGGGGCTATTGCCGAAGCAACACGGCCCGACTGCACCTGTCCGGAAGGACCTGGGACTGGGGGAAGACACACCGTGGGCAGGACCAGCATGGACAGGCACAGGAACCAGGAGCGACAGGAACAGCAACCAGCTCAGGAGCGGCAGGAACAGCGGCAGCGGTAGACCCAGAAGGACAGCCAAGCCCCACAGCGGGAATCACATCAGGGCGGAGGTACGGCTGGCCCCACATCGTGCGCCTCGTAGAATCATCGGCAGCCAGCGGAACCTGGGTCCTGGCGCCCGGTCCGGGGGCGAGCTGCTGGAACAATCGGAAGTCTGGGGCAGGCAACACGAAGAAAACAGGCGGCGGCGGCAACCCCACCCTCGGTACGGCTGCGGCCCTAGTAGCGGCAGACGGCGTCATCGACACAGCATGGGGAGTGTAGACCAGGAGGGGGGGGAGGGCAGCATAGCGGCCGTGGTAGTAGTGGAGACCGCCCCAGACCTCGCTAGACGCTGCAGCAGCCCGTGGATGCTAGGCACGCCCTGCCTTCCGCTGTGGTCCATACCTGTCCAAGGTCGTCTCCCACGGATGTAGCACCTGCGGTAACATAGATAGATTAGTAAGAGGGGTTCCCTCACGCACGGGGGGAAGACATGCCCCCCCCACCCCGAACGCAGGAAGACCCCAAATACAAAATACAACGAAGAAGCTGAGCGGGGGGCAGGAAGGAAGACGAAGAATCGGATACCAAGGGAGTCGCGGGAGAGCTTTCCGACGACTTCCTGGCAGACCTTCGCTTCCCCTACCCCCGCACAGCAGTGAAAGTAATATGAAAATGAAACAGAATACTGCCCTTGCGATTCACTTCATAGAACTTAAAGGGGAAAAGATCAAAATTCCCGGGTAAGAACGGAAACTTGATCCAATAATATGATGCTATCATAAATATATATGAAATGAAACAGAATACTGCACTTGCGATACATTTTCACATAAAAAATCGTAAGGATCAATTCCCGGGTAAGAACGAAAATTGATCCAAATTAAATTTCATGGAAATAAATAAATGAAAATGAAAAGAATATTGCAATTGCGAATCCACTTTCATTGCATTCTATTATACAAAATTAAAAGGCTCGTGCCGAGCGCAAACACACTCTCGGTAACGAACGCACAGGGCAAACATATAATGAAAAGAGTACTTACATTTTTCAATTACACACTTTCGCCCAAAATACCTGACTCGGTGCGAGCGCGCCCGCCCTCGGCACCGAGGCATAATTCAAGGGTTCAATTAATGAAAAGAGAGGAAATCGCCGCATCTACGGCGATAACTCCATGTTGGTTCATAATTAAGTAATGAAAATGAAAACAGTGTACTTACAGTTTCATTTTCAAGTCAAACAAACCATTAGTAGAAAACACAATATAACAGCATACGACGATGAAGCGGGCAGAGAGCGATGACGAACACGTCCTTCACACCCGCGGCCGAAAGCAAAATTGAAATGATTCTTTGTTTACCTCCCAGTCGCGCGGCGCGCGACTGTCGGACAAGCAGTTAACTACCGTTCTCCCCTTGTTCGAAGCTTACGACCGTTCCAGCTGCCGCTAGCTACTTCCTATTGTTAAAGGACCGATGGTTTGTATTACGTATCGGAACAAATTAAGGATCAGTCTTTGCTCCAAGACCCAGTACTGTATCTGCTGATACAAAAGGACCTAGCGAGAAGCACTTCTCATAGGTCACTCTCACATCCTTCAGATAATGAGATGCAAACACTGAATTGCACCTCCAATATGTAGTCTCAATGATATTCTTTAGAGACATATTCTTTTGGAACGCCAAAGACGTTGACGTTGCTACTGCCCTCACTTCATGAGTCTTGACCTTTAGAAGACCGAAGGATTCCTCCGAGCAGTTCTTGTGAGCGTCCGTAATTACGCTTCTCACAAAGAAAGCCAAGGCGTTCTTGGACATGAGTCTTTTGGGGTTCTTCACCGCACACCAAAGACCTTGTTGACAAGCTCCCATCTGTCTCTTCCTCTCTAAATAGTATTTAAGAGCTCTCACTGGACAGAGAGATCTCTCTATCTCTCTGCCTACAAGGTTAGATAGGCCTTTTACCTCAAAACTTCGGGCCAAGGTTTTGGCCACGGTTTTCGTTCTTTGCCAGAAACATTGTCTCGAAAGAACAGATGGCAGCATCTCCTTTGAACCCCACCGTGGAATCCAGAGCGTGTAATTCGCTCGTCCTCTTGGCTGTAGCGAGAGCCACCAGGAACAAGCATTTCCTAGTGACGTCGCGGAAGGACGCCAGATGTAAAGGCTCGAATTTATCCGATGAAAGGAATTTCAGGACCACGTCTAGATTCCAACTAGGTGTTCTAGGAGTAGCTGCTTTCGAAGTCTCAAAAGATCTAATTAGATCGTGTAGATCTTTGTCGTTAGCAATGTCCAGGCCTCGATTCCTGAATACTGAAGACAGCATGCTTCTGTATCCTTTTATTGTCGAGACAGATAGGTGTGATTCCTCTCTCAGAAAGAGGAGGAAATCGGCAATATTCACTATAGAGGTACTGGAGGAGGACAGCTTCTGACCCTTACACCACCTCCTAAAGACTTCCCACTTTGACTGGTATACTCTTCTCGTCGAAGCTCTGCGGGCTCTAGCGATAGAGCCCGCAGCCTTGCGAGAAAAGCCTCTCGCTCTGACAAGTCTTTCGATAGTCGAAAGGCAGTCAGAGCGAGACCTGGAGGTTGTGATGAAACCTCTCGAAGTGGGGTTGTCTGAGTAGATCGTGTCTGTTTGGAAGCGATCTGGGGAAGTCCACTATCCACTCCATACCTCCGTGAACCATTTCCTGGGCTGGCCAAAATGGGGCTATGAGTGTCAACTTCGTGCTCTTCGAAGCTACGAACTTCCTGAGCACTTCCCCCAGGATCTTGAACGGGGGAAAGGCGTATGCGTCCACACCCGACCAATCCATGAGAAACGCGTCTATTGCGAAGGCTCTCGGATCTTCCACTAGAGAGCAAAAGATCTCTATTCTTTTGGAGAGGAACGTCGCAAACAGGTTTATGTGAGGCCTCCCCACAGGGACCAAAGACTTCGACCACACTTCTTCGTGTAGAGTCCATTCTGTGGGAAGGACCTGATTTCTCCTGCTCAGTCTGTCCGCTCTCACATTCTTGATCCCTTGAACAAACCTTGTGAGGAGAGTTATGCCTCTTTCTTCCGTCCAGGTTAACAGGTGTCTTGTCAACTGATAGAGGGAGAGTGCGTGCCTCCTTGCTTGCGTATGTAAGCCAGAGCCGTGGTGTTGTCCGAGTTTATCTGTATCACCCCGTCTCTGACTATCTCTTCGAAGAACTTTAAGGCTAGGTGTATGGCCACAAGTTCCTTGCAATTGATGTGCCAGGACACCTGTTCCTTTGTCCAGGTGCCTGACACCTCCCTTGCTCCTAGCGTCGCTCCCATCCCGACTCCGAAGCGTCGGTAAATAACACTTTGGTCTGGGTTCTGCAGAGCAAGCGATACGCCCTCGTTCTTTTGAAGCGGAGGGATCCACCACTTCAGATGATCTTTTACTTCTTGTGGAAGTTGGAAGATGTCCGAGAGTTGACCCGTCTTCCAACTCCACACCTCTTTGAGGAAAAACTGAAGAGGGCGAAGGTGAAGTCTCCCTAGCGAGAAGAACTTTTCCAATGAGGACAGGGTCCCTAAAAGGCTCAGGTAATCCCTCGCTGAGCTGTTCTTTCTCTCCAAGAAGCTCGAGATTCTCGACAAACCTCGAGCGATTCTTTCTCGCGAAGGATATACCCGAAAACCCCAAGAATCCATCTGAATCCCCAGATAGACCAAGCTCTGGCTGGGGATCAGTTGTGACTTCTCGAGGTTGACGAGCAACCCTAGCGAATCTATCATGTTCCTTGTTACTTCTAAGTCCTCCAAGCACTGAATCTTCGACTTGGCCCTGATCAGCCAGTCGTCCAAGTAGAGGGAGATGTTTATATCCCTCTAGGTGAAGCCATCTTGCTACATTCGCCATCAGGTTGGTGAATACTTGTGGGGCTGTAGACAGACTGAAGCACAGAGCCCTGAACTGAAAGATCTTGTCTCCTATTACAAAGCGAAGATATTTCTTTGACAAATGGTGAATGGGAACGTGGAAATATGCGTCTTGCAGGTCCAGAGAGACCATCCAATCTCCTGGACGAAGAGCCGACATTGCAGAGGCGGACGTTTCCATGCGAAACTTCTTTTTCTGTACGAAGCGATTCAGAGCGCTTACGTCCAGAACTGGCCTCCACCCCCCCGATGCCTTTGGTACTAGAAAAAGGCGATTGTAAAATCCCGGGGCGGGGAGTGTGGATCCTGCACAAGTTCGATGGCCTCTTTTTCCCACATTTGCTCCACCATTTGAAGGAGAGTCTGTCTCATTAACGGGTCTCTGTACCTCGCTGACAGTTCCCGAGGCGTAGATGTTAGGGGCGGGCTGTCGTCGAAGGGGATTACATATCCCTTCTTCAGGACCGACACTGACCAAGGGTCGGCTCCCCTTTTTGCCCATACTCCTGCAAAGTTCAGGAGTCTGGCGCCCACTGGTGCTTGGAGGAGCAACAAGTCATTTGATTTCTTGAAGGGCCTAAATGAAGACCTTCCTCTCTTTTCAGAGCTCTTCTTTCTGGCAGGGGGACGAGCCGCTGCACCTCCACGAAAGGGCTGCTGAGGAGGACGAGATTCCTTCTTAACCGTCGACACTACAGGGCGTCCTTTCTTGGACGTTTGCGTTAGTAGGTCTTGTGTCGCCTTCTCAGTTAGCGAGCGAGATATATCCTTCACTAACTGAGAAGGAAACAGATGATCTGATAGAGGGGCGAACAGTAAGGCAGTCCTCTGGCTCGGAGAAACCCCTTTCAATAATAGGGATCCATAAACTGATCTCTTTTTTAGGAGACCAGCACCAAAAAGGGAAGCCACTTCACCCGAACCGTCCTGTACTGCCTTGTCCATGCAGGACAGGACGCTATGGAGAATTTCTGGGTTTTTCAGAAACTCCGGATCCTTAGATTTGTTGGCCAGAACTCCGAGTGACCAATCCAGAAAATTGAACACCTCTAAAGTGACAAAAAGTCCCTTTAGAAAGTGGTTCAACTCTGAAGTGCTCCACGTCGCTCTGACCGATCCTAAGGAGTGACGTCTAGAGGCCTCCACTAAATTGGAAAAGTCGGCATCTACAGAGGCAGGTAGAGAAAGACCCATAGTCTCTCCTGTCCCATACCAAATACCTCTCTTCCCGTGCAATCTGGAAGGAGGCATGCAGAATACCGTCTTTCCTAACTCCTTCTTCTTGTCCATCCAAGAATCTAAAGAATGGAGTGCCTTCTTCATAGATATCGCAGGCTTCATTTTTAAAAAGGCCGACGATTTTGCCGTAGCTGAGCTCGAAAAGAGCGAACGAGGAGAAGGAGGAGCCGCCGGACTAAGAGAATCTCCAAACTCTTGAAGTAGTAATGAGGCTAAGACTTTATAACTAGAAAGTCCCTCATTAGCAGGAGGTTCGTCATCGGACAACTCGTCTAACCCTCGATCAGACGAAGGAGAAAGTTCACGTTTGGAGGGAGAGTCCTTCCAAGACCTCCTATGTTCTGAAGGAGAGGAGCTCCTATTTGGAGAAGAGTCATAACCTCCAGGAACGAGTCCCCAGACTCTTGCCTCCTGGCTCTTGACTCTTGCCTCCTGACTCCTGCCTCCTGGCTCCTGACTCCTGCCTCCTGACTCTGACCCTCCTGCCTCCTGACTCCGGACTCCTGCCTCCTGACTCCGGACTCCTGGCTCCTGACTCCGGACTCCGCCTCCTGCTCTTGGCTCCTGGCTCCTGCTCTTGGCTCCTGCCTCCTGCCTCCCTTGCTCCTGGCCTCTGGCTCCTGCTCTGCCTCTTGTCTGGATGCCTCTACACTCCTGGCTCTGGGCTCCTGCCTCCTGGTTGACTCCTCACTCCTGGCTCTTGGCTCCTGCCTCCTGGGTGACTCTCACTCCTGGCCGGTGCCAGACGTCTGATCGTTTCATCCAGGTTCGTACCGGAAACCTCACCTCGAGTAGGAGTATCGATCCTGGAGGCAGATACCTCCATACGTCTGGAGGATCTTTTAATAGGAAGGGAAGTGTCTTTCCTTCTAGGAGGCTCCTTCGACAGGACTCCTACAAACAACGAAATCTGTTCCTGCATCGCCATCATGAACCTCTTTGTAGCCTCCTCTTTATCCTCTTCGGGAGGAGGGGAAGGAGGGGAGGAGTCCATAGCCTCCACCTCCTGCCTCCTTCTCACTCTGGTTGAAAGAATGGCTCTTCTTGCCTTCTTCACTCCCGATGGAGACTCCTCAGGGAAGTTTTCAGGGCTCGAGTCAATATTCGGAGCCTTCCAACTCCTCTTGAGAGGCCGAGATCGATCTGAATCTCTCCAATCACGTCTCGGTGATGAAGATCCCGACGACGAGAAACACTCACGTAGGACGCTTTTACAATAGCGGTCCTTGGCAGTCTGGGGTGTCACAGAAACCGCCGAAGGGACACCTGATCGGTGGGGATTCTCCACAAACCTCCTTTCGGCTTTCGACATTCCTTCTCCTCTGGGCATGTGAGCTTGGAAGAGGTCTAGACCTAGGAGCGTTGCTGAGCCGACCAGATGCCCCCTCCACTACACTGGGGACACTCATATCACTGTCCACTGAAAAATCACTAGCCTTACCTTGTTGTATGGCAGCCATTTTGTTTTCCATCAACTTGAAGGCTGCTTTTAGATCTGCAAGTTCTTTTGCTGGATCTACAGGTTCTGCAATAGGAGAAGGGGCTGCAATGGAGGGAGAAGTAGCAATACTTACCCTTGGGGAAGATCCCAAGCTTGGAATTAGTTCAGATCTAGAACTACTTAAACTTCTATGAGAAGCCTTCCTCACTCTTTCTCTTTCTAACTTTTTTAAATAATTAGTTAGATTCTTCCATTCGTTCTCACTCAAGTTCTCACATTCCTTACAAGTATTAGTAAAAGAACATTCATACTCCCTGCACCTCTTGCATACCGTGTGAGGGTCTACCGAAGCTTTCGGCAACCTCACCTTACAGCCTACATTCACACAACGTCTCACAACCATACCAGAGTCAGACATATTTAAAGAAAAATCCAAAATCAAGTCCACAAAACAGTCCACAAAAGCGTATGCCAATCCAACAATCCAGATACGTCACCAAAAGTCGGTCAAGAAGATCAATTGCCGGTGAAAAAAGAAAAACCAATCGAGAGGAACCAACAACAATGTTGATGGTCCGGGCGACAGAAGAATTCTGATTAGAAAACGGGGATGGTTCCTAGTCCTGCCACCCAGGGCAGGGCGGTAGATCACCTGACCTACCTGTAGCGTGTGCCGCGAAATTTGAAATTCTGTCGGAGACGACGGAGTCTATAGCTAAGTATATATCTGGCAGGGAAGTTGAATGTATAAAAAGTCCCTTTAGAAAGTGGTTCAACTCTGAAGTGCTCCACGTCGCTCTGACCGATCCTAAGGAGTGACGTCTAGAGGCCTCCACTAAACTGGAAAAGTCCGCATCTGCAGAGGCAGGCAGAGAAAGACCCATAGTCTCTCCTGTCCCATACCAAATACCTCTCTTTCCATGTAGTTTGGAAGGAGGCATGCAGAATACCGTCTTTCCTAACTCTTTCTTCTTGTCCATCCAAGAATCTAAAGAATGGAGAGCCTTCTTCATCGATATTGCAGGCTTCATTTTCAAAAAGGCCGAAGATTTTGCCGTAGCCGAGCTCGAAAAGAGAGATCGAGGAGAAGGAGGAGCCGCCGGACTAAGAGAATCTCCAAACTCTTGAAGCAATAATGAGGCTAAGACCTTATAACTCGAGAGTCCCTCATTAGCAGGAGGTTCGTCATCAGACAACTCGTCTAAACCTCGATCAGACGAAGGAGAAAGTTCACGTTTGGAGGAAGAGTCCTTCCAAGACCTCCTACGCTCTGAAGGAGAGGAGCTCCTATTTGGAGAAGAGTCATAAATTCCAGGAACGAGTCTCCGACTCCTGCCTCCTGGCTCTTGACTCTTGCCTCCTGACTCCTGCCTCCTGGCTCCTGACTCCTGCCTCCTGACTCCTGGCTCCTGCCTCCTGACTCCTGCCTCTTGGCTCCTGGCTCCTGCCTCTTGACTCCTGACTCCTGCCTCTTGCCTCCTGGCTCTTGCTTCCTGGCTCCTGCCTCCTGCCTGGATGACTCCACACTCCTGGCTCTTGGCTCCTGCCTCCTGGTTGACTCCTCACTCCTGGGTGACTCCTCCCTCCTGGCCGGTGCCAGACGTCTGATAGGTTCATCCAGGTTCGTACCGGAAACCTCACCTCGAGTAGGAGTATCGATCCTGGCGGCAGATACCTCCATACATCTGGAGGATCTTTTGATCGGAAGGGAAGAGTCTTTCCTTCTAGGAGGCTCCTTTGACAGGACTCCTACAAAAGACGAAATCTGCTCTTGCATCGCCATCATGAATCTCTTCGTAACCTCCTCTTTATCCTCTTCGGGAGGAGGGGAAGGAGGAGGGGAGGAGTCCATCGCCTCCACCTCCTGCCTCTTTCTCACTCTGGTTGAAAGAATGGCTCTTCTTGCCTTCTTCACTCCCGAGGGAGACTCCTCAGGGAAGTTTTCTGGGCTCGAATCAATAGTCGGAGCCTTCCAACTCCTCTTGAGTGGCCGAGATCGATCTGAATCTCTCCAATCACGTCTCGGAGATGAAGATCCCGACGACGAAAAACACTCACGCAGGACGCTTTTACAATAGCGATCCTTGGCAGTCTGGGGTGTCACAGAAACCGCCGAAGGGACACCTGATCGGTGGGGATTCTCCACAACCTCCTTTCGGTTTTCGACATTCCTTCTCCTCTGGGCATGTGAGCTTGGAAGAGTCTAGACCTAGGAGCGTTGCTGAGCCGACCAGATGCCCCCTCCACTACACTGGGGACACTCATATCACTGTCCACTGAATAATCACTAGCCTTACCTTGTATGGCAGCCATTTTGTTTTCCATCAACTTGAAGGCTGCTTTTAGATCCGCAAGTTCTTTCGCTGAATCTACAGGTTCTGCAATAGGAGAAGGGGCTGCAATGGAAGGAGAAGTAGCAATACTTACCCTTGGGGAAGATCCCAAGCTAGGAATTAGTTCAGATCTAAAACTACTTAAACTTCTATAAGAAGCCTTCCTCACTCTTTCTCTCTCTAACTTTTTTAAATAATTAGTTAGATTCTTCCATTCGTTCTCACTCAAATTCTCACATTCCTTACAAGTATTAGTAAAAGAACATTCATACTCCCTGCAACCCTTGCATACCGTGTGAGGGTCTACCGAAGCTTTCGGCAACCTCACCTTACAGCCTACATTCACACAACGTCTCACAACCATTCCAGAGTCAGACATTTTTAAAGAAAATTCCAAAAATCAAGGTCCAACAAAACAGTCCACAAAATGCGGTCTGTGACCAATCCAACCAATCCAGATATGTCCCAAAACCAAAAGTCGGTGTAAGAAGATCAATTGCCGGTGAAAAAGAAAAACCAATCGAGAGGAACCAACAACAATGTTGATGGCCCGGGCGACAGAAGAATTCTGATTAGAAAACGGGAATGGTTCCTAGTCCTGCCACCCAGGGCAGGGCGGTAGATCACCTGACCTACCGGTAGCATGTGCCGCGAAATTTGAAATTCTGTCGGAGACGACGGAGTCTATAGCTAAGTATATATCTGGCAGGGAAGTTGAATGTATAAAACCAAACTGTTATCAGTCTTCAGGTCTAAAATAGTTCAGTACAACTGATAAAGAACACTGTATATGACTGTGGCAGTATACTTCTATCAATGAACTGAAACCTAATTGGAAAACATTACCAAGTTCTTTTATCAGCACCTTCAACTGCCCTTTATTAAACCATGACACCATCAATCACTTTAATTAAATTTGCAAGGCCCAACTGCAAATAATAAATATAAATGAGCTAAAGATTACTGAAAATGGAAGACTTAACAATTCATGATAAGTGACTAAGCAGACTACTTGATACTTAAAAACTTTCTGGTCTGTACTAAGGTAGTAATTTCAAGAGTTAAAAAAAAAGCTTCATAAAGCTCACCAATTCTTTATGTTGTCAAAGCTCTTCTCGTTGGTTATATCGTAAACAAGCATGATTCCCATCGCACCTCGGTAATAGGCTGTTGTAATTGTTCGAAAACGTTCCTGACCAGCTGTGTCCCATATCTGAAGTTTTATTTTTTTAGAATCCAGTTCAATGGTTCTAATTTTGAAATCAATACCTGAAATAAAAATATACGCGTACAGAAACTCTAAATGGAAATTCTCATGGTATTCTTCTCTATGCACATAATAAGAATGCATTTTGAATGCCACCCCCTGGTTTTCTATAGTACAATCTTTAAAACAAAAAATTTCATTCATAATTCACAAAGCATGTGCTATTTACATTTCCCAATGACATTGTAATGTTTACTGTTCAAAAATCACAATTTTTTAAAGTAAATTGTATTTTTCCTGACTGTGCAAACCTGAGGTCCTTTACTACAGGAATTACTTAAGGCGAAGCCTGGTAATGGCTGCTTAAATCTTCCAAACAAGGTGGTTCGGTAGTCAACTACCAGTCTGGCAGTCAGGAAGGACTCCCAACTGGACGTAAACATTCCATTTTGCTTTAGCCCCAGGTAGCAGATGGAGGGGTTCCATGAGGTGAGCAATTAGTGGAGGACCTAAGGTTTATATAATTAAGAAAAATACAATTTACAGTCGATTCCCGCTATTCGCGGACTCAGGATTCACAGACTCGCCTATTTACAGATTTTTCTATAGAACGTATATGTATGGCGATTATTCGCAGAAAATTTGCCTATTTGTGGTATTTTTTACGGACTAATATTAACAAATTACTGTATTTTCATATAATTTTCGTGACTAAATGCACTTTCTATGATAAAACTATTAAAATACTTGGGTATAAGCATTTTTTGTTATTTTAGCTATTCGCGGGGTAGTATACCCATCCCCCATAAATACAGGGGTCTACTATACTTTCAAAATCGTGATATGTTTCTCATAAACCTAGGTACTAAAGAACATGAGGAAAAAATTGAGATAATAAGCATGAAACTGTGCAGTGGTCATTACAGAAATACATCCTCAGCCTCAACATCCCAAATAATGTTTATATGTCAGTTCTGCTCCTTGTGGGGTTGACATACAAGCCTATTCCAAGTTACAGTGCAACATCCTACCTGAAAATGGTGTTTGACCCACCCAAAGCTTTAAAATTTGCTAAAAAGTGTGGCACTTTTTATATTTAAACGAATACACCTTAACCTATTATAGAGAGAAGCATCCTACCAGACCAGGTACTTGACCTTAAATGCTTTATATCAGTTACCTTTTAAGGCACTTTTACCACCTTATATTTGGGTGGTCTCAGCAGTGGGTCATCACTACTGGACTTCTATCGTTAAAAAGTATTAAAGATTTCCAGTGTCACCCACCTACAGCAGATCAACTTTCTTAAACCAGTGTCACTGAAAACTTTCCATCCACATTACCTCCTAATTTCTAAAATAACTGACCTTGTGCATAAACATTTCAAGGAAAATTTCAGCACTGACTAAGCTGCTGGTAAGCTGCATAAGAGCTGAACTTGGATAATCAATTGTTGTCAAAGGTCAACAATTTTTCCTTCAAAACCCCTGGTTCCTAAGCACTCATCACAACAACTGCGAGCCACTACACTATTCTCATGAAGTGCAAAGCTTTATTCCCTTGTTGTTTACAACTTTACTTATATTTAATTTTACTTTCCTTCATAGCACTTCAAAATGTTTATTTTAATTCTTGTACATTACCCTTTTTCAACAACAATTACCCCCCAAAATTTAAGATGTTTCTAAACTTCCTAGATCGTACAAAATATTTCCACTTGACTTTTAACCCTCCCCCTTTCATTTCTTTTTCTTTTTAACTGAGGCAGAGTAAAGCTATTACGGTATTTCTATATAAGCATTCCACATGACTGCATCGTTCGTCCCTGCGTATACGAAAGCCACCAGGAATTGAGGCGTCAAATGTATTTCGCAGTGTTTAGTACGAGCCCTTGGGGGTTAATTACAGTCGTCCGAATAAATATTACTTAAAATTCTTGTTCAGGAGGTAAAACTGCATAGAAAAACTGCAACTGCCATAGTCAAGGCAGCCACGGAATAGTAATATAGATCTACCGCTATTACCTTTGATATCCAATGCTTTCACGGTTAACCACATAAATAATGTTCAGGGCTAGCCTTAAATATTCCCCCAGTTTTCTGTTAAGGGATTTCAGGGTCTCTAAAGTAATGTCATGATCTGTTTTTTATATGGTTTTACGCCTGAATAAATGTTCGGTGCTATCCTCCTCCACTCTGCAGATATCACAAATCTCGTCCTGGCTTTCTTTACACTGCATTTCAAAGAAAAGTGGGAGGATTCTGAATTTTCCAAAAATAAGGTAAATGACTGAGAGGTGACATAGCGGCCACCAATCCCGGAATGCTGCCACCTTCCTGAAATAGTACTTGATTTTGCTGCTATGATCATCAGTCAAAAGTTATGGCCCATCCAAAGAGCGCACAGAGACCTCTACATTCCTCTCGAATAGCGTTTTCTCCTAAATTACAAAATAATGGCATAATTCAAGTGCTTTTTTGGGAAGTGGCTGTGTTCCAAGAGAGGTGGTAGCTATGTTGCCATTTGGTCATTTACCCTACCCAAGACCCAGCATTCCCATCAGGTCCCCCTTACTTTAGGATAGAGTTCAAAGGTAAATTCTAGGTTAATTACAGCCAGGTGAAAAAATATTACTTAAAATTTTTGTTCAAGGGGTAAAATTCTATAGAAAAATGTCAACTGCCATAATCTAGCTCGCCACAGAATACTTGCTTAGATCTACCAGGAAAACGACTAGGTAGGGTAAAACACCAGCGACTACCAACCCTTATCACGGTGTACAGGTCTTATTCACTCGATATTTAAATGGTGAAACAAGAATACAATTACAACTCCAAGCATACCATTCAAAAGATTGAAGTTTCGTCAACATAATGTGATATATGAAAGCCCCATACGAACTAAAATAAGCATGTGACGCTCTTCGTAAAATATTTTTTCAAGGCAGTTTTGAAATCCAATATGGCGGCTACCATGGGATGTACCGGTTTTGAACAGTGACGAAAATCATCTTTCCCAGCAATCATTTGAACAATGTTAGCATATGTATGTAACGTTTATTGATCTTACTCAAGTTTGCAGTTGTAATCAGCACAATAAAACAACATTTTGTTGCCTATATTACTGAAAGTATGAAACTTTTTATTCCTGGGGTCATGGTTTGAACTGAATTCATTCTTACCTTGTAATCGGTGGCTTTTATCCTTACTGCCATCACAACTGAAACTCCACAGTGCTTATTTGATTGTTATTATACATACACATTTTGGTCTCAGTTCACTCCACATTGCACTTTAAACCCGTTGCTGTTGCTGGTTCCTAAGCGAGCGCGCCACAAACACAGTTACGAACAGCAGACGACAAAACTGCAAAGTTCTATTCCCTAAATTGTTTACTTTACTCGTTATTTAGTTTAAATTTACTTTATTATTTAAAAATTTTAATTTAATTCATGTATATTATCCCTTTTTTGCAACCAAATTACCCCGAAAAATTACAGATATTTCTAAAGTAGATACAATCAAATGTTTCTAACGTTTTCGTACATCTGGCTGCCGAAAACCATAGAGAAACGAATACGGATAATTGCATAGAGGAACGACTACGGAGAAGTGAATTATATACATTTTTTTTTTTTTTTTTTTTTTGCTAGCACTTTTCATAGATTTCAGTCTATATTAGTATTTTGAATTTCTTTAATAAGCGTATGCCAGAAATAAATGTAACCTTTAATGTTTGCATGCTAAGAATGGCAAAATCATCGTTGCCACATTAGTGGAGGCTTCACACATACGCTGTTTCATTATTATAAACAGTTTCCATGAATTCTAGTTGTCATAGTAATGCAATAATGATAAAATTGCTTTAATATTTATGTATATATACTTCCAATACATAGCCTAATTTCACCAATTTCAACGTTTTGTGTGTATAAGACTCAACGTTTTGTGTGTAGTCTTATACCCAGTTTGGAGGGTCAACACATACCGAATGGCAACAGAGAGAGAGAGAGAGAGAGGAGAGAGAGAGAGAGAGAGAGAGAGAGAGAGAGAGAAGAGAGAGAGAGAGAAGAGAGAGAGAGAGAGAGAGTAGAGAAGAGAGAGAGAGAGAGAGAAGAGAGAGAGAGAGAGAGAGAGAGGCGAGGAGAGAGAGAGAGAGAGAGAGAGAGAGAGAAAAGAGGAAGGAACGAAGGAAAGGGGTGGCGGTGGAGGGGGGGGGGGGGAGGGTAGGTGGAGCTTTATACGCGTGTTCGTATCCATTTCTGCATAATGGAGTTTTTGTCTCTTGGTACAAGGACAAGTGTCGTTATTCTTTACGATTAGTGATTCACGATACCCTTATAAATTACGGCACTGGGTGTAATGCACTATAGCAAAATCTCGTTTTGATACGAGTGTTCGTTACAGAAATAGGTATTGCCCAAAAACGTGCTTGCACTGTCTCTGAAACCCATAGTAGGTATGCTGCTTAGTTGTCAATCAAGTTTTTTGTAATCAAGTATTTTTGTACAAGCTAGCTATTGAATAAATTTGTATTTTTCTCAATCAAAACATATGCCCCTCAATGATAACTTTCCTCTTTTAACGACTTTCTGGTCATTGCAAATTCGGCACCATAATTTCTTATGGTGTGAAAACAGAGGCGCATCGACCGAAAACGATTGCGTCACACTACGGCGATAATCCGGCAGTAAAACATCTTCATATATCCAAAAAGTAAATAATGAAGATATATATGCGCATTATGATTATACCAATTACATGAAGAGCTGATAATCTGCATGAATAACTGGTAAACTGTTCTGCAAGAAAGTTGAGTAAAGCAATTATTTACAATAGGTACGAAAGTCAAGATGTTGTGACGTCATAATACAGGACTTAAAAGAACGTTCTAATTCCAAAATATAATTACTTAAATTTGAGTCAGAATCGAGTTACTTTTTCAATAACAAATATTTTCAAATTAATCATCATAAATATGTAAAATATTGATGTTTTACTATTTATTTAAAAAATTATCGAAGTGCACGCTTCGTCGTCGTCTTCTACAAAACAGTTGTTTATTCGGTGAGGAAAAGTTTTCCGTTTGTTGTGATGAGGAAAAGTTTTCCGTTTGTTGTGATAAAAGTGCCCCAGCGTCTGTGGGCACAAGTGGTGTGCGGATTTATCACAGGAAACGGTTAGTTTATTGACACAAGCGACTCCGTAAACATCAAGATGGCGTCAATCTTTCTAAATACCTCGAGTTGTAAGTAAAAATGGTTTGAAACGCGTTTTGGTGGAGATTTGCACTACGTTTGAGACCATTTTCAGTACCCTCTGTTTAAATCTTAAAATTTGGCCTTAATTTCTAACTTTGGAGAAAATACTTACTTCGAAAGGAGAGTAGAGGTCTTTAGCTCCGTTTCTCACGATGTCAAGACGCGTTATAATGTACTTTTTTTGGGATTGTACACGCTGACCGAACATGGTCCACTCTGGACCCTACGGTTATTTACCCTATGTAGGGTATACCTAGAATCATAGAGTGGACGAGGTTAAATGCAATTGTCAGTAGGTTGCTATGCCTAGCTTAAGGTACTGGGCATTTGAAAAAAAATGAATGGTTGGTTCAAACATTGGCCAGCAGTCAAATACCTACAAACCAACCAACCAAAGAATAGCCCAGGCTGATAGGAAAAATACACACAGTTAGTACAGGCTACCTATGCAACATGTTTCTTGGAAGAAACTAATCTGACTCACAGTACTAAGAGATAGCCTATCTAGGTGTATAGCTATAGCCTTCTACCTACAAATCAGCACTACGGCAGATTGGCAACTAGGCTAGTACCTAGGTAGGTGGTAAGCTAACCCATTTCCTACGAGCTGCTGCCCTGAGCTTTGAGCACATGGGACATTATAGCAAGTACGTCACTTTCTCATAAAAGACAAATATTATCCTGCAGTGTTACACTTGTAGATAATCATGTGACATACATTAAAGCATGCGAATAAAAGCCACTGCCTGCCAACTCCCTATCCAACCCTGACTGAAATACTGAACTTTGTTACACACCCCTCCAGACCTTGGGAGTTTTCTTCTCCTTTAGGAACCATATTTACCTATAGTTGAAATGAAGGTAGAATTGAATGCGTCTTCTGAAAACCTGAAGAGAACGCATGTCTTTCCAACGCCCGAATCACCAATTAATAACAGTTTAAATAGATAATCGTACGTTTTCGCCATGGTTGGCTATTTGTTGATATGATAACTATAAACGTTTGAGTCACAGGTCCACCGATGACAGGAGTGACCCCGAATCTCCGAGAGAGCCTTCGATTCCTCTAACGAATATGTTCCGATCGTCTTTTCCTCTAAATAGAGTCACCCTCATATGAGCCATGACGACTGATTGCAGTTCTTCATGACAAAAAACGCTGCTGAAGACCGGTACCATTGATTATCTTTATTGGTACAATAACTGCTGGTGAATATTATTGATGTTTTTACATCTATAATTACCATGCAGATATTTCTTAAAATCCAGTAATCTCTGTGAGAAATTTTATGGCTAATATCATACCGGTACGCAAAGAGTAGTGCATAGTTTGCTCAGTGCAATGACACTTCCAAAATAAGTTGCGGTCACTACCCAGTAACTCGCCAAGTTACCTTACAATTAAAATTATGCGGTAATTACCTTGAATGGTTCTGTGCCCTCTTTCCAATATTTGTTAGATTTGCAAGTTTAAGCGTTCACTTATGATATTTTTCACAGAATGCCTGGAGTGATGGAGAAAACTCAATTCCGTGGTAGATTAGAAAATTTTAGGTACAGTAAAATTATGTTTTCCTCTAAACCTCAAGAACCCCTAATAGTTTTTACGACAAACCTGTATAACTCTAAGGAACATGTGTAATCACAAAATACCATAAGGTAGCTAAAACAAAAGGCATGATCCTAACTGGTTTCGCCTTGTTTTGACGTACACAAGCGGGATGTGCATTAGAAAGACCCATCCAACCTTCTTTCAGCACGTTCAAATTCCTATGTAGCAACTCTCAAGGAAGTTGGTTGTGTGTAAGGGAAGGACTATATAGTGAAACGCCCTGCCTCCTGTAGTAAGTACCATGGAATTATGGCTCATCAACCATCAATTGTGGTTAATTTTGTCACACAACAAGAGAGTGGATCATTTATTCCATTCCTGTTAATAACATTAAACCATACAGTACCCAAGCACATGAAAAATCAATTCAGATACTTAACCTACAATTTATCTTTACTACTCAAGTTCCTTAATTATAGATTGATTGATTGATTGATTGATTATGAAATTTAGGCCTTGAAGAAATATGTTGTGGTTGTTAGACGTCCTTTTTTGTTGTTTCATAGGTTGCTCTCTTACGATTGTGAGTTTTTGGTTAAGCATTTTTCATGTCATTTTGAACTACAAGCTATCTGGGCAGTTTTTGGTTACGATGTTAACTAAAATCTCAACTTTAAGGGCGAAGAAAATGTAACTGCTTGGTTAAAAAACGTAAAATTGGGCGTTAGGCTTCAGAAAGTGAATGATATGACTGCATTTATTCCACTGTTTTGGAAGGTGAGGCAATGACTTGTATTTAGAAATGAAAGATGACCAAAGTGATAGAGACAAGATTGAAGAATTATTGAAAGAAACATTTTCAGATGGAGCTTGAACTAATTCAGGGGGGACGGGAGCGCAGGCACGGAGATGTTTTTGCAAATGAATTAAAAAGGTTGGCAAGGTTAGTTGGGTGTATGGGGGTGGGGTTTGGGTTGGAATGCATATTGAGGTTGCCATTTGTGAATGGTATGCCTAGTCAAGTTAGATCATGACTGCAGCAGCTACCAGGAGTACAGGAAATGGCAATGAGTGATATTATTAATAGAGCGAGAATATTGACATTAATACATTCAGTGATGTTGCTGCTGTCTGTTAGTACTTCTTGGCCCTAGTCTGTTGAGTAAAGCAATAGCTGGGGGGGATGGATGAGTTCAATAGGTGAGTTTTGGTGAATTCAGGGGTCAGTGTTATGGGTGTGGAGACCCTCATATGCTGTCATTGTAAGGACCGAAACCCAGATGTGTGCTTCCAGTGTTATAAGGTGGGTCATGTTTCAACTCAATGTGATTCAGGAAACGAGAGAAAGCAGGACTGCACCAACAGCTTCCCCCCTCAGAGGTGTAGTATGGCCGCCCCATTCTAGGTTACCTTTTGCTAAATTGGAGGTGAATGGGTATTCTGTGGTGGGGTTGGTGGACACAGGTTGTTCTACTGGTTCTTGGTTCACATATAGTGGACTGGATAGTTTGTCAGAAATTTTCCCTCCGACTGGGATGGTTCTGTCCCAGGATGATCTCCTGGTCTTGAGGGCGAAATCAACACACATCTAAGTGAAGGTCCAGCAAGATCAGGGTGTTTTTTTTTTTCATTTTTATTATAAAACTAAATTATATAGGTAGATAGGTTGTGGTTGTTGGGACGTCCTAGTCTGTTGTTTCATAGGTTGTTCTCTTAGGGTTGTAAGTTTATTTTGCAATTAGTGTTCTGTACTGAAGTCTAATAACATGAGTTTTTGTTCATGCATTTTTCATGTTATTTTGAACTACAGTTAAGTTTGGAGGGAACACATTAGGTTCAAAGGGAGTACTGATAGCTCCATACCATAAAAAAGTTACCCCATAATGGTTTCCGATTAATTGAAGAATTGTGTTCCAAATCTTTACTTAGATCCAACCTCTAAGCAATCAAAATGAATCAAATTAATGGAAATCAATATGAAGAGAAACTCTCACATTTTTTGGGTAATCACTGTGACTGAACCGATTTAACTCGGGAAACCTTCGTACGGGAATTTCAAAGCTTAGACGAGAGTCATGTGTTCTTAGATGTGTACAAGCCGCCAACGTGATGGAATTGTCTGGTTGATTGCCTAGAAAATAGCAGCTAAATTTAGGCACTTTATGAAAGATTATTTTGCTACTTGCTCATGTCTTATGGGATATAAGTTGTATAATGATAATTAGAAACTTGAGCTTTTGAGAATGTAGCCCTCTTACTTGCCTTGAGTTATGTTGGTACCCATGCTACCCGATTAGGCATCATTTTTTTTATACTATATTTCCTTTGCTTTCGTGCTGTAGAAGGTGATGACGTAGTTTAGGGAGGGAAAGTAAAACCGGGCTTTGTGGAGCGAGCGCTGAACCTCGAGTAGCACCGACCGCTTTCCCAGCCGTTTTCCCGGTCCGTAAAATTACGTACAGTAACAAATTTATAGAAATCGCTATACGACGAATCATCTTCTCCAGACATACGAATGAGGCAAGTTCTCCCGAAATGTATTGTCAAGCGTAAAGTGAACCGAAGATCGACCATATAAACTTTATAAGTTGGGGTTTCAAATATAAAAGGAAACTAGAGAAAATGCAAAGAAAGAGTGCAGATAAGACGATCGCAACCATTTGTGACAATTTTGTGAAAAAAAGTACCTTTGAGAGTTATCCGCTTTATATTAGCAATGCGCGTGATATTTTTGTCATTTAAGACAGGTTATTAAAAAAGGATAAACAACAAAATCATACCTGTCCCTTGGAAGAAAACTGTATTTTCTGACAAGTGCACACAGCACTCTCACCCAAAAATGAACTAGTTTTAGAAGACAGGGGAGTGTTCGGGAGAGGCGCCGGAACAGAAGCGCCTTGATATCAGGGAAGTATGAGGGTCTGCTTGGCAGAGGCGAGGGAAGTCAGCGTTGCTCATCATCCTTCTGCAGTAGTAAACATATGAGGTGTTCGATGCTCTAACAGTGTTATGCCAAGAGTTAATTCTCTATTTATGCCCCGTTTCTGCCTATCAGTTGACACTGATAACAATTCACAGCCGGTGAGAGCAGGAAGAGATCAAAATCGCTGACCCGACCAATGCAAGCAAAGTTGACACTGAATTGGACTATTTATTGTCTACTCACACATGCACATAAATAGTGAATATGCTACATACAAGTTTACTTTAGGCAGGTTAATCTTATATATATATATATATATATATATATATATATATATATATATATATATATATACACCAATTTCCGGAGCAACAGCTCGAAGAACAATCCAAGGCGGGTCAGGGAAAGGCACTATCCATATGTATTTTATTAAAATATATGCCGACGTTTCCCAACTCCACATAGTTATGCATTTTCTAGGCTGCAAACAAGCGAACATGGCAATCAATAAACTAATAAAATCAGAATTACATATTATAATTAAATTAAAACATTCAGAATATAATTGATAAAACATTTACTTAAAGAACAAGGAAATGTCTGGTGACAACCTACCCAGCCATTTGCTTGTTCTTTAAGTAAATGTTTTATCAATTATATTCTGAATGTTTTAATTTAATTATAATATGTAATTCTGATTTTATTAGTTTATTGATTGCCATGTTCGCTTGTTTGCAGCCTAAAAATGCAAAATCAAACTTATTGTGGGAGTTGGGTGAAACGTCGGCAATCTATTTTTGTAAATAAAATGCATATGGAAATAGTGCCTTTCCCGACCGCCCTTGATATATAACAAATGGTAATTATTAATAGTAAATTTAATATATTAAATATCTATAATTATATATATATCTATATATATATATATACTCATATATATATATATATAGATATATATTTATATATACTATATATATATTTATATATATATATAGATATATTAGATATATATATATATATATATTATATATATATATATATATATATATTATATATACTTACTTTGTGTTTGTGTACAATTTGTGAATTTGCTATATTCCCAGTTACTTTAGGCAGGTATAATTCAACAGTTACAAAAGAATTTTAGGCAAACCTATGAAAAGATATTAGATTTTCATAGGAAAACCATCAGCAACAGGTGTTCCCAGGCGGTCACCCATCCAAGTAATGACCAGACCCAACGTTGCTTAACTTCGCTGATCGGACGAGAAGCGGTGCTTTCAACGTGGTATGGCCGTTGGCACATTTTCAAAAGGTTCCAAATCTAATGGTCATTTCCTTTTTTGACAGTATCGGAAATAGGGCCATGATTAAGGCAAATAATGTTTAAAACAACATTTTTGATCATATTTTTCTAATATGCTGTTTTCTTGATATATATCTATCAATAGCTGAGTGCATTTGTTTGGTTTTATTATACACCTGGCTCTATGCAGCACGGACTCTTGCTCACTGAGCAGTCGGTAAGAGTCATTTAGATATTTTCAGTGAAAAAATGGTAATGAATAAATGAGTACGGTACAAATGAGTGATATGAGGCCTCCTCAACTTTAGCCTCTCGTTCTCTCACTAACACACCCACACACGTACGCCAAAATAAAAATAAAAAATAAAAAAAAGGACACACACGTCTCCTTATCGGCAAATGGTGTCCTAAATCTCGAAAAAGTTGCCAGAGAGATCGTCTTTCCAGTGGGGGAGGCAGACAAACGAGGAAGCCTTCAGGAACAGAAAGCAATTACTGAAGGATTCTGACTTTGTGGTTCATCCCTTTCCTTATCTGGCCTGATTTTGGCATTCTGTTCTGTAATTCTGATGAGTGCTTATAGTGAAAAGGTGGATAGAAGGACCATAGATGCAATGAATTAAACCACAGTTAATTCGATTACTTGTTTCGACTAAGTTCATTTTAGGGTAATCGTAATTCCGAAGGACACTTGGACTTGGCGAGCATGCACTCGCAAAGACTGCTGAGTCACGTATGAGCTGCGCACTGTACCATCATCACGCAAAGAGCTTGTGCCGCTCGAACTGACTCTCCCGCTTGTTAAGAGCTTTTACAAAATAATCCCAGCATGAATGCATCAGCACTTTGTTTTATTTCATAACTAATCCAAAGTACACAACTCTTAAATCGATCTTCCGTGATCATTCAACCAATTTCTATGGCAATAAGAAGAACCTGCACGAGTCTCGCAGCTTTGCGTCCAATGTCATGTTCATGAACAGGATGAAAATAAGGTATGTCAACCTCACCTGTGCCCTCGATCGACCCCTCCCTCCATCCTTCCTTCTCTCTCCTCCATCCTTCCTTCTCACCCCCCCCCCCTCCCTCCATCGCAAGGGATTCCTCGCTGTCGGTCATTCACCTCTGGCGACTCGCTATCCACATCTGACCCTAAAACCGCTATATTTCTTATTAATGAGAAAAACTGGTTTGGCCAAATATCTGTGATTCTTCGAAGTCATAAATCACACATCACTGATATGCATTTCGCCTGAAGGAAAACCTCCCGGGCGAGAATCCAGTACAGAGAGAAGCTTTTCTTCATTTTTAAATTCCAAGATAAATAGGTTACAGTCTTGAGAAGACTGGGCGATCGAGCCGTTATTTTCTTAGATTTTTTTCCTGTCAATATTGCATAAAATGCCAGGTACAAACTTCAAGAGCTCAGTTGGCTTTTTATTTTTTTTAATTTAAAAAAATATTTTTTTTACTTTTACTACTATCAATACTCATAGTAAGTAAACATGCCCATGGAGCAAGATGAAAGGCCATAAGATATATATAAATATATATATGATATTATATATGTATATATATATATATATATATATATATATATATATATATATATATATATATATCGAGCTACAATGTCCTTTAATATCTAATTCACTCTACCTCGGAATTAATATATTTTCATATATGCTTAACCGAAGGGGAATTTTTTTCTCGATAATAGATTTGCCTGGACCAGGGCGCGAACCTAGGATCCTTTCAAACCCAGGAACGTCAGTGAAGCGTTACTACTACACCACCGCGATATATGTATATGAATCACGGAAATGTGATATGACTTATATATATATATATATATATATATATATATATATATATATATATATATATATATATATATATATATATACACTGTAGCACGAAGGAACACGTGATTGAGAATATCCTTAGAGCCACGGTAGAAAGGTGAGTGAAACTGGGGACTTGAAACAAGTACTTACATATATAGGTTTTAAATTCTACATTCAGTGTGAACTTGGGAAGAATGTGACAATAAATAAAATGCGAAAGCGAAAGTGCCGTGTTTCTAAGTCCCCAGTTTCACTCACCTTTCTACCGAGGATTTAAGGATATATATATTATATATATATATATATATATATATATATATATATATATATATATATATATATATATATATATGTGTGTGTGTGTGTGTGTGTGTGTGGTGTGTGTGTGTGTGTGTGTGTATAATGCTACACAACAGCAAAACAATCTTGCAGGGAGACTACTCCATGTGAAAAAATGAAGGAGCACACATCGTTATGAGTGTACTGAAAAGAAAAAAGTATATGTGACATCATATATATCTCATAAAAAAAAGTCATTAAAAAAGACTGTGAAAGATCTTGATACAGAGGCTACGTTACAGCCGAAGGTTTGGGAATACTTATTTACGTGTTCATCATTCGGAGTATGGCAACAAAAGTAAGAAACCTGAGATAGCAATGAGCCAGGAGTGACAGATCATATTTTCTAACTTTAAACAATGCAAAAAAGAGTTAAGTCCTTTTTTTTATTCAGTCGGAAAATTCTCTGAATCCAAGCAATCTTATAATTCCGCGAATAGTAGTCAAATGAAGGCATATCGATTTTTTTTTTGGTATAGACAGCAAATTAGCCAAAGGAAACACAATTGGTTAAGAACAAATCCTTCCAAGACGAGGCCTGTCGTCTAGCACCACATTGGATACGAAAATATGTTCATGCACTACCTCGTTTTTAGGAGCGAATTAATCAGTATACAAAGACGAACAGATTTCTATTATGGCGCCAACATGGCCACCAAAAAGACTTCCACGACTTAGAACAGAACTGGTTACGTGAAGCATCAATTGTTTTCATTGGGATGTTGTCAGATCTTGTGACAATTCAAGAAAATCTGACCTGAAAGAAAGATGATCACCTCCTCTTGGAACTCGAGGAAAGTGAGAAATATAGATGAACATAATTAAATAATAAATAAATAAAAAGCTATGGTCCAGTAACAAACTCCATAAACTTCAGTAGCTAACACAGAAGCCTTAGAGGAGATTTGGTATTGAGATATTACCATTATTAACACATAATCAAATAATGCTTCTTTTGCTGATTAAGTCCAAAAATAACATTTGATAGCTTGTTAGCCTGTCACTACCCCGATGGAAGGAAGGTTTATATAATTCGAGGATCCATCAGTCAACTTTCGGTGGGAATATATACATGTAGGTGTGTGTGTGTCAAACCACAGGTGAGGAAATAACGTACTGAGTGTATGATGTCCAGACCGGTTCCGATTTTATCTTTAGGCCACTGACGAATAACCGACACATAATGGTAGAAATTTCCAATCTACATCATGGCAAACATTGAACAAACGCGCCCACCGTTGGAAACTGGAAATCGACACCTCAGGTGTCAGGGGGACCGACGAGACTCATTATCGCGTGGGTCAGGTACTATGCGTACAAATATGACTGCCCTTTTCCCGTTATATCTACTACCTTCTTTGAAATTTAAAAGCTTTGCATATTTCTTTTTTAAATTACAGGATCAAGTTTATTTATGCCATGAGTGATATTTATATTATTACAATAACTTCTTTTTATAAAACCAGACTCAGTGATATTTCTTTCCAGTGCATTATTTATAAAACTATACTAAATGATATTTCTTTCCAATGCAATTTTAGAATACGCTATCTGTTTTGCCCCTACCCGGTTGATTGTATGTTTTCACTAACATGTACAATGGTTCCACTGTTCACCGGTGTTTACCATGCACATTTTTGTACTGTTCTATTTTCTATTGCAGTGTTTTTTCAGTTGACCAATATATATATGAGTTGTCACAAGATTTACATGGAATTTTATAATCACATCCTTTAATATTGCCGGGAGAGTTTTAAAAGTCATTAATGGTTTCATTGTTTTATTGTTCTTAAATGCTATATTAATTCCAAAATTATCAAGATGATAAAGGATTTTTGTCGCTTCTAATGCATTATCTGATACAACCAGAATATTTCAATTTCCTTTTTGCATTCCTAATCCTATCTATTTCATCATCACTGTATTCAGGGCTACATATACGTAATACTCCTTAAAACATAGATGTAACACTGATTTCTTAGAAATGCACGTAGGCAGAAATATACATGGAAAACACACACACACACACACACACACATATATATATATATATATTATATAATATATATATCTATATATATATATATAGATATGATATATATATATATATATATGGAAACTGATCGCAGAAAAAATGCACTGAAGAGAAAACTTGAGCGCAGCCAGTGACCTGTTTTCTAACTCCATAATTAGCCTTTCCAAGTGTACATCAAGGCATATCATCTGCAAATGGAAGGAATTGGACTCTTTATATATAGCGGAAATCACCAGAGGGAAATGTTGCCAACTCGCAACCAAACAGTATTAGAAAAATAAAAGCAAGATGCTTCGAATTCTCTTGCTGTTCGATGCAAGCGTTCCAAATATGGGAGGCATCCAATATCCTTTACACCCATCTCTTTAATACAATAGCAGTGTTCTTTCTCTCACTCTCTCCCTCTGCGAATCTGGGTCTCATAGGTCACGAGAACGTTGCACACCAAATAAAAGCTGAACTTGTCAGTGAGTGGGCAGAGGAACGCCCGGAGGGCACGTCTCACTGTTTCATGGGACAAGATTTTTTCTTGTTCTTAAACGGGCCTCGCTTTTTTTTTTTTTAGCACTTTCTTTCTCTCTTTCCGTTTTTTAATATCCATGGTTTTGAAATTATAGCGTTATGATTTTGCTGCCATCCCCTGAATACACGAATAAAAAAGTTTTTAGGTTCCTCAAATCACGGTCTAGGTATAATATACCTAGACCCTGCACAAACATCAATTCCAACATTCAAGGCTATGGGTTTATCTGCAAAGCAAGAAGCGAGACGAAAGATTTTCTTATCTGAATCTTGCTCAAGTCAATGGAGAGTCATTAAAGGTGGAGACGGATCTATATAAGTAGCGTACGGCATTATTCGCTCCTACTAGTTCCCGATGCCTTAGAAAGCTACTACTGTGCTGTAAGGCTGTTCAAGGCACAGCACAGGCGAAGACAGCTGCTTCCTGGAGATCAGTATGCCGTGCCAGCACTCGAATAAGAGAGAAAACGAGTTTCACTGAAACGGCTTTCTTTCCTATCCCTCTCACCCCCCCCCCCCCCCCCCCCCCTAAACCCCTCAAGACAATCGGTCCTTATTGGTTTCTGCCAGTGCCCAATTTTTTGTTTGTTTGAACACTACCTTTTCTTTGTTGTATTACTTCTCTTTGTTTATTTGATCAATACTTTTTTGTTTGATCAGTACCTTTTTTATTGTTTGACCAATATCTTTCGTTTATTGGGCTAATACCGTTTGTTTGTTTGATAACTTCGTTCTGGTCGTTTGACCAGTATATTTTGTTTGTTTGATCAGTACAGCTTGTTTGTTTGATCCTTTCCTTTTGTTTGTTTGATCAATACCTTTTGTTTGTTTGATCAGTGATTTATGTTTGTTTGACCAATACCTTTTGTTTGTTTTATCATTACCTTCTGTTTTTTTACCAGTACCTTTTGTTTATTTGACTAATACCTTGTGTTTGTTTGACCAGTAGCTTTTGTTTGTTTGACGTCTTCCTCTTGTTTGTTTGACCAATATCTTTCGTTTATTTACTAATACCTCTTGTTTGTTTGATCACTTCCGTCTGTTTGTTTGACCAATATCTTTTGTTTGTTTGATGAATACATTTCGTTTGTTTGACTAATACTTTTTGTTTGTCTGACCAATAATTTTTTTTATTTGACCAATACCTTCTGTTTGTTTAATCAATACATTTTGTTTGTTTGACCAATACCTTTTGTTTGTTTGATCGCTTATACGGAATCGTTGTATCTGCCATATCAACTGACACTAACTCATATCTAGAGAGTCATTAATTCGACCTTACATTTGACTTGCATCCTTTACTGTTCGCAGAGCGGCCATCGAGCATCCACTCGATGATTGCATTGCAATAGAAAGAACATGTAATCCATATTGACCAGCTGTGTCAGAAGTGACTCACAGCATTATCAGTCCCCCGGGTCACTCACATAGACTTGCATGCCATAAACAAAGACTCCACTAACCGATCTTTTACCCATTCTTACGATTTGGTCCGACTGTAATCCAGTTAATCATCTTTTAAACTGGTTGGAGAGTTGTTGGTGATATTTTTCCTTTATTCCTCTCTTATTTTTTCACTCTATTTTTCTGTAAAAAAAAAAAAAAAAAAAAAAAAAAAACTATTGGGATGGCTATTTGTCTGTCCGTCTGCCCTCAAATCTTAAAAACTACTGAGGCTAGACGGTTACAAATTGGTATGTTGATCATCCACCCTCCAATCACCAAGCATGCCAAATTGCAGCCATCAAGCCTTAGCACTTTCTATTTTAATTAAGGTTAAAGTTAGTTACTACCGGACCGTAGCTGAAAGGTTCATGGGGCGCGGCTGAGTTTTATGGGCCGTGACTGAGAGATTCATACTGCATTATACGCTTTAAAGAAAACTTGATTGCGCCGAAGAAACGTCGAAGCACTTTTTTACTTGTTATATATCTTTTGTGGTTTACGTTTCATCGTTCTGCTTTTGCTTATGTTGGCTGCACCATTGCATCTTGCCAAGTTATGGGATGTAATATATATATATATATATATATATATATATATATATATATATATATATATATCTATATATAATGTACAGTCCTGAAAGTGTATGTATGTATTCATGTCTGTAAGCGTGCATGTATGAGGGCAAAGGAGCGCACAAAATTACCTTTCCAGTGGCAAATAACAGTGCCCTTCCTTTCTCTTCCAATGGACCAACAAGACAACGCAAGGTTACTGACGGTTTTATTCTTATTGCCTCCTCAAAACATAGCCTTTCAATGAGAAATATTTGATGTTCATTTACTTCTCACAAGAAATTAGACAAGAAACTTCAACATTAAACATGCACCCGCAACCCACCCTTGGACAACCAACTGCCGACGATTAAGATCAAAACTCCCTTTATTCGTTCAGCCTTCTTTTTTAGCGAATGATTTCTTCTCTCTTTTTCTCTCATTTTATCTGCTTTCTTGCAATAACTCTTGAAGCAAATATTAAGGATTACTTCGTCTTTGAAAGCCTAGAAACCGGTTTACCTATAATTACGCTTTTACATCAAAGCTGCTTGACGGCATTATATATACAATATATATAAGTCTATCACATTACCGTGATTCATATACAT
>NC_087212.1:58954564-59029564 GCF_015104395.2 Macrobrachium nipponense | reverse complement strand
CTTCAGTTCTGTTAGTCCACTTTTACTCTCTGTCTTTTAGTACTTGGGTCTCCGGATACGTCCACTAGACTTCTTCATTGACTTCCGGTGTTCCACTAGGCTTAACCTGTGAGACCCCAAGTATGCCATAGCCTACTGCAAGCTTTACCACCTCATCAATGTCTCTCGTTTCTCATTCTCGGAGGAATAATTTCATCTCTGTCGGACAATGCAGATAAACTGTTCCCTGTGGAGTGAATCTGCTAAATCATTAAACTCTGCTACATTCAGCTATTTCAATCCCGCTTTTGAAATATCTGGGTAGCCAAGCTACAAACTGTCATGCAGTCCCACCCTGTCCATGCGTAATCTGGAATTTTTTTCCTGAACTCCTACTCCATCATATCATATCACTTCGACCAGACTTTATTTTCATGTTATCATGATGCAGTGCTTCATCGGGAGGGCTGCTAGAAAAAAGTTCGCAGACCTTTATTTGCTAGTAATGGACCTAGACAAAGAAAAGCCCACTCATCCTTAGGCCACCATTGGCTCTGAAAATCTCTCAGGGCTTTCAATGAAAGTGTCCATATCGTCACGTGTTTTTATCTAACCCAGACAACTACGGGTTCGCGGTAACTGTAGGGTTGCTATTGTTGCTTATCTGTCTCTTTGCAATATCAACTTCAGCCTTGAATCTTACTACTTGATGTTCATGTCCGTGTTATCGTTCAGAATCCTGACTTGCTGTTTCTCTTAATCTTTCTTTGTAAACTCTTGGCCTCTCTGCATCTTGTAGGGCTGCCCCTTTCTCTCTTCGTTGCTCATCACGGGATACATTTTGCCGATCAGTCGCAACCTGCTTCAATTAATCTCCTAGGTTCATCACCTGGCTTAATTCAATGAGTTCTTGAAACTGTGTTGCAATTTCCCTTTTTCTGCCACTCACTTTGTAGACTAACCAACGACAACAACAACGCACAAACACACCAAATCACTTCCACTAAGTATTTTTCCGCTAGGTCACCAAATAATGTCAGAAAATGTGTGGTATAAGTGTACATATGGTTCATGGTAGGGAGTGGCATAATGGCTTTCTGAAACAGCCTGAGTAAAATTTACAAAATATAATAATAATAATAATAATAATAATAATAATAATAATAATAATAATAATAAACAGAACAAAGGACTGGCACAACAAACCAATACACGGACAATACATGAGAGACTAAAAAACTAGCCAGCGATGACACATGGCAATGGCTACAGAGGGGAGAGCTCAAGAAGTAAACGGAAGGAATGATAACAGCGGCACAAGATCAGGCCCTAAGAACTAGATATGTTCAAAGAACGATAGATGGAAATAACATCTCTCCCATATGTAGGAAGTGCATTACGAAAAATGAAACCATAAACCACATGGCAAGGGAATGTCCGGCACTTGGACAGAACCAGTACAAAAAGAGGCATGATTCAGTGGCAAAACCCTTCACTGGAGCCTGTGCAAGAAACATCAAGTACCTTGCAGTAATAAGTGGTACGAGCACCAACCTGAAGGAGTGACAGAAACCGATCAGGCAAATATCCTTTGGGACTATGGTTTCAGAACAGATAGGTGATACGTGCAAATAGACCAGACGTGACGTTGATTGACAAAATCAAGAAGAAAGTATCACTCATTGATGCCGCAAAACCATGGGACACCAGAGTTGAAGAGAAAGAGAAGGAGAAAATGGATATGTATCAAGACCTGAAAATAGAAATAAGGATATGGGATATGCCAGTGGAAATTGTACCCATACTCATAGGAACACTAGGCACGATCCCAAGATCTCTGAAAAGGAATCTAGGAAAACTAGAGGCTGAAGTAGCTCCAGGACTCATGCAGGAGAGTGTGATCCTAGAAACGGCGCACATAGTAAGAAAAGTGATGGACTCCTAAGGAGGCAGGATGCAACCCGGAACCCCACACTATAATTACCACCCAGTCGAATCGGAGGACTGTGGTAGACAAAAAAAAAAAAAAAAAAAAAATAATAATAATAATAATAATAATAATAATAATAATATCGAAATTACTCACAGTTCTCTTCCAAATTAGTTTTTACTTTTCAGCAGAGTGATCTAGCGGAGGTTATGTTTTTACTTCTGTTCTTCTTTCCAGATTTTAACGGCTCTCCCCTATCAGCTGACAATGAAATTATATGCTCTCCATTTATGTATATATATATATATATATATATATATATATATATATATATATATATGTATATATATATTATGTATGTATGTATAAATGGTGAATTCAGCCTTCACTTGATCATTCTAGCCTACTCCCTGTCATACATCTCGGCAGAAGTTTAATAATTCTGACTGGCTCCGGCAGTGTGGAAATATCTTGATCTTGAAAACAAACAAATAAACAAACAAACAAACACACACACACAACAGCAACAACAACGACAACAAATAACTTTCTGAGAACATCTTCATCTACTTGCTTCAGGAGACTATTGAATTTCGAGTCCTAAGTCCAGCAGAGATTAAATGAATAAAAGACATCAGCAAATATCTCAGAAAAGCTTTAAATATTATTTTTCATAATCACTCTCATTTTCGTCACCGATTTAAGCTTGCGTAGAATACCCAGTAAGCTGGTTTATTTTCTGCAACCTGACTAACTCCAGACTCTCTCTCTCTCTCTCTCTCTACACACACACGCACACACATATATATATCAATCCATATACTATATATATATCATATATTATATATATATTTTATATATATAGATATATATTTATGATAAAATATATTTATTTTTATATATATGCACCAAAAAAAAATATAGACGTCTTTTTCCCAAGATGATTAATTTTCAACGCAGTTTGCTTTCGCTTCAAAGCTCTGGAATGAGAAAGAATCCTGAAGAACCTCACATTGTCATTCGACGAGACAGTTTTGCCTTCCTTGTTTGAATGATAAAGCTTGACTTGTAATTCCGTATGGATACGTTATATCAGTATCTATTAATATCGTTCTCAGTTGATTCATTCAATAATAGCCAACGAAATTCAAATCCAAATGACCTGAAACGAGAACAACGAGGAAGTGAAGAAATCC
Organism: Macrobrachium nipponense; assembly: GCF_015104395.2. Classification (NCBI taxonomy): domain Eukaryota; kingdom Metazoa; phylum Arthropoda; class Malacostraca; order Decapoda; family Palaemonidae; genus Macrobrachium; species Macrobrachium nipponense. The sequence goes on along the minus strand of NC_087212.1, from coordinate 59,026,459 downwards.
AGAAATTCGGAACCAGAATTGGAAAGCGTAAGGAGAGCGCTAGCGACATAACTCAATACAATTCTGAAAGGAACGTCAAGTATGACACCCGGCGATGCTCTCCCAAATTCCAAGAAATCCAGGATGGCAGGGCCAACATCTCTAAATCAGACTGCCGTTGTTGTACGACGTGAAATGAAACGAGTATTGCTCCTCCCTGGAAAGATGACACTCATTTGTCTGGTTGACCTACTAGGCACTAGCCCTGTGGAGCACGCCCTCTGTTGGGGTTGGCCGCTTTCTTGCAGAGGGAAGATATACCTGCAGCCCCCACCACCATCCCCACCCCTCTCTCTCTCTCTCTCTCTCTGTGTCTCCCTCCCTCTACCATTGTGGACTATACCAAAGCCACCTATGCTCTTGGGTGCCCTCCTTGAATTCGGCTCATTTCTCTGTTAACGGGGGGAGCGTGTGAACGCTTCTGTGCGTCACATCTAGGAGCTGAGATTTTTTTTTTAGTGTTTGTGCTTTTGTTGTGCTAGCGGTTAACAAGAAATGACGTAAGTTTTTGCTTTTAGTAATACTTGTGCATTAGTGAACGGTTGATATGCCTGCTGTGTTTACATTTATAAATTATCTAGTATTAGAAACTGACGATGAGAGAAAGCTCAGCCCACTCAGTCTCACAGGATCTTATAGTGTGGTATTTATTCAATGCTGAGTATATTCGACTATTCCTTAATTATACAAATCTACGTAGTCTTATTTTCCGCGTGACACAAAAACCTGTAGCGTATCATACACTGCATGTTACGGAAGTTATTTAGGTTTACTAGACAAGGTGAGAAACGAGATGGAAAGCGTGACTCGAGAGAGAGAGAGAGAGAGAGAGAGAGAGAGAGAGAGAGAGAGAGAGAGAGAGTTTCTAAAGACTGACATCGTAGCTTTCCCTTCCTTCTCCTCATCCCCTCCCTCCCCTATTCTACTTTCAAACCTCCTCCACCCGCAACTCCACCACTACCATTTTCTACTCCAACTGTGCTAATTTTTTTCCGGTTTCTTTAGGGTACGCCGTAAACCTCTGGCTGCCACGGTTTTTTCTAACGGTAAAAAGAAAGAAGCCAATATTCCAGGTTAGAGGTATAAGTAGAATGTTTGGCTTTCTTTCTTTCTCTTCCTCGCGTCGATGGCTTTTAGCTTATTTTCGGTGACTTTTCACTTGCCAAAATTTGTTGTTGTTCCATGACCTTCGAACTCCGCTTCGGCCTTCAGGTGAACCGCCCAACAATCTGAGGGATTTGTGAATTGCTGTTCAGGAAGACCTGCGTAATATCATTTCCTTTGTGAAAAGGAAATGCAAATACCAGTTGATTAAACTTGCTGACATTTTCTGTCTTGCATGCAGATTCGATGCTGACTGGAAATGACATACTGTTATATAAATGAAGATTTGCTGAATGTGGGAGAGAGAAGAGGGGAGGAGAAACAAAGCAAAAGAGGAAGGAGTTATTGAAAGGTCGAAACATTTGTGGGGGTGACTACTGAGGATGTCAGAGGGACAAATAAGAGGTAAAAGCGTGAATGGATGTTTCACCAGGGTGCTTTAGGCATTCTAAGTGAGGGAAAGGCGCCTTTGTAAACGAGGAAGCTTGATACGGGAGACTAACAATTTGTATATCAGAGAGGTGTATGCCAGAATTTTGATCAAAGACAATTGACTAAGCCTGATAAAGGAATAGCTGTGTAGTTTTGGATAATAAAGTTGTGTAGGGCCAGAGTCTGTCATGAAGCAGGGTGGCAGGTGTGGTGATAAAGGAAACCGCTGTAAGGTCTATATATGGGGTTAGAGAAAGCTTATTAAGACTGATATGAAATGCAGAGAATTGTGAGACTATATGGTGCACAAGATAACTTGACGAGAGTAATAATAATAATAATAATAATAATAATAATAATAATAATAATAATAATAATAATAATATATATATATAATGTGTACACACATAATATATATATGTAAATATTACAGTAGAAGGGTTTTTCTCAGAGCCAGTGGCTGCCACACTGTTACTTCCACTTGAATCTTGGGTGAACGCCACATGAAGAAAACTTCCACAACCTTATTGCTTCATACACCTCTACAAAAGGCTCATCAGCAGCCTTTCAGTAAACTCCCTGCACACATTTCATCATTCACCACTACCTTGCATATGCTCCCTTGCCCTCTGGACCTAATGGCCCACCCTCCTAATTAACGTTTCCTCTTCTCCTCCACTTTTCCTTTGATGTTAGGCTCGGCGATTTTATGGTGTCAATGCAAAACCAGCAGTTTTATTTTCCATTTCAATTTTATTGACACGTTTCACTTAGTAGTCATTTTTGGCTTCAAACGAATTTCGACAACTAGTAATTTGGGATGAGGTTGCTAGCCCTATGTCTATCTCTGTCTCAGGCTGAGAACCAGTACATTTGACTTTTTGCCAAGCATAATGTGATGTAAGTACTATCCAGTCAAAGCCATTTTGCCTCTGTGGACCTATGCAGTGAATCATAAACCTAGTTGCAAGTCAGACGTAGCGGGTCACGCCCTGGATAGAGATGGGCACTGGGTAGCAACCTCATCCCAGAATACTTCCTGAGAATCGAAAGAACAGCATCTCCCGCTGCACCCCTCTCAAAGGCAATGGGCAACTAACTGCTTATGGAGGAAACGCGTCTTTAATTCAAGTAGAAGGCGACGCTACCTCTTGTGCATTGACCTCATAACACCGCTGAGCCTCACATCCAACGAAAAAGTGAAGAAGAAAAAAAACAAAGCTAGAGGAGGTTAAAAGAAACAGTGAGTATTTGTGCTCAACTCCCAATCCACAATCGTTGTGCCGAGGATCAAGGTAGGTTGGTTACCTGTGTCCTGATCGTCATGTTTTTGTATCCATGTTTTTATCGTTCGCTGACAGCAACCAAGAACTTGTCCAATCCCCGACAGACTCGTCTAAAGCAATGATATTCTCTGATTTTCAAAATGGTTGAAAACTGAATGGTGTTATTTAAACACAATATATATATATATATATATATATATATATTATATATATATATATAATATATATATATATATATAAATATATATATATATATATATATATATATATATAATATATATATATATATACTGTATGCGCGCGCCACACCCACAACACAAACACATAGTATATATATACATATATTATACATATATATATATATATATATGATATATATAATATAGTATATATATATTATATATATATATATTACTTTTTCAGCGTTAAGCTGTTTTCCTTTAACGTTTCCTTTAAAAAGAAAAAAAACAGAACATGACAATCAGGTTACAAAATTCCATGCTTTGGAAAACGGTGAATCGTGCAGAAAAACTCCCACGACATTAGTTGCATCACATCCGCACACTGAAGACTCATCAAGAGCACGTCAAGCTCCCTATACAAACGCGCACACTACAAGACACTATTTACCGGTGTCTTGCACATATTCTCACACTTTCTGGACATTAAGGCCATCCTTTCCATTACCATTTCCTCGACGTCTGTCAAAATTCCTCTCCTCCTTTCCTCCCCTCCCTCCTGCCACTTCTGATTTACATACAGTGTCGACCAACCCATTAGCTTTGTTTGTATGGTGTTTTCACGTTGCATGGAACCAGTGGTTATTCAGCAACGGGACCAACGGCTTTACGTGACTTCCGAACCACGTCGAGAGTGAACTTCTGTCACCAGAAATACACAACTCTAACCCCTCAATGGAATGCCCGGGAAGCGAACTCGCGGCCACCGAGGTGGCACGCCAACACCATACCGATCATGCCACTGAGGCGCTCACCAACCCATTAGCAATAATTATTTCTGAATGATCGACATCATCTCAAAATACTCTGACCCTTCCTTTCACCTACACTAACCTTTGTATCATTTCGACATATTTTAATATTTCCCACTTACACTACATATAATTCAAACACAGTTCATCTTCACCACATTCAACAACCACATTTCACTTCCATAAAGGGGAATTTGCTGAAAAATTCCCTCTTGTATTCCAGCATAGGCTTCCAGCCTTCCAGAGACAGTTCAAGTCTGTTCCCAGTCTTTTGCTCTCGCCCCTCTACATTTCTTGCCTCCCTGTTCTGATGCGCCTCTTCTCCCACCCCACCATAATCCACCACCTTTTTCGCCTAACACTTCCATGAAACATCCTGATTTCTTTCCCTAAATAGATAAGCTATTATTCGTTTATTTGCACCATGTCTAAGTGCAATCAAAATTCCAGCAATTTTTATTTTATTCATTTTGGTATTTTTTCTAAACAAGAAAGGGGATGAATCAGCACACCTCATGTACCTGGTCATTTGTTGACCTTCCCACTACAAGCCCACAGGATAAACATGATTTGTCACTGACCTCAAGAGAGGAGGTTTATCGCCCATTCGGGGTGTTTCCTCAGTCCAAGGAAACTCTTTCCTAAGCGTTCTTCTGCCTCGAGGGGCAACATACCTCAAACCAATGTCACTTCCCAGGACAGCAATGTGTAGGAATCTAGGTTATCCTCGGTAAATAGACTGACCTGACGATGTGACTGTAATTGGGCTCAAAAGAGGCTCATCGAGGGGCAAGATACATTAGAATCCCTAGCCACCGGCACTTCCTAAGGAAACATCGTCCAAGTAGTAATGCTTACCACCACAGTCGTTATACTTGACTGGCCTAATTAGATATATATGCACACACAGTATTCCTTTTTCCTATCTGGAGGGGTGGCTTCAGATTTCACTTTCATCCTAGTTCTCAGGAAATACTTTCGGGGGGTATCGTTCTCAGCTCTACGAGTATGTGCTGCTTTACTCACCTCAACCAGCTAAACCAGGGCGCAACAAATTTTGCATAAAACTAATCAAATCTTTTTTCCTTGTGGGGTTGGTGAGATAAGCTTTTATGTATACATTATATATATATATATATATATATATATATATATATATATATATATATATATATATATATATATATATATATATATAAATATCTATATTATATTCTGTGTGTGTAATCAAAGTGGGAGACGGAACGCATGTCGAAATCATTATCCTTTTTGCTTTTCAGAAGCCGGGGCGATGCAGTTAGCTTTTAGGAATATGGGCTCTTCCTGATTCGAGTTTCCCTTATGGTCATTTTTGTTTTGTAAAACCGGATTACAAGTCTTGGATAATTTCTTTTTTATTCCTTTGTTATTTGCAAACACTGGAACATAGTCGTGTTTTTCTCTCTGTCGGTGGCCCTTTGCGAAGAAATTGGAATACTTTATATTCTCCCGTTATGCATTCTCTCGTCCTCCTTGTCTGCTTCTCTTAATATGGCAGCTGTTGCTGTTACTTATGTCTGTCTGTCTGTCGTGCTGTCTGAACTTTTCATTGTGTATCCGCGGTTCTGCCTGTGTACAGGGCTATGCAGTTTTGAGAAATGTTTTCCCTTGCTGTCGACTACTTCACCATAGCTATTATGTATTTCGAATCATTAATTGCCTAAGTTAAGAATTTTATGTTGTCAAGATTATGATTTTTCAGTATGTCAAATTGCTTGCTAATACTAAGCAGTTGAGTAAATTGTGGATATACAATGATGAATGAAAAATCTGATTATTTTTTTTATCGCTTCGCAAAAATAAAAAAATAAAAATGAAGACTTGTCAGGAAAAAGTTCACTTTCCTCACAACACAACACAGTTGGCTTGCCTCAATAATCGGCATAATCTGTTCGAAGGTCGTCGGCTGACCTTCCAGGCAGGACAAGACATTTTTTTCTTTTGTCACACGTAACCATCTTAGCAACGCCAAAGAAATGTGGTACCCCTCCAACACTCGCGGACCAACGCCTGGTGAAAAGGGATAGTTCGCCATAAAAAGCGACAGTTACGACCGCTGTTGCAAAAACTAGACGCACTTGGGTGAAATGGGAAGGAAAGGTCTCGCCCTCTTCCTTCTTTCTTCTTCATCTTCTTAATTTCGTTAGACCTATTCTTCCTCAAAATAACAGGTTGTGATTTTACTGCTATTTTGTTTCTAAAACCGAGTGACTGCTTGTCTTTATATTTCAGGGCAGATTGGATTTTGAGCTTCTGAGATCTTTTGATTTTGTAGAGCTACAACTGTTTTGTGTAAAAATTGAGCAGCTTTTTAAAACCAAACTATGTTGATCCTGATTATGAAGCATATGTTCACCATCAGGTATAAAATCAAGTGTATTCTAGCCTCAAATAAGATACGCGTTTTATGCTTCTATTACTTGAGAAATTCTTAAAATATAAGAAGCAGAGATTTTCCTCGTAGCATACTCTACAGTATTAAATCGACTGTTTTAATGATAGTTTATTAAGTGCAAACTCATAATCCTCAATCCAGGATTAAAATGTAAATTACAAGAAATTCACTTTTGCATCTCCAAACTATTTTCTATGGATGATATGTGACTGGAAGTTTATCGCTCTTTGCTTGGAAAGAGAAACGATGACTACAAAAGTATGAATGTCGTATTATTTTGTTAAATATGCTATGAAGGGCAAAGAAGCGGGAAGGGAAGGCAGGGATGGATCTTTCCCTTAAACAACAGATCAGTTGGCACCTGCTCGAATGATAACGCGCATTTGGTTACACTATGGGTGCTTTGATTTATCCCTTCACACATAAGATAGCCGATATTATATACTACATGGTTGAAGACATTCTGGTTATTTCCATCTCATTTCTTATAGAATTATTCACAAACTATTGGATTCATGGAAGACTCCCAACCCAAATGAAATAAGGCTCAAATTGAAGGAGCAATCTCTCGATTGCCAAGATTAATAGAGCCAAGCCCCTGTTAGAGAAGGGCGAAATCCGCATAAGGGCAAGTAATAAAAATCTACAATTGGTGAAGGGCACCTCCGAACCTTTCCTTACCTAATCTTGTCATTACAACATATCTACAAACACTCTGTATGCTTATAAACAACAACCATCACACTTTAAACTGAAAACTTTATGCAAAAGGCAATTATCTACCTTTTTCCCAATACTTGTAACAAAATATACTGTAAAATTACACAGAAAAAAAGGCAACCCGCCCCCTCTCTCTCTCTAGTAAATGACAGTTGGGTAAGTAGCCCAATTGTCTTTACCACAAGGTGCCATGGTTTTATGACCATTAATGCATTTTTAATATAGTAACTTGCTTGTCAGTTGTTACCATATTGTATTACCATACACGAGATATAAAATGTGTATTGTGTGAACCATTGACCTAAGGCTAGGTGTTACACTTACAGTATTCATTGAATAAGTCAAATAATCTATTACGAGTATTTAAGGTAAATAAAACTGATATTTTACTCACTGAATCCATTTATATTGTATTTTTGTCATGATATATTATCACTGAATTGTGCATAAAAAAAGCTACTTGTCATATGCATTTGTTTAAGCTAGGATAATGTTCACGGTCTCAGAATCAGCTGATTTAAGCCTACTATCGAGAGAATTATGAGGAACATTTTTTAGTTTCTAACAAACATAATTACTGAAATTATTATTTTTATTTTTGGACATAAATGAAAAGTGGGTATACGAAGGTAAACTAACATATTTTATGTTACAATAAAATCCTCAAAACCACATAACAGCTGTTTCCCGATTCGTTTGTTCACGTTGTACTCGATGTTGTTTATGTCCGTTTGTTGATAAGTGGTTGTCAATTATGAGATGATAGAATGCGCAATTGTATGAGTGCTATGGGGAAATTACCGTTTAAGCGATGGCTTCGTTGCGAGACCGATAGTCATCTTATTTGTTTCTGGTTGGGTCCATCTGTTAGTATTCAACTTCATGGCATGAAAAGGCACTGATAATATATACTCCACTAAACATGTACTTGGTACTAAAGTCAATTTTGACGAAACGTTGCTGGTAGACATTCTTGGCCTCTCTTTGTTTCGAAGTCATTCATTTGCTTAAAACAAGCACTAACGAAATTGGAGATTTCTAGATAAAGGAAGACTGCAGCTAAAGGTTGTTTTCCTTTCAAGTGTTCGGAAAGAAGCTTCGGGAAAGGGACGATACATCGTTCAGAGGCTCTGGATCCAAAGTCCAGACTTTATGTTGTTAAATAATCTACCATTATCCTCGTTCTCGCGTCCTCAGGTTATGACTGATATCGTCGTAGGCTACTTGCCTGCAAGGCCAGTGCGCACGCCCGTATACCTTGAAAGTTCCTGTTCAGTGTCACACGGAGATACTAAAAGTTACTAGTTTATCCTTCTGGATGATGCAAACCAGTTTTAGAGACTTTGAGATCCTTTTTTGTTAAATCGAGGCTTCAGTAACATAAATGGGATATTCTTAAGCTGCAACGACAGTGCTCTGTTTGAGAATGTTTCTTGGAAGCAGCATCTGGTTTTTGGTACTAATTTCATTTAGTCAAATGTGCAGATATTAACCCAACAAGAATATCTAACATCTTGGATAAAGAACAAGTTCCCTACATGTTTCACTCAACTAACTGTCCTATGGCCGATGGTAGCTAATATGACTTAAAATGAGAATTAACATGAATTAGCTAGCAAAATATTGTACGCATGAACCCTTAAAAAAATAAGGCATTTTTCAAAAGTGACATAGATACGATTGAAGTATTATCGCCTTGCCTCTAGATGGTCCGGCTATATGAAACCACCACACACCGATTAGCAAAAAAAATTTACCTATAACTATTTTTTGGGGTAACTAGAACTTTGATTATATATGTTTCCACTCATAATTTACATCTGGAATTTACACGCAGGTTAAGTGTTTGGATGTTTCCGTATGCTGGAAGACTCAACAGTTTTCATCATAAGTTCTCGATGTCTCGAAGTGCTGTACGAAAGGCGTTATCAAATATCTTGGAAAGTATACAAAGCATACAAGCAAGAGGGTTTCTCATGATCACTCGATCGCATATATATATATATATATATATATATATATATATATATATATATATATATATATATATCTATATACATATATATATATATATATATATATATATATATATATATATATATATATATATATATATATATATATATATATATATATATATATATATATATATATATATATATATATATATATATATATATATATATATATATATATATATATATATATATATATATATATATATATATATTAAAGTCTATTTGTCCATCTCTTAATATGCCTTCTAACAGGAGAAGCCTTGCGTAGAAGTTCTAACAGAAACAGAAAAAACCTTGCGTAGAAGTTCTTAATAGAACAAACCTTGTGTAGAAGTTTTACTCAAGGTCTCTTCTGTTAAAAAAGTCTGAGGTATAACTCTAAGGCAACCGAAGATATAAGACAAGCCTAGATGCTCGTGTGCCCTTGATGAACATTTTCACTCTATCCATTCCATTTGCACATCTGCCACTGACTTGGTACTTAATTCCTGTCAATATCTATAAAATTGGAGTCTAAAGCATCTAAGGTCTCAACCTTTCTGGAATGAATTAAGGCAACGGCAACCTGTCGCGTATTGCAAAAGACGTGTGTCTTGCAATCACTGGGTAAAATCCCCTGGTGCTCCAGGTGAAGCCGAAAGAGATTAAAAAGCCCCAAAAAATCCACGAATTCTAACCACCTCAAGCTGGAGTCTTATTTCAATCCCCGTAAGCGGTGCAAGATAAGATGTCCGTCGCTCCCTTGTAAAGGTCACTTGAGAGGTAGAAGAAGTTGGTATTTTTTCCCCCTTCAAGGTCAACGGGACACATTTCTTTCCCGCAGCGAGCAAGTTTCTTTCCTGGCCCTGAATATGCTTAGGAAAGATCACAGGTCACGTGGCTGAGGCTAAGCTTGAACCAGAGACAATTTCCCCACTATGTCATCACGTGAATGATGTAATTCAAGTAAATTTACAATTTCTTGTTAAGATTTATTACAATAACTCATATGTATGTAGTCATGCAACTATCTCTGAAATAAAACGTATCTTCAGAATTTTAGAAAATGGTTTGCCTTTATATTAGACGTAAGAATGCGGGAACTGGGTTTTAAGGCTAGCAACCTTGGCTCTATGCGACACCTTACTGCATAATTGGTCAACGAAGACCATTAGTAGAGCAAGGAAACTGTTACCTTTCTTTTTATATTTACTTTAATATTCAAGATGAAAAAACTATATGGGAATGAACTCCTCTTAACATGATAGATCATATTGCCTAGACCTTTCACACTTAAGACCTGGATTTCTTAATCTCCTATCTACTGCAAATTCCTCATGCCTTTTGTAGTGGCAATGTACGGATATGGGGGTACGTCTAACGTTTGGCTTATCTTGTGGAGTAAAGCCAGCCTTGAGTCATTTTCAAAACGTCTTAGTTTCTATTATCATCCCACAAACAGATATATAATAAATAGATTAAAAAATCATTCTAAGAAAAGCAAAGACGGAATATTAATAAGTAAAGTAAAATAAGTTTAAACATCCGTTTCTTTAAACGTCTCCGTATTGGTGAACCAGGAACTTCCCCACCATCGATTACGAAAGAATCACTTTTCATTTCAGCATTGCGGGGAACATCGAACATTAGCGCCACCTTACAGACTTCTGGTTAACCTTTCATGGTTTTGTACTTATATTTTTTTTTAAGTGCGTTGTTGAATTGACTTAGCTCCGAATATTTTGACGTTCATGCTTTCTTCTCTGAGGGGGGGTGGGGGGGGGGGGATCCTCATAGGTTGTCAAGCCATGGGAATTTCGTTCGATGTTGAAACCGGCTTATAATTTGAGTATTGGTTATTATCTTATCCTGTTCTTCGAGGCATCGTTCGTAAGGTTTATGGCATCTAGTTTTAGTCTCTTTTATCTTTTGTTTTCTTTTCTAAAAGATTTTCCTCTGAGGTCTGAGATTTCGCTCTTGTACTGTTTTGTGCAATGCATGGGCTATTGAGTCGGAGCCTGTTTGATTTTCATTATTCTATTTTTTATATGCCTAAGTTATTGCATGTTAGTTTGGAAATAATTTTAATCGAGACGTCAGAGAAAAGGGAAGAGAAGGGCGAAGAATATGGAAGAATGGGGCCTGATTCAACAAGGAACTGTCTCTTCGTCTCTTGAAAAACGAAAGGTTATGGTCGAAGCCCCTCTCTAAACCATGGTTACAGTCATCATGCATTTTAGATGTATTTACTCATTATTCTGACTTTGCATGACCCGACAGATTGACATTACCAAAGCACGTCAGAAAAAAGTATTAACCCAATTATTTACAGGTTTTCGGTCGGGTACCCATTGATATTCTTAGAATTTTAGGACTTACCCAAATTTAGGTTTATCAGTAATTTTCTGAAATACTGCAACAGTTGTATAGGACATTTTTGCCCTGATACTTAAAATTCTAATGTTAATGATTAAGCGGTAATAAAATTAAAGATAGTAAAAACATATATATTTTTTTACGGTTTCAAACTCTGCTTAAGTTAGCTTCTGTGCAGTAAGAAGGTAGGATGGGAGTGGGGGAAGGTGTTGTACACTCGACAAGAAAAGTGAAGATACAGTTTTCATTAGTTCATCGGATTTCCCATTTGTTTTTACTGAAAAGACATAATATTGCTAAATTTACTCTAGAATATCAAAATACACTGCAAATTATATCATATAAGTTAAAACTGCAAAACAAAACCGTCCAGATACTTAAAAACACGATATATGTCCGAAGTAATTGGAATTTCTCAGATGGATTCGTTCACAGAGATCTGATAGATAGAATGTGAAGTTCTGATTGTAGTACTATGTATCACGACGACAATATTTACTCATTTCCCTTCATGAACAGGGATATTATTGCATCATCGTAAGTGGTGAATGCAATTATTTTAGTTTCTACAAACTCATGTTTGTATTGCAACACGATTAAAGTTAGCTGACATCAATGGCAGTCAATGTTGCGACGGCTAAGGTATGTTGAGCAAATCTAGTTGCATCTGCAAGAGCGTTTTCTATGATGTAAGGAGGAGCCCTAGAACTCCGAGCGGGAAAGCGCAAGTCACTGGATACTGGCTTACGTAACAGATTTCCCACTTTGACGTTGACATGGATCGAATGCTAGTTGCTGTTTACAAAGCTGTTGTCTTTAAACATAAATCTTTATCAAGGTTAAAATAGCATGTCAGCTCAAAGGTTTTCTGGCTATATGCTCCCATTACAAAGCAGTTCGTAGTATCCTACAGCCCTACACGACTGCATTTCTTTGCCGCGAGGCTGAAAGATCTCCCAACACATCAGCATTTTTTGCACGATATAAAACTTTAATTGCCTGTGCAATACATATTGAGTTATTTGTGGTAATAAATATTTCTACTTAACACAGCTTTTTTTGTGAATGATTTGTGGATGAAACCCGATTTTCGAAAATACGAATGACCGCAGCCTGTGTCTAAAATTTTCCACGTCTTTTTACAATCTTTGAATGTTACGGCAACTGTCGAATGAAATCAAGATTAGGGTATGAATTTCTAAGAAAATTAACTTGAATAATATGATCCTTCAAATTTCATCTAGCAGAGTGTAGCAAGATCTTGGCAGTCATATCAACCTGTTTCCCAGGTATCTGTGCACCGATTCACTGCTACTTTCTTCTGCCTTTCCCAGTCACAAGTCCGTCACCAATGCTATAATTCTCTCTCTCTCCCCACTTTAAAAACACATTTGAAATAATATTATCACTCAATCTCTCAAAGTAAATATAATGAATTAAGTTTCTCTATAGATAGACCTATGCTTGCACTCTCTCTCTATCCCTCTCTCTTCCAAGTTTCTCTCTCTCTCTCTCTCCCCCAACTTTTGAAACATTTGAAAAAATATTATCACTTAATCTCTCAAAGTAAATGTAATGAATTAAGTATCTATATCGATAGTCCTATGCTTGCGCGCTCTCTCTCTATCGTCATAATATTTCATTCTTTACTGTATTGTTCCTCACGATTTCCACAAGTACTGCCCAAAATTTTAAAACACTTTTTCTCATTGTTTAAGATCCGTCTTCAATTGTTTATGAATTTTACGTCAGTTTAGTGTCAAACATTACCTATAAATAAGGTTTCACAGTAGGTTTTAAAAATGGATGATCGATATTCTACCCTGAACTGACGTTACCATACTAACATTAATGAATAATATAGAGCCTGTTTTTACATTCAAGTATAAATGATTATAGGACCTCTACAGAATCTTTATGGTGTAAAGTTAATGGAAATCTAGAAAGCAACAAACGCTATGATTTTGAAGCTCCGCCCCCTTTCTAGAGTTGCCAGGTGTGGCATTATTATTTAAAAAAACTGTATCTTAACTTTCCTTGCCGAGTGTACAATTGTATAACTGATATTGTTATTCGGATATGAACATTAAACCTGCAATATAAAAAAATCTACAAAACTCCCTATTAATGTATTGCGTCGCTTATCATTTAATCATTAAATCAACGACGACATACATAGCTAATTTTGTAATTCTTTATCTTGACAGCATGGAAGGAAGAGGAAGACGAACGGGGGCGCCCAGAGCAAGAACTGTGATCTTCGCCATGTTGATGTTGACGTCTGTCACCGCGTCATTGGCAGTGAATGTCGAGCCTCGGGCTAATTATAATGGGTTTGTTCCTGGTTTTTAGATCAGTTCGTGACACTTCGTCTCTCTGGTGCCTTAATTCAACTTCTCTATGCGATTACGTCCAGATGTGTAATCGTGCTTCTTTCTTTCACATATTTTTCTTTCTATCTACAAGGCTTCGTAGGAGCTTTTATGTATATCATTTGATATTTGTTCTTACGATGGCCTACAGTAATTAACTGATGCTTTTCCTTCGTTTCTCAGTTTTGATCTCTGAAATATATAAGTATTCTTATTACAAAGATTCTTCCCAAGTCCGTTTGGTCAGTAACTATCGAGTTGAGAGTAAACGGATTTTGGCCACTTTCAAAGACAAGCCTCATCTGGTTTGAGAGAAGAATAAACTAACGGAATGAGGAGCATATAAATACGTCTTCCTACCAATTTGATCAGTCTAACAATGCTAAAAGCAGTAGATTTTTTTATTCGATACTCAACGCAATGTCTGAAAGTGTCTGCAAACAGTTTTTTATCAACTAAATCTTTCATGGGATTTAGACAAAGACAGATGAATAAAGATAGCCCACTGAGAGTAAGTTTCCTATATTCAAGCAAGGATATGTAGTGCTAATGTAGAGTTGTTTATTAAGTACCCTACACTTACTATTGATATTGATTCGTTCTCCTCTCAGACATTTTGCAAAGCACGAATTTCTTCAACGTTGGGATCCACAGCCATTCAGCATTACACAAATGAGAGAGAGTCGTTTAGTGATTGAGGTCCCAAAGTCTTTCAAACACAGAGAATGAAGTCACAAAGTCTTTCACACACAAAAAAAGGAGTCCCAAAGTCTTTCAGACTCAAAGAACTAATTCGCAAAGTCTTTCACACACAAAGCATGATGTCCCAGATCCTTTCAAACTCAAAGAATGAAGTTAAAAAGTCTTTCAAACACAAAAAATTGAAGTCCTAAAGTCTTTCAAACTCAAAGAATGAAGTTCTAAAGTCTTTCAAACACAAAGAACGAAGTCCTAAAGTCTTTCAAACTCAAAGAACGAAGTCCTAAAGTCTTTCAAACACAAAGAATGAAGTCCTAAAGTCTTTCAAACTCAAAGAACGAAGTCCTAAAGTCTTTCAAACACAAAGAATGAAGTCCTAAAGTCTTTCAAACACAAAGAACGAAGTCCTAAAGTCTTTCAAACTCAAAGAATGAAGTTCTAGTCTTTCAAACACAAAGAACGAAGTCCTAAAGTCTTTCAAAAACAAAGAACGAAGTCCTAAAGTCTTTCAAACACAAAGAATGAAGTCCTAAAGTCTTTCAAACACAAAGAACGAAGTCCTAAAGAACGAAGTCCTAAAGAACGAAGTCCTAAAGTCTCTCAAACACAAAGAACGAAGTCCTAAAGTCTCTCAAACACAAAGAACGAAGTCCTAAAGTCTTTCAAACTCAAAAGAACGAAGTCCTAGTCTTTCAAACACAAAGAACGAAGTCCTAAAGTCTTTCAAAAACAAAGAACGAAGTCCTAAAGTCTTTCAAACACAAAGAATGAAGTCCTAAAGTCTTTCAAACTCAAAGAACGAAGTCCTAAAGTCTTTCAAACACAAAGAACGAAGTCCTAAAGAATGAAGTCCTAAAGTCTCTCAAACACAAAGAACAAAGTCCTAAAGTCTCTCAAACACAAAGAACGAAGTCCTAAAGTCTTTCAAACTCAAAGAACGAAGTCCTAAAGTCTTTCAAACACAAAGAATGAAGTCCTAAAGTCTTTCAAACACAAAGAACGAAGTCCTAAAGTCTTTCAAACTCAAAGAACGAAGTCCTAAAGTCATTCAAACACAAAGAATGAAGTCCTAAAGTCTTTCAAACTCAAAGAACGAAGTCCTAAAGTCTTTCAAACACAAAGAACGAAGTCCTAAAGAACGAAGTCCTAAAGTCTCTCAAACACAAAGAACGAAGTCCTAAAGTCTCTCAAACACAAAGAACGAAGTCCTAAAGTCTTTCAAACTCAAAGAACGAAGTCCTAAAGTCTTTCAAACACAAAGAACGAACTTCTAAAGTCTTTCAAACGCAAAGAACCAAGAAGTCCCAAAGTCTTTCAAGCACAAAGGAATGTATACCATGATATGCACGCCAGAAACTTTTCCGAAAGTACCGTTGAGGAGTGTTCATACGATTTGATGTCAATAACTCAGTAAATTCTATCATTCGGGCGGTCCAGTAAAGCCAAACAACTCAAAGACAGACGTAACTGATGCAACATATTTATGACTACTTTTTGTGCACCTTGTAGCGCTAGTATATTTTCAAGGGCGAAGAAACTTGTTTTTGAGGGTTAGGTAATTCTTATAATAATTCACTTGAGTTTCAAAGTAAACAGAAAACATAGTAAAATGTACAACAACAACAACAACAACAACAAAACTATATTTTTCATAGTGTATCCATTTAGTGCGAGTTTTTCATTTGATATTCGCTGTTGACCTTTGATGTTGTGATGCACATTAACAGCAGTACAAAAAATTTGTTTGTCATCAATAGTACACTTTTGACATATTCAGTAAAAAGAAAGGCTGCAAACTATTGGCGTCCATTCTCTGATAGGATCTCGTTCTAGCTATACATCCACACGCAAGTACAGATGCATACACATACACAAACATACACACACATGTAATATATTTATATATATATATATATATATATATATATATATATATATATATATATATATATGTGTGTGTGTGTGTGTGTGTGTGTACATACACACACACACACACACACACACACACACACATATATATATATATATATATATATATATATATATATATATATATATATATATATCCTTTACGAAAATGGACGCCAATAGACTTCAGCCTTTCTGCTTACTGAATAAGTCAAATGTTTACTAATGAAGACAAATAAACTTTCTGTACTGCTGTTAACTTTAAAGAATGATCTGTATTAACAGGTGAAATGTTGAATAATAATTCCATTAAAGCGTGATCCGACCTCCAGCTTACTCGAAGTGCATGCTAAAATCTACGGTCAAATAACCCGTTGTTTCACAAATATTAAAATAAACACATTATATCCTATTAGAAATAATTGTTCTGTAATGTTTAACATGCACATTATTTATTCTTTATTTTTTCACTCTATATAATAAACATCCTATTCTAAAATTCCTGTTTTAACTCAACGCGAAACACTTTTATCAAACCTTTTTAGGCTTTTTCACAAGGCTTTCCTAAACCCAGCCCCCACCCCCCCAGAACGAGAACAACAGCAACACCAGTGTAGTTTGTAAGGTTACTCCCCGAGGAAGCTCAAATAAAAATGTTCTGTTTCTCTAAACCTTGTTTCCTTATTTGGTATATATGAATCATTGACACAACTACATATTAGATATACCTCCGTAAGACAAACTTTCATGAGGAATACGATTTGACTGAACATTGAAGATTTATTTTATTATTTTCCTAAAGCACCGATGTTTAGAATGGTATTCCTCATGAAAGGTTGTATTATGGAGAGTATATCTGATATGTAGTTGTGTCGATGGTAAATAAATTATTCATACACATCAAATAAGGAGACAAGGTTTAGAGAAACCGAAAAATTTTCCTTTTTTGAATTATTATTCAACATTAAAATTGTCATCTTTTAATACAGATCATTCTTTTAAGACTATTTTTGAAATCAATGGTAAACAAAAACATGAAGGCGCACTGTTTAACGTTGAATGTTTAATTTAGTTTCCCGTTTAAAGAACATTTCGAGATCGGTAAAAAACAGAATTAAATCTAGACAAAAAGACCAGATACATATTTTTATAGGTCAGGCTCTTGTTCTGTAAAAGTCTACGGCCACAGTCATCCCGATTTCACGTATTCACAGTCTTGGCTTTCCAAGTAAGAAAATCATGAACTGGTCAGGAAGGTGACGGACGATCTTGTCAACTGTCGCGTGTCACAACATATCCCTTGTGTAAAGTTGTTTAGTGACGTGTGTGGATTAGTTGGCAATCAGTAAGGTCAGCCACTTGGGAGGAGAAAATATAAAATGACACACATAATATGTATATATGTGTGTGTGTGTATTAATCTCCCTGTTACCAGGATTAATAGAGGCAAGGCCCTAACTGCAAACACTAAATATCCTTATAAACAATAACCAACACACTTTAAACTGACAACTTTATGCAAAAAGCAATTATCTACCTTTTCACCCCTATCTTTAACAAAACATGCTCAGTATATTGCTTGAACACCGCTCACCAAAAACTGACGTAAACATCGATTAAACTTAAACAAAGGAATCGGAAACCAGCTGTTTTGCAATTTTGAGGGATTTACTATTACATAAGGAATGTTAGCTTACCTTTGTATACCCATTTAATATTTACGTACAAAATTAAAAATAATAATTCCAGTAATAACCAGTTTCTTTTAGTAATTAACAAAGATTCTCCTAATTATATCAGTAGTATTCCTCAATCAGCTGATTCTCAGAATGTAATCTTAAAAGAAAATAAAGAATAACCAGTCTTTTTTATATGACGACGATAATACCTTCATAATAATGCAGTAAAAATGGATTCAAGTAGTAAAATATCAGTTTCATTACCATTACCTTCATCTTAAATACAGCTGTATTAGCCTATTTGACCTATGCAGATGGATATTGTACTTGTAACACCCACCTTGGGTCAATAGCTTACACAAAACATTTTGTATCTCGTGTATGGTGATACAATATGGTAACAAATGATAAGTTGCTGTATAAAAATACATTAATGGTATACAATCATAGCACGCTATGGGTAAACCCATTGTAGGTAACCTCCCCACTGAATAAATTACACACACAAATATATATATATATATATATATATATATATATATATATATATATATATATATATATGTTAGTGTGTGTGTAAGAATGTTCACCTCTCATCGTGCACAAAGAAGGAAGAGAAACTTTCGGCGGTCTCCCCATCAGTCCAATTCGCATGAGTAATTGACATTCATCACTAAGTCACTGATGGTGGGGGTATGGTGAGCAAGACTTGGAGGGTAATTCATGTGAACCAAGACAGACCAGTTTGTTTGTTTTCTTTTGACTTCAGTTAATGTATATTATCTTCTATTTCCTCTTGTCATGCTTCACTTATTCATATCATTATGATAATTAATGTTTATCACTATTGGTGTTGTTGATTGTATGGTCGCATACAATTCATTGATCCTTTCTGAATGGAAATAACAATTAAAATTTCCCATTTGAACTGTCTTACTGCAATATAATGGAGAGCTCGTCTCGGTCATCCTTTTGTAGATGGCGCATCATCGAAGTGCTGCTCGACAGAGATGGCGGTGATGACAACGCTGCCGTCGACATTTTGAAGAAACTGGAAGAAATGGAGGCGCCTGCTTATCTAGAAATCCTCAGGACGCGGAGAGACAAAGGTATTCACGTTTTTCTCCTACAGTTCTCCCTTTCTGTCAGTTGGCTGACTCAGATAAGTCTGTTGCCCGAGACTGACCTGATTCTTCTTATGACAGAAAATTCAAAATGCCGTAGAAGTGGAGCGTATTTCTTAGGGATTTGTGATAGTGATTCAGATTGTTGCAAGAGGACTTAATCGGTTTCAGAAGGAAAGTTTATTGTGCTGAACAAAGATCTTTAGGTGTTTGGTGAAACTAATCTGTATATATCGAATCCACTAAATCTTAGGAATGTCTTACACCCAAGGGTGCTTCTTCGGTAAGAGGGTTTGAACACCGGCCTGGATTAGAAATAATGACTGACAGTGACTTTGACAATGTGGCAAATCAAGATACACACACATTATATATATATATATATATATATATATATATATATATATATATATATATATATATATATATATATATATATAATAATTGTTATCGACTCTGTTATACATATGCCTAAAGAATTCAGCCATATGTATGTAAGAATGTGAATGTATGTATGTATGTACGTATATTATATATATATATATATATATATATATATATATATATATATATATGCTAAATTATCTTTTTCCAATCAACAGGAAAGGCATTTTCTTTGCAGGTGCTAACCCTAGTGGCTTAGCATACGCGTGTACAGAAACAAAGGCCGTTGTCAGAAATCTTGTAACTCCATATCAGGGTCAAAATAAAGTTTCGTCTGGTAAAGGAGCCATTTCCAAGAAAAGAGAGAGAGAGAGAGAGAGAGAGAGAGATTGACCTCAATGATAGCTGGGCAGGGAAGTTTCAGCATCTTGAGAAACAAGATCAGCAGTGCTAATTATGACTCACTCTCTCTTCTTGAAAATGGCTGCTTTACCAGACGAAACTTTATTTTGACCCTGATATGGAGTTACAAGATTTCTGACAACGGCCTTTGCTTTTTTAAACGGCCTTTGCTTTTTTACACGGGTATGCTAAGCCACTAAGGGTTAGCACCGGTAAAGAAAATGCCTTTCCTGTTGATATAGCAAAATTAGTTTCACTTTATTAGACAGAAAAAGAAACTAAAGACTTAGAGAGACTAAATGCACTCTCTCTGGTTTGTTCTGTTCTCTAAGAGTTCGGTTTCCTCCATTCCAACAGGCGTAGCGGAAGTAGCAGCATCGCCCGAGGCCTTAGAAGAGCTCAGAAAAAAGCACAAAGAAAACACTTTAAGATTTTCAACAACCTTCCAGGACCTTGGAAAGTGAGTACAAAGTCATAAAGAATCTTAAATAAGTTTTTCAGGCGATTTGAACCGACAGCTACACACAAGACATACAACACACACACACACACACACATATATATATACATAATATATATATATATGCTAACAATACACACAAATATATATATTATATAATATATAGTATATATATATATATATATATATATATATATATATATATATATATATATATATATATATATATATATATATATATATATATAAAGAATA
This sequence comes from Macrobrachium nipponense, assembly GCF_015104395.2. Classification (NCBI taxonomy): domain Eukaryota; kingdom Metazoa; phylum Arthropoda; class Malacostraca; order Decapoda; family Palaemonidae; genus Macrobrachium; species Macrobrachium nipponense. Next base: position 59,005,797 of record NC_087212.1, on the reverse strand, counting down.
TCACAGCCCCGGCATCTAACTAATGTTTATCTCTTTTCTGCTTCCATCCACTTCATCAAGTGAGAATTTATTTCAACTTTTCAGGAAACTTGAAATGGAGCTGCCTTCCCTGCGAGCCCAAGCTCTACCGGATGGTGAAGTCACTTTTGATCGTTACATGGACGTCGATGAGGTGAGCATTTTCCTCAAGGTGCTCATCTTCAAGGAAAGGTGACGGGAGGCAGGGGAACCAGATAATGGTTGTCCCCTTCCCACACTGTTATTGGGTGGCTTCGAAATTTGGGAAATTTTCTCTGAATCATTTCTTTGCTCCTTCGGTATGTCGGAATTGACCTATCAGAGCTTTATAGCTTTTTTTTTTTTTTTTTTTTTGCCATTTTGCCCTAACACGAATATGTCGTGATGTGTGAAAACGTGTCTTTTTGCAGATCGAAGATGTCACCAACTATCCCAACGACTGGTTCAAATGTCAACAATAGGATTCATAGCCATCTGCCTTAGAAAGCCGTCTTGTTTCCACTATAGAGAATCACTGGAATTAGTTTCAAAGTCATTAAATATGCGCCAGCGGTCTAAAAGAGTAGATTCAATTTTAAGAAAAACTCTTATTTGGTTAGCTCATGTGAGGCTTGTATCACTGCTATAAGCACTATACAATTATTTTCAGAATAATCGCAATTAAACATTAAACATATATATATATATATATATATATATATATATATATATATATATATATATAATAATATGTGTGTGTGTGTGTAATGAAGCTTTTTCTAGTATTTGGCAATCCGCTTTGTCCAATCGGACAATCTGGAACCACTCTCTAAAGAAGAATAAACCAGTAGATTAATAGATTGACAGACAGATAGCTAGACATACAGAGAAAGAGATAGATAGACAGATATATTTGGAGGAGGAGATAACTGTGAAAACCAGCTTTTCTTTTATATTTTCTTCCTGTCCAGATACTAGCCTACATAGAGGATCTGCCCAACAAGTATCCGGATCTTGTGAATCTGAAGAAAATTGGCACCAGCATTGAAAACAGACCCATTTACCTCGTCACCATGACAAGAAACATTAGGACGAATGGCAACAAGCCCATTATCTTCATCGATGGGGGTTAGTATCGACTGGTTCAAAATTTTGCAATTTTGCTATTGTGCTAAGTTCAGTGGCGAATATTTATTTGTGTCGGTATTTCTTCAAAAATGCTACATTCATTTCAAATCTCTCTCTGAAAATGATGGTCTTGATTTCATAGCCTTTTTGGCCATGAGATTATTTAAAGAAGCACGGAATTATTGATATGCATATTTGAATATTCAGCTAGTTATTTCCAAAATTTTAAAATCATAGTTTCTTGGACGCAGGCAGAGACACAAACACATTTATATATATATATATATATATATATATATATATATATATATCTGTGTGTGTGGTGTATTATATATATATATATATATATATATATATATATATATACATATATCGAGCTACAATGTCCTTTAATATCTAATTCGCTCTACCTCGGAATTAATATATTTTCATATATGCTTAACCGAAGGGGAATTTTTTTCTCGATAATAGACTTGCCTGGACCAGGGCGCGAACCCATGATCCTTACAAATCCAGGAACGTCAGTGAAGCTTTATCCTACTACACCACGCGAGAGGTGGTGTAGTAGGAAAAGCTTCACTGACGTTCTGGATTTGTAAGGATCATGGGTTCGCGCCCTGGTCCAGGCAAGTCTATTATCGAGAAAAAAATTCCCCTTCGGTTAAGCATATATGAAAATATATTAATTCCGAGGTAGAGCGAATTAGATATTAAAGGACATTGTAGCTCGATATATGTATATGAATCACGGAAATGTGATAGGATTATATATATATATATATATAATCTTGGCTTTTATGTCCTTTTTCTCAGGCATCCACGCCCGCGAATGGATCAGCCCCGCTGCTGCCATGTACCTGATTGAGAGGCTGTCAGAGTCACCTAACCTGACCAGAGGCATCGAGTGGCAGATTATGCCTCTACTCAATCCTGACGGATATGCTTACACTTGGACGCACGTAAGTTACTCTTTTCCAGCCCAACTAAAGAGCGAAAAGGCCCTACGGTGTTCATTAGTAATTCTTTCTTGATAGTTGGTCTAAACTCCTTATGTCAAACTGTGGGCACAATAACTCCCTTAAACATATTGCTCTATATTCTTTGCAAGAAGAGGCGGGCGACTGTGATCACCTAGGGCACAATTTTCACACCATGATAAGAATCATCAATAACAAACCATGTTCGACACCTTGATAACGGCGACGCCTGTTGAATGACTGAACGTTCGGTTGTCCCGTTCATCGAAATCCAGTCATCTTTATTTTCACAAAGGCTTCCATTTCAGGATCGATTGTGGCGAAAAAATAGAGCCCAAATAACCCGGTCTTGCTCAGGGACTGACCTCAACAGGAATTTCGGATACCACTGGGGAGGTGAGAACAACATGCTGTGGTGCTTATCGTAGCGAGTGTTCGTAAGACATGAGATATCAGATGAGAGGTGTAAGAACCAGCGTCAGTTTCCTGGCAGATTCCAGTGTCTTGCACCTCGCATTTCGATATGCTGAGGTCCGCTGAGCGATCTCATACATTAGAAGCCTCGTTCTTTAAGTCCTAATTTCACTGATGTACACTGGTTGTACACAATATAGAAATAGTTGTTGCTTGTATTTGTTTACCTGTTTTACAGTTTAATGTAAAAAAAAGTTGAAAGGTAACTGGATTTTTTTTATAAGTCGGTACGATTGAGGTGTTTAGAAAAGTTTAGGCTATAAAAAAAGGCCATTTCAAGGTCTGCTTCCTGCTTTTTTCCCTAGGTATACAAGAAAGCATCAATAAATGAAAGTAGAAATACATAACCTATTGACAATTGTTATTTCCCATATTTAGTCCACTCTTATAATGTTAGGCTACTCAAAGTTCTTTTCTCTACGTACACGCTGCTGATAATTCTGCTTCGGCCTCCCTCAATTTCAACTTGGTTTGCCTAATCGCCATTCTCTTTCCTGCGCTTCTTCAAAGAATCCGGATCGAGCAATTCTCCCTGTTCGTCCATCTACAAGGGGAGGCAGCCATTCAGCGAACCGGAGAGCAGAGCTCTGAGAGAAGCCATGGTTGCCGTGAAGGATCGCATACACGTAAGGTTTTTGAAATGCTACGTCCCTTTATATCTATCGGATTGATCATAAGTATTATAAATTCTATTTATTGCCGTAATGCACGAATTACTGTCATTATATCTGTTCATCTATTTATTTTTCATAAGGTTTTTATTTCGCTAAATCATTTGTCTTGAGCAATAAAGAGGTCGATATGAGATGAGTAGCTTTCTTGAACTTCGTCTTGTCCTCTTGGAAATGCGCATTTTTATCCTGTGTTCTCATTTTAGGATTATTTGGCTTTCGTTTTCTTAAGTTTTCGAATCTCATTATTCTGTTTCGATAACTGAGAAGCTGTCATATTGTATAAATTTTATATACTATTGTTTATTTCGTGAACTGTTCCCTCTTTTACACTTCCTCCTAATGTTGTTACCATGATTGTTTTGCCAAGATTCATTTATAGCCTTATGGAAAGTTTTTATGATTCAAGTTTATACTTCCAATGAGGAATGGAATTATACGGAACGTTTCGCATCATTACAAATAACCAGTTGTTTTTATTATCTTTACATTTCAGTTTGTTTCCATTCTCTTGCTTATGTGATTTGCAGTTTTATTTGAAATTTTTTTTTTCCTGTCATTTTCTCTCAAATTTTCCCTGAACTTCGCGTGGTCATTTTGATACGTGTATTTGTGTGTGTGTAAATATTACTTTTACCCAACCACGCTAGATTTTCTTTTACTCTTTACAACCTTGAGAATTTTTATCTCCCAGTGTGGATCTGGACTGCAAACTACCGTCTGTGGGTTTGACCCCACTACTCTATTTCTTAGGATTCCAACACATTCCAAGGTAGCCTTCTAGTGCACAGTCAGCTGCAGAATTCCTCAAGCAAGTTTGGTTCGAGATGTGTTCTTCCAGTCCTATCCAGAATTCTTCATAGGTCCTCTGGGATTAGTCTTAGTGCTCCTAGGACGATAAGTACTACTTCCACTTCAGCTTGTTAATATCACCTGATTCCCGTCTTTAGATCTTGATATACTTATATATTTTTTATCTGCTTTTGTTTTTCGCTCTTGTCACTGGCAAGGCTACATCTGTCAAGACTCTTTCTGGGTTTCTTTTCACATGGTCAGTCTTTGCACCATAATCCCAGAGTATCTCTTTTTTTTTTTTTCACTTTTCTTGTAAATGGTGAGTCCATTAGTTTGTATATGACAATTATGCTGTCTTCTTTGTAGATCTGCCAACGTCATGCCTTCTTTTGCATTCAATCTGAGTAAGTGCTGGATATTTACTCGTGATGTGGTTAATGGCTTCCATATTCTGTTCGCATTTATGGCCGTTGGTTTTATCTTTTACATGCGAGGCATTGCAGTACTTGGTCTTGTGCTACCATCATCACACCTTGAGTTTTCTTTAGTAAGCCATTCCATTGCATTGCCAACTGCCATCTCCAGCTACAGTACATCTTGAGTGTATGCACCTCTGGTACTGACCACGCGTTTCTTCGTGTTCCCATTTTTCTTTCCATTGGTTTGTGGCCCTTTTGTTACACTTGTATAAGCTCTTCGTCGACATAATCGAACATTTCATTACAAGCTGTTATCAACCACTCACCTCTTCCACATTTGCTTCCTGGTAAGTACAGCCCTGCCATCTTTGCTTCTTCTTCTTATTATTACTATTACTATTGTTATTATTATTATTATTGAATCAAACAAAAACTTCTTTCAGTTTTCTTCTGAAGACTGAAAATGAAACCCACAAAATCACTGTGTAACGTGTTTACTTCTAAGTATTTACATTTAATTTTACTCCACACTCGAGTACTTTCAGGCCCTATCTGTGGTCCATTTTCATCTCTTGAAAATGGGCCACAGATAGGGCCTGAAATTACTCAAGTGTGGAGTAAAATTAAATGTAAATACTTAGAAGTAAACACGTTACACAGTGATTTTGTGGGTTTCTTTTTCAATTATTATTACTATTTTTATTATCAGGGTAGGCAGTAATGTCCTGTTATTTTCCTTTACCAGGCTTACATAACTATACATTCTTACGGACAATATATCCTCTACCCTTGGGGATACACCACAGTTCGGGACAGATTCAACGAACCACAATTGGTATGATTCCTGCGATTTTTTTTATTGACTACAGTTTATCTTTACATTTTATTATAACGTTCTGTTTACACACATGTACAAATATATATGTGTGTGTGTGTTTATCACATCACCATAACATTTTATGTATAGACATTAAGCTACAAATGTCGTTTAATATCTAATTCGCATTACTTCGGGAACATCATCAAAGGGGAATTATACATGATAAATGAAAAAGTGATTTTTCTGAAATGCGTGGATTATAATTTCTTTCGTTCTCTAAGACTTCCCAGTATATTTTTTATGTCACATTAGATTTTAACCTCCTACTGCAATTCTCTTTGAAGGAAGTTAATACAAGGTCCACTCAGAGAAGGGTAAATATATTGTTGTCTTAATATTAAGCTCATTTCCGTGAGCTCTGACTTATTCTGTCTCTTCTGCTTCCAAGCAAAAAAGTGGCGAAGGCATGGCTCGAGCAATCAAGAACAACGACGGGACGATCTTCAGCGTTGGAACAGCTGCCAAACTTTTGTGTAAGTAAGCTCTGACGTCAGTCACCTCTCTTTGGAGACCTTTCACGGGGAGCGGATATCTAACATCTTGACATTGTAGTGATTATGGTATCCTATTCTAATTGAGCTAGTATTAATAACAGGGCTTAATTTACGGCCAGCCACCCCACCCACACCCCCAATTTATCTATTCACTATCATGAGGCTCTTCGTCTTTATGTTATCCACACAATTTTAATGGGGAAATGTTAACGCTTTCAAGCATAATTTAAGCTAGTTACCAAGATGTTTAGATTTTAATAATAACTAGGACTTTCGGGGAACCTAGAAAAAGAGGTACATAGGTTAAAAAACCGAAAAAGTTTAAAAGAAAATTTAGGTGAAAAACTGTAAAATAATGGACAATATTTCAAGGCGTGCAAAGGAAAAACCTCAAGAATAGTTTTGAAAAAATGAAAAAAAATTCAAATTATGAAAATAATTCATCGTGTTCCTTGCCGATGGCCTTAGATCCGGCGGCAGGAGCCTCTGACGATTGGGCTGCCGGTGAACTGAAGATTCCTTTAGTCTACACCCTCGAATTGAGGGACGAAGGCGTTGGCGGCTTTATTTTGCCTGAAAACCTAATCATCCCAGCAGTAAGTATTGTACTATAGTAGATTCACATCAACCGTGCATTTCATGTCTAGGCTAGTCCCTTACGACGCTCTTGATTGGCTGTTGATAAGCCAGTCACAGGGCTGGAAACTCTCAGTTTCTCAAGAAAGTTCACATAGGCAGATGTGTGTGCCTCCTCTCCTGAGGGATACGTCTTTCAAACGTATACTTCAGGAGAAGTGGAACACACATCCTGCCCATGTGAACTCTCGAGAGAGACTGAGAGTTTCCAGCCCTGTGACTGGCTTATCAACAGCCAATCAAGAGCGTCGTAAGGGACGGGCCTATAGACATCAATTGCACGGTTGATGTGAATCTACTGTAGGTATCTGAATTTTATCAAAAAGATTATGAGACGTTAAGTACCTCTGTGGCAGAAATAACAAGTGTTATTAGTGATAAAAATTGCAAATATATTGCTAAAGTTTGCCTTATTTAGTTGTTAGCTTTGTCAATTCAGCATTCACTCAAGTTTCTTTTTATCTTCAGTCATTTAGTTGGTTTGAGTAACTTCATGAAAGTCTCGTATTGAGGGTTGAGGGATTTAATTGCCAGTCGGGATGGAATGATACCAAAAGTTTTTGCCCTCTTTCATAAATCATGTTGCATAATTAACGATAACCAGTAACGGAAAGGAAATCAAATTCTTAGGCTCATGTGAATAACATCAAGCAGCAGAGAGGCTGACATGTATGATTTTTGTATTTTGCAAATACCACCTTTGGTTTTCTGAGTTTTTTTTTTTTTTTTTTTTTTTTTTTTTGCGTATTAGAGAAAGAGAAATATATTGTTGTCGTTCACTTTGGCAAGTGCAGAGTAAGTAATTTTTCGTTATTAGGTAACAGACGCCTGGTTGGCTCTCAACTATTTGAGCAAAGAGACACTGAGAAAAGAGGGAGTGAAACTAGACTCAACAAGGAAGCCACATTTGCCAAAGAACACACAACCTCAAACAACACAAGATTCAACCGAGGAGAAACCAGAAGAATCAGTAGAGTCTACGACTGAGGGTCAATCCGAAGAATCAAAATTTGTGGAGACGATCGGACAGCTGCCAGCGGAACCAGGCGAATCTGGAAGCAGCTTCCAAATTATACCTGTTAATCGAGTACCTTTGTCGCCGACTGGGTCTGCTTCCGTCGCCACAGAGTCAGGCGAATCTGGAAGCAGCTTCCAAATTATCCCTGTTAATCGAGTACCTTTGTCGCCGACTGGATCTGCTTCCGTCGCTGCAACTGCGTTAACAAGACCAGCGCAAACGCCCCTCATCAGACCAGTTCACAGAAAACGTTACCGGAGCAGTGAAGAGGGCAGTAGCTCTGAAGAAAGCAGCGAAGAGAGTGACGAAGATAAAAAGTAAAACTTGCGTTCGGTCCTGCGAAGTTTTCGTTTAAGATGGCCAATGAATGCACTTACTTTTTGAATTTTCGTATAACTTGGCACTGGAGATGTGGAAACAGCATGACGATGTGAAAAAATTATTTATGTTAGTTTAAAATGCTGTACTACGTGAATGATTCATTATTATATGGCAAGAGTACTTTGCATTAGATTTCTTCCCAACATAACTGAAATATATATATTTTATTCGATACGTTTCTTTCCAAACCATTCCTTTGACTCTTCAAATAATACTTTGCTTTGTTTAACTGAAGGCTGATCTTCACTGAGTCAGCTGGATTTTGGTCTTGTATATTCATGTTTACAGGGTCCTTGTTTTTAAATATTCACGAAAGGGCCTTTGTGGCTGAGCAAGAACTTCCGACTTAGTGCGCAAGGTTTTATGACGATGGTGACACCGTAATATAAAAATTATTGCCATTCAAGAAAAATTAAGACACTATTCATTGTATTTTTGATTTTTCCAAATTTAACTCCTTCCCCCTCCCTCTCATAGATTTCCGTCTCTGTTTCATACCCTCCCTCATGTTCATATTCCTCAAGTTCTATTACTCCTCTCTTACTGATAAGCCACGAGCATTTTCCTAGGGTCTTGGGTTAATATGGGGTCATTTACTGTTGGATTTATCCCTCTCATGTGATACCCAGTTTCTAACAAACATGCACACACACATATACATACGTACTTATATGTGTATGCATGCATGTACGTAGATATTATATATATATATATATATATATATATATATATATATATATATATATATATGTGTGTGTGTATATATATATATATATATAATATATATATATATATATATATATATATATACTATATATAAGATATATATATATATATATATATATATATAGATATATGAGTATATGATATATATATATATGATCTTCTAGGCAATGGCATTGTTACAGTAATGGAATCTATAAAATAAATAAATAAATAAAAAATAAGCAAAAGAAATCTATTATAGAATACAATAAAAAGCTAATATAACCATACGGGAAAACAAATGTAACTTTTAAAATAATGATGTAATTACATTCGTGTAGAAATATAACTCTTCCCAGGGACAAAAAGCTATTATTAAACTAGAATCCAAAATCTTTACAATTAAATAACAGCTATTTTAAAAAAAAATCAAAAGGCACACTCTCACTAAGAAATGAAATCTATTATAGACTACAATAAACAAGTAAAAAATAAGCCAAAGTTTCTTCCGCACAATCACATTTTCTGTACAGCATACACTGCTGTAAGAGGCCCTCAGCCACAGCCCGTGAAACTTTCAGCCACGGCCCGAGGGTGGCCTGAGTTTTTGGTACCTATAACGGTGCCAGACGCACGATCATTGTTAGTATTAACCTTAAAAAATATAAAAATTACTGAAGCTAGAGGGCTGCAATTTGGCATGTTTTGTGATTGGAGAATGGCTTATTAACATGCCAATTTGCAGCCCTCTAGCCTCAGTAGTTTTTAAGATATGAGGCCGGACATAAAAAGTGTGGACAGACAGACAGACAAATAGTCACCTCAATGGTTTTCTTCTACGGAAAACTAAAAGCTAATATAAACATAAGGAGAAAACTAATCTAAAATAAAAAGTTATGAATATTTATATATATATATACATCGAGCTACAAATGTCCTTTAATATCTAATTCACTCTACCTCGGATTAATATATTTTCATATATGCTTAACCGAAGGGGAATTTTATTAGGCGATAATAGAATTGTCGGCGCCCGGGTGCAAACCCAGGACACCATACAAATCCAGGACGTCAGTGAAGTGGAGTGGGTAAATAGCTTCACTGACATCCTGGATTTGTATGGTGTCCTAATAAAATTCCCCTTCGGTTAAGCATATATGAAAATATATTAATTCCGAGGTAGAGTAAATTAGAATATTAAACGACATTTGTAGCTCGATGTATGTATATGAATTACGGTAATGTGATATGACATACATATATATATATATATATACTATATATATATAATTATATATATATATATATAAAGGTATATGCCACAAAGGAAAGATAAACAACAGTGTTTCTGCAAGATCTTTCGACTCAACGTCCTTTACATAGCAGACAAAATGACTTACATGAGAAATTGAGAGTACAAGAAAGGTCGTATAAGTGACAGATAGTGATTATAAGGAGATTAGTACCTAGAATCCATCACACCTGGAGAATGAGTAACCTTTCCAAACAAGTATAAACGTGGGTACAATTTTACAATTTAAGAACAAAAAGATTAAGTCCAACTGCTCAGACACAGGGACAAGACAATTAAAGGATTATACAGGGCGACAGCTGACCACACTCAGATCTTTGGTAAACAAAAAACTTATTCACAAAACATATTAAACATACATATACTACAAAGAAAATATCTCTAGGTTGTGCATTTCTGATTGTAAGTTTACATTCAATGGTGAATTTTATCAACAAATATTCGGCATGGGAATGGGCAACCCTTTATTACCACTCCTCTCAAACTTGTACATGGAATTCTGTGAAAAACGCTTTTTACCTAATATAATTTATATTCCTGTAAAGTGGTATAGATATGATGATATTTTAGCTGTTCTGCTTGCTGGTATTGATGTAAATGATTTACTCTCTAAATTAAATAACCAGGGACCATCGATTAAGTTTACTCTAGAATTGGAAAAAGATAATTGCCTCCCTTTCTTAGATGTTTTGATACATAGAGAACCATTTCAATGTAAATTCAGTATTTAAAGGAAACCAACCAACAACCTAACTTATGTTCATTTATATTCAGGCCACCATCTTAACATCAAAATATAATTTTTTTCTTCTATGTTTTTACGAGCATTGTGCTTTGTTAGTCCCCAATATTTGGATCAAGAAATTGAATACTCAAGAAAAATAGGGAAAGATTTATGTTATCCTTCACATATATTAAATATTCTCAGTTTGCCATTAAATCATTAAACAAGGTCAACCTTGTTTTTCCTATAATAACACACTAAAAGGAATGTTTTAGAGTCTGCCATAATGCAACTTACTTCCCATTGTAATTTTAATATTAGTCGTGGCCTGTTTCATTTAGACCCTTGTATTTGTAACATGTTTATGAATGACCTCAAAGATATAATTACAGACTTAAATACAAATTAGTTGCCTTAGAGATATTTTCTTTGTATATATATATGTATGCTTAATATGTTTTGTGAATTAAGTTCTTGTTCACCAAAGATCTGAATGTGGTCAGCTGTCGCCCTTTAATTGTCTTGTTCCTGTGTCTGAGCAGTTGGACTTTAATCTTTTTGTTCTTAAATTGTACACATGTTTATGCTTGTTTGGAAAGGTTACTCATTCTCCAGGTGTGTTGGATTCTAGGTACTAATCTCCTTATAATCCCTATCTGTCACTTATACGACCTTTCCTGAACTCGCAATTTCTCATGTAAGTCAGTTTGTCTGCTAAGTAAAGGACGTTGAGTCGAAAGATCTTGCAGAAACTCCATTGTTTATATTTCCTTCGTGGCTTATACCTTTATTTATGGATTTATCACGTTCCAAACTTTCGTGATTCAGTTAAATCAGTTCATGGAACGTGATAAATTCCATAAATAAAGGTTTAAGCCACGAAGAAATATAAACAATGGATTTCTGCAAAGATCTTTCGGACTCAACGTCTTTACTTAGCAGGACAAACTGACTTACATGAAGAAATTGAGAGTACCAGAAATCCGGTAAGTGACAATAGATTATAAGAATATACAAATAAACGAAATAAAAATAATATACATACATACACACACACACACACACACACACACACACACACACACACACACACACATATATATATATATATATATAATATATATTATATATATATATATATATATATATATAAAGAAACCTAGATCCATTTTCTCATCTAAATGGCTGAAGCTAACCAGTGACACACCCGTTCACTAAACTGTTTCCCGAGTAGTCTTATGTGCAAGCACGACGTTTTCTTAAGTCATCGCCTTCCTGGCCAAAATTTAATATTAGCGATTGTCCGACCCTTTTCGCCTTTTAAGTTATCAATAAAATCGGGACATACAAGAATTTACTTACATAATTTGGCATAAAGTCTATTCATCGAACAATGTAATTTGCTTTTACTGTTAGTGGACAAACTACCCTGTATCAACAACGGTTGGCCAGTAACTACAACCAAAGTTTTCATTAAATCACCCGTACGTACCATGCACGGATTTCAAGGCATTGGACGACCTTTAGCAAAAATCAACAGATAACGCTCTTTCAAGATAGCAAGGGTTGCATATAACAATGGAGATAAGTGAGAATATACAAGCTTATTACATTCTGCACATATATGCACAGTATTTAGACAGATCTATACGTGCCGCCCACCAAAGACAATAATTCACGGACCACGAAATTTCCAACGCTACTCTTATCGAAGGTGAATGCAACTTGACATGGATTAATGGTTATGCTGGAGTATAAAATCCGATTTATATACGCACAATGCAGGTAAAATAACAAAGCTGAGTTTCGAGCTCTTGTATTTCAGCCGCCAGCACAAATTGGACTTTACCAACGAATTACTAAATTTGATGATGACATTATCATTCCTAAAATACTGCAAGTTTTACATTTCACTGGTCAAAAATGTCCAGTGTGCAAATAAAGAATGAACATATCAACAATTAATTTTAATTCATACACTACATACAGCTCCTCAAATATTAACAGCGTCTATGCAGCATTTCTACTTCCCACGTACCTTAACACCAAGAACAACATTACTTGAAAATAAGAAAAAAAAATGTTAGCTGGTTATCTCCAGGGAATGATTTTTGCTTCTACTTATTAAAAAAAACTCACAATTTCGTATGAATAACCAATTTCAAAATAATTGACTATCATATCATATGATATTATGAGAATTTAATAGATAATAACACATTGAGACCTAACCTTGATTAATGCTATGAGCATATTATAAAAGAACAAATATGCAACATATAGCACATTTAATATATATATATATATATATATATATACTATATGTAATTTTGCCACCATTAGCGTTTACAGTAGGTGTGAATCTTCTAGTTCTCAGGCACCTAATTCACTGTCACAAAAGATTTATTACAGAGCCTGCTCACCTTCGCCCAAGTCACTTTCAACGAAAAATATTTCCTTGTGTTAGATTATTCATATCTACTGCAATTGTTACAGTAAGGTAGTGAATTAATTTACACCACGCTTTGTCGTGGATTACAACCATCCTAAAACCACATTATTAAATGAAAAAACTACAGACATTTAAAATACGCTACATTGTGACTACCTGCTGTTTATATGAACCTTAATTGTGGGTGAAGAGGTTTCTTTTATTGTTTCGAGATAACTTATGGAACCACTAAGTAACTCAAGCTTAAGGAGTATTAGGAGAAAACTACACAGTTCCCTCACGTAATGAATTTTATATATTTTTTCACATTCTCAATAAAGTTTTTTTTACGAGAGTATTTATTCTACTCAATTTCCTTACTTTTTGTCATATATCATGGCTGTCTGCTTTTTTTCTGAGAACGTTGTATAACTGATGGCCAGATATATAAGGAAAAATCCCCAATTTACCAAAGTTTATAATCAATATCCACCATGTCACACTACTGGTTTCAACATGGTACGGATATAGAGGCAAATCCACTTGAAAGGCTTGATTCACTTGAAAGCCAATCAAGCCTCCCCAGACACCCACACCAGACTGTCAATCCAACTCCAGTCCAATACATTTTGACCTTCAAGATAACCCATAATCAACTGAACTTGTAACTCATGGAGGTATTTTCATGAGCCGTAAAATTATTGAACACCTCCCCGATCATTGTAAAAGGAGGGAACGCATATACGTCCAGTCTCAACCAGTCTAACAATATCGCATCCGTCGCCCATGGAGAGCGAAATATGGGCAGGCAGTGATTTTTCACTGTAGTGAACAGATCCACCGATGATTTTCCCGTCTCCACAGGGCTTCGCAGACATGAGAATTCAACATACACTCCGTCATCTGGACCTGATTTCTTTGGCTTAGTTTGTCTGCAAGGACGTTCATCCTTCCCTGAACGAAACGAGTGAGGAGTGTTACTTGGTTCCGTTCTGCCCAGAGAAGCAGGTTGTTTGCTGTCTGATATAGTGTGAAAGAATGAATTCCTCCTTGTTTCCGGATGTAGTAGTTGCTAAATTTACATTATTTTTTCATCTTTTATAAAAAGTACACTTTTTCATTCCTGTGTTAACTATGGAGTCATGACACTTTCATTTAGTTCTGAATTACACTTACCCTTTAGTGAATGGGTATTACTATTTCTGCACAACTGAAGCTGAGAAATGATGTTACTTACCCATCTCACAAACTGACTTCTTTATTTGCTTAAATGCAACAATGCAAACAACAATGCATTCATTCTAAATCTGGTGAAATACGGTAATTTGATGAGTTTTAATTATTTTTGCAATTATGATATTCATTTCTAATATAAATGCTTGATTAACCTATTACTATCAACCATGTCTACCAAATGGGGGGAACCCCAGTAATAAGCCATACCTCTTTGGCAGAGTCTGTCAGGGGGTACGTGCTATCCACAGGTTGTTAGCGTTAGGGGCCTGGCCGCCCACTTGCTGACAGGACAGGACACCTCTACTGTATTTCAGATTCTAAGCTTATTAGAGTGGATTGCCTTTCCACACTGCAAAATGAAATGGACAAGAAACTTTCCTGACTCAGGAGTGTCTGAAGGAAACTTAAAGCTAATTAGAGACCCTTTCCATACAGATGTTGCTCTTGTTAATGATGTTATTAAGGAAGAGTTTATTGAACTTGTTAATAGCTCCAGTGCTTGTGATATATTTGAGAAAAGTCTTTAGTCAGGTTCTGATGTAAAATATCCAAATCATATCCATATGTTGCAGAGGAACCTCTACATTCTCAGTTGCTTTTCCCATCAACATAGTATCTATATTAAACTGAGGTTTCCAGCTTACTTGTCATAAAATCATAACCAAGGTCTCGAATGAATGTGGAAGCCGGCCTTTGATGTGCTTTAGCAAAAACTGCTTTCTGGCTGACTTGGCTAGTTGATGAAAGACAGTTTCAGCAATCTCATTAACTCCTTTTGCTGCTGATGTAATGGTAATATATTTTGTTTTTGCAGCTTAATATTATAACCTTGAAAATTTACCGCATAGAAATATTTTGTTAAAAAAAAATTAAAATTATTATTATAATTTGTTATAATTTTATTTTATATTAAAAAACAATATAAATATGATATATGTATATTACCATTAAACAATACCCATTATAATATAATTTTATTTAATATAATATTAATTATAATATTAATTATTTTATAAAAATATTTTAAATTTAATATTAAAAAATAAATAAATTTTTATTAATTATTATTTAAATTATTAAATATTATTATAATATATATTATAATATAAATTCTTTATCTTTTATGGAAATCTTTGTTTACAATAATACTGGTTATGTTCAGGATGAGTTATGTAGGTACTTACTTCCCTTCAGTACAGTAGTAGTACTGTCAAATATACACAATGGAATTTTTTTCTGACATTGATTTGCTTCCTTTATATGAAGTGGACGGGGTAGCCTACATCACAGACATTACAAAACTAGGAAGGATGTGGTGAAAAAAAAAAAAAGTTGAAAAGCCCTGCTTTAAGGTCTGGTTAAATAAGGCAGGGGGCTGACACTGTAAGTGAGGCTAGGTTAGGAAGTTCACAAGGTAATTCTTCGAAAGTTTTGCACGAAGATATCATTTATCAATGAAATTTTTTTGCTGAACTATACAGAAAAGGGTGCATACACTGCAGTACTGGTGAGATAATTTGCGAAATTTACAGAGACAACTTGAAAAATTTAGTCTTTGTTTTTATATTCCTCCCTGAGAAGCTACTGGGTACTAAAAACAGCACCCCAGAGCATTTCTGTGGAATTCCTAGTTTACATTGCTGCATATTTATGTTTTTCAATCATTTCAGTCAGAATCTCATAAAAAAAGTACCAGTAAAACCACACTGGCTTTCATCAGTTTTGGAATGCATGGTACCATAATGTCATATACCAATGTAGCTCTAAGCTTTATAAAAATTAAAATATCTGGAGAATAATATTCATTTCCAGTCTGAACTCCAATTCCACATAACAGATTCATTAAATATACTACAAAAACCAATTGCATTTGATCCCCCAGGGGGGCTGGGGCATGGTAAAAGGCAGTTGATCCCCCAGGGGCTAGTATTATAAAAGAGGCAAAATAGTACAGTTGATCCCCCAGGGGCTAGTATTAAACGGCAAAACACAGTTGATCCCCCAGGGGCTAGTACTAAACATGGCGAAATACAGTTGATCTCCCAGAGGCTAGTGCTAAACAAGGCAAAATACAGTTGACGCCCTCGGGACTAGAACTAGCTAAACAGGGTGAAATCTCGGAAAAAAATGTGTCACGTGGGGCTGGAGTTCGGACCGTAAACGAACTTTAGCCCATCAGACTGGACAACTGTACTGCAGAAACTGAGTAGGTACTAGGCTAGTACCTAGTTACCTACGTCGTCTAGCTCTCTGTTACATTCAACACCAGACCAGAGTTAGGTACCTAGTAGTACTAGTATCATAGGCTAATTAGCCTAGGAGTAAATATACAAACTACCGATTGTTGGGAACTGTTAGGCTGTGCTGGATAGGTACTACCTAGGTAGTACAACTAGCTACGCTAGGCCTAATCCTTAGCTCACGAACTTCAAGTAACAATACGGCAGAACTTAGCTTTGATATCTTATGAATTTATCTTCAGCATCCTGCTGACAAACACATGTTCAACGACACTTACTTAACCGCTGTCCATTTTGTGATACATATATTATGCTGGTGATTACCACGAAACGAAAACACTATCGGTAAACTCAGTTGACAACTTGACAGCGTCGTTGAACTTGATAGCCAAAATAAACATTACCTCAGATTAACTTTGTCACCTTCAATAGATAGTACCTTATACTAGTAGATTGGTTTTCCTACGAAACGGTTCCCTTGCCTGTCTATTTCTCCTTTGTGTTTAAGTTTATTGTCTCTGTGGTTCCGGAATTTTGTTTTACTTCCTTCATATTTTCAATTTATCCTTTCGACACATCTAGTTTGGTAAATGAATTTCAGCATGCATGTCTATCTCTTCCTTTTCCTAGCGACATCAGCATTTCTCTCATTAAATACGAATTAGAGAATCAATTGTTACTTTTAATGCTATTCCTGCTCTGTTGATTCCTGATGTCACAGAAAACTGAATTTACTTGTATATAAAGCAACAATTTGCAAAACAGACTGAAATCTTTTATATTCTTTATACGCTGTTTATTTTCAGTAACAATAGAATTTTTAATTGGTAGTTTCCAATTTCAGAAGAATATGGTCTCATATAGTATGCACATTTGTACAGATAGTTCATGAATTTTATGTATATGCGTAGTTACAAATTGCAACAGAATACCAGTAACTTAAATCTTATTTCTTTTAAATTTACATATTCAGTAATCGAATTTGTAATCATTTATCATTTTGAAACCCACTCTAAGGCACTAATCTTTGCCAAATTTTAAATTTACTAAACATTACTTCTGTATAAAATGTAAGGCGCCGCCACATTTTCCTGTATTATCCAGGGTCTATTAGTAATGAAATACACATCTTATCACTAAGTGCTGTTAGAGAATGCAGAGCAACATAACGTATTTGCTATATGATTATAAAGCAATTATACAATGTTTTCTAACCTATCGTTAATTCTGACGGGACAAGTATAGCAAATTGTCATATACAAGAAATGTACTATATAGATCACAAGATGTAATATATATATATATATATATATATATATATATATATATATATATATATATATATATATATATATATATATATATGTGTGTGTGTATGTATGTATGTATGTATATAAGGTTTGGTCAAATACCGCTAAAAAGCCTGTCGGTTACCTGATAGAAAGCAAATCACAATTTGAAAAAAAATATCAGTAATTTTCTTAGGAAAACATACGAAAATATATTAGTACACAAACATCATGAAAAGATTGTTGTGCCGGGAATTTCCCACTTTAGCCCAAAGACCAAGCGCCTTAGGACCTATGAGGTCATTTAGCGATGAAACGGAAATTGCCAGTAAAAATATTTGAAAGATGTAGCAGGATAAAAAAATCTCGCAGTTTAGGATGAGGGTGGAAAGATGGAAGAATATATATATATATATATATATATATATTATATATATATATCTATATATATATATATATATATATATATAAACGCTTCAGCAATTTAGGGTAGTCAACGTCGATTTATGGTAATTTAGTTCAGACGTAGTTTCAAGCAACTTTCCACTTTTCTCTCTTGGAAGCCCTGGCTGAGGATGATTGGGAATTTGTGGAAGACAGAGCACAAGATAACCATGAATGACGCTGGAGACAATGATGACGATATAATGTCAAATCTTTGTCGTACATTTATCAGCAATTCTTCAAAAACGCTTCTTATCAATATCTAGAATCTACACATAGCCATTGTTACCCCAGATTATTTTAGGTTTCTCTCTTTCTCAATCAAGGTTGAGACTAATGTTTAGTGTATGTGATTGTTGTTCCGCGATTTGTGTGTCTATTTGACGCCCCAGGACTCTGACGGTGTGCCGGCATAAAGCCACTATAACCCGTGCTGGCATACGGCCACTACCTAAAACCCGTGCTGGAATAAGGCTAGCCTAATCTACAACTACCGTAGGTAGCAATAGCATTAGTTGGTAACTGCACTCGGTACCAGACCCCATGGAAGTTATGGAACTTTAGCTTTCCGGCAGTTAGCCTATACCTAACTATTCATTTATGATTATAATATTCATGGTAACATCCCGTTGTCTGGGCTATTGTATTGCTTCAAAAGTAAGGTGAAGGCTGCTATAAAGCCTAATTGAGGAAAAAAGCAAAGTAGAGTTTCGCGAGTCCATTGCAAATGGGTGGTTAACCATTAGGCCTAGGCCTTAGGCATATAATTCCCACCCCAAGTCTAACATTAATCGGAGCTGCAGTCAGATGTTGGGGTTCTAAAATGGTGGAATACAAGACCATAGTAAATAGCCTACCTTTCCACCTAAACTTTGTAACTGTAAGTCTAGGGGAAACAACGCAGTGGATCCATCTTCATCGGCGTTGATCAGCCTTATTCACTCGATATTTGATTGGTGAAACAAGAATACAATTACATCTTTAAGCATACTATTCAAAAGATTGAAGTTTTGTCAACATAATGTGATATATGAAATGGCCCTACGAACTAAAATAGACATGTGAGGTCTTCGTAAAATATGTTTTCAAGGCAGGTTTTAAATCCAATATGGCGTCCACCAACTGAGGTGCCGTTTGTAACCGCAAAGGATCCAACATCTTTCCAGCCTTCTCAGCCTTCATTTGAACAATGTTAGCGTACATATGTAACGTTTATTGATCTTACTCAAGATTACAGTTGTAATCAGCACAATAAAACAACATATTGCCTATATTAGTGAAAGTATGAAACTTCTTATTCCCGGGGTCGTGGTTTGAACCGAAATTCATTTTTACCTTGTAATCGGTGGTTTTATCCTTACTGCCATCACAACTGAAACTCCACAGTGCTTATTAGATTGTAATTATACATGTTTTGGTCTTAATTCACTCCAAATTGCACTTGAACTACATTGTGGTTCCTGGTTCCTAAGCGCTTACTCCACAAACACAGTTGCGGGCAGCACACGACTACACAGTTTATGAGGTGCAAAGCTTCATTCTCTTAATTGTTTACTTTACTCAATATTATTTAGTTTAACTTTACTTTACTTCAAAATGTTTATTTAATTCATGTCTATTATCCCTTTTTAGCAACCAAATTAACCCTGAAAAATTACAGATATTTCTAAAGTAGATATGAGCAGACGGCAAAATGACTCATTGTTGCCAATTTAGTGGAGCTTCACACATATGCCGATGGATTTACAAGCTGTCTCCATGAATTCTAGTTGTCATAGTTATGCAATAATGATAAAATTGCTCTAATATGTATATATACTACAAATAGATATGCTAATTTCACTTATTTCCCCGTTTTTGTGTAAGTCTTATACCCAGTTTGGAGGGTAAACACATACCAATTGGCAACACTGATAAAAAATAGAAGAGCGCGAACAATGCTGTAGGTACTGTTCACAGCAAAACTGTTGATATTTGAGTCAGGAATCTATTTACTTTTTCAACAACGAATATTTTCAAATTAATAATCATGAATATGTAAAAAATTTATGCAATTCATGACCTTATACTGCCGTTTAACTATTTATTTAAATAATATTATCTAGTGCACGCTTCTTCTTCTTCTACCAAAAAATCATAGTTTCCTTGATAAGCAGTGGTTGGTGTTTTTGTTTACGATTTTTGTGAAGTGCCCCAGCATGTATGGGTACAAGTAGTGTGCAGGTTTAGCACATGGAATGGGAAGCCTATTGACACAAGCGACTCCGCAAACATCGAGATGGCGTCAATCTTCTAAATATTCGGAGTTGTAAGTAAAAATTTAGAAAGCGTCATGGAGGTATGTGTGCACTGCGTAGAGCCAGACTTTCATTAACCTCTTTAATCTTAAAATATGACCTTAATTTCCAACTTTGGAGAAAATAATTACTTCAAAAGGCAAGTAGAGGTCTCGAGCTCTTGCTCTCACCACCAACAACTCATGATTGGTGCCCATCTCTGGTGTCAGGACATGTTAAAGTACTTTTTCGGAGGGTAGATCCACACGCGGTGGAAACTGGGTCCGCTAGTCCAGTCGGTTGTTCCCCCTATTAGTGAAATATAGGGATGCAATATAACCTTTAGGCTATGCAACTTAACCTAATGCACTTTTAGGGTCGCACCTTTTTAGTGTTATAGGGTGAACGATCGAGCAGCTACATAACGGCCACCCCTCTTGGAATACGGCCACTTCCTGAAAAAGCGCTTGAATTATGCTATTATTTTGTAATTTAGGAGAAAACACTTAGCCTATTACTTCGAGAGGAGCCTAGTACAGGTCTCGGTTTGCTCCTGGATGGGCCACAACTCTTGACTCAGGCCTGTACCCAGAGTTTTTTTATGGGTGGGTTCGTTTTTCCCAAAACTGGACCTTTTCTACTACCTATAAATGTCATTGCATTTATAGGTATATATAAGATGAAATACTTGAAAATGTTTTTATAGTTATACCTGTTAAGAAGAAAAATTTGGTATGTGGTCTATGCACTTCTACCTGATTAGATGTTATTCAAAGTACTGAGTTTGGTTAACAGAAAATATGGACTTCCAGAAATTTTGAGGGGGTGGTCATTTGACCCGCCCCTTGACTCCCCCCTTGTTACAGGCCTGTGATGCTCATGGCAGCGAATTCAAGTATACTTTTTCGGGAAGGTGGCCGCATTCCGGGATTGGTTGCTGGTCGGTCATTTAGTCTATATCTCGGGCCCTCCACCAAACATGACTTAGGATACCGTAGATGATAAAGAAACAATATTTGCATGCTTAAACACCTTGGTAATTTGTTCTCTTTGATCCTCTTTCCCCAACCCCTTTTGGGGGAGGGGGTTGGGGTATGGCCATCAGTGTGCATCATGTGGTGCACTGTAAGCATTAATTTGGGTACTTTGAAGGATTGATTGATTGATTGTGAGTTATCCGGCGTGATAACTTATCTCAGATGTGTGGAATTAGTTAACCACCCATTTCCAGTGGAAATCTGTCAGATTTGTCCGAATCACTCGGAAAAACCCTATTCATTTTTCCAATCCCTTATACCCTAAGTAGGCTAAGCAATGTTTTGTTCATGAACCTTACCTGCCAGATATATATATAGCTGTATTCTCCGAAGTCCGACAGAATTTCAAAACTCCCGGCACACGCAGTGGTCGGCCAGGTGGTAGTACCTTTCCATTCCCGCCGCTGGGAGGCGGGGGCGTCAGGAACCATTCCCATTTTCTGTCAGATATTTTCTGTCGCCGGTGCAGCCAACAAGTGTTTTCTGCACCTCCGTCATTGGATTTTGGAACTCTTTTGGTCACTTGAGTATCCCGATTGATTTTTGGTTATTTGATTTGATCCGGTGGTTAGGCATACGCTAATTGTGGATTGATTTTGAATTTGGCTTGATTTTTCCTTTAACTTGAGATGTCTGGATCTAGTTCGACTAGTGCCAGAGTAATGTGGGTGGTGAAGAATGCAAGGTGAGGCTACCGAAATCTTCGGTAGACCCTCATACAGTGTGCGCTATTGTCGGAAACATGTTTGTGTGTCTGATGAGCGCTGCAATGAATGTGAGAGTATGTCTGATTCTGCGTGGAAGGCGTATGAATCATATGTGTCTAAATAGAAAGAGATAGGGTAAGAAGGAGTGTAACACCAGTTACACATCCAGTGGAATTTATCCCTCCTAAACCTGTGATGCCTTCGGGCCCTACATTAGTGTCTGTGGAGGGTAATACCCTATCAATGATTCTTGAATCTTTGCGTAGCCTGGAATCAAAAAGTGCAAGCATTAGAAGGTGTTAATAGCAGTGTGTAGTGATAATGCTCCGAGTGTTGCGGAAGGGGGGTCGGACAAACGATCTGACGTTCCTTCGGCAAGACCTGGGGCGTTTCCCAGGCTTACCAAAGTTCGTAAACGGATCGTGAAAGAGTGTCTTTTCGTCATCAGAATCGTCCTCCCCGCGCGGCTGTTGGAGCTTTCGGAAGCAATCGCGCCCTTTGAAGAGGACAAAGACGATAGATGTCGCACAAGCGGCCGCCGCCTTTGATTCCTCAGAGGAGGACGCTGCACATCCCTTAGCCCCTTTCTGTTTTGCGGTCGTCTCCAGAAACAATTCGAAAGACTCTCCACCGAAAAAAGAAAGCAAAGGTGCAAGATGTTGCACAGGCGACCGGCACTTTGGTCTAAGGGAGAAAGACGCTTCACGTCCTTTCTCTTCTTCTGTGTTGCGATCGTCGCCGGAGAGGATGTCTTTTGACGACAATGCTTTTGAGCGCCCTGGTTGCGCTAAGGATATACCTGTGGCGGTCCATGTGAGAAGGAGGAGGGCTTTCCCCCTCGCCCTCGTCTTTCTCACAGGATCAGCCCTAATTCGAAGAAGATTGAGAATTTGCAACATCAAATTGCTTATTAGTTGCAAAGAAAGAGGATAATTCACGTCAACAGGAGGAAGGATGATAAATCGCCAGTCAAGAGATCCAGGCAGTCCTCCTTCTCATCGCCTCAGCTTTTTCTCCAACTGTTACCGGTCGCCGTTCCAGAAGGTTCGGTGCACGAGGGTCTGCAAGAGCACGACGTTAAGGCGGCAGCGAGACTTGACGCCAGGCCCTGACGTTCGACTGGGCGCTCGGCCTCGACGCCGCGGGACGCTCGGCTGGATGCCAAGCGTGACGCTCGGCAGGATTCTCGGCTGGACGCTCGGCTTGACGCCAGGCCATGGCGCGCAGCTGGACGCAACGACGTAATGTTTCTTCAGACATTCGCCGAGATTCGGAGGATAGTAATGAATCGAAGAAGAAAACTTGACGAAAAGGAGGAATTAACTGAAGAACAATCATCAGCAGTATCTTCAGATTACCAGGTTTTGGTTCAATTGCTTCGAACCTCCTTTGAAGAGAAGTTTAAAAACCTGAAGCCCCGCAGTCGCCTCCTTCACAATTGCTATCGTCTAAGGCTATCAAGACTCCAGGATTGTTGAAGATGGCTACTTCATTATCAACAAAAAGGGCTTTTAAGAAAATGCAGAATTGGATGGAGTCAAGAAAAGCCCGAAACAAAGAACGCTTTCGCCCTACCCCCCTTCAAGACTGACAGGGAAGGCAGGTCTTTGGTATGAGACAGGGGAGGAGATCAGGTTTTAGAGCCCCCTCGTCGTCCCAAGGTGACTTCGCTACCTTGGTAGATGCACCGAAGAGATCCCTTTTGTCGACGACGAAAGTGCCCTGGACCCTTTCTGAGATGGACCATCATATGAAGGGACTCTTCCGTACGATAGAAGTTTTCAACTTTTTGGATTGGTGTTTAGGGGTCTTGGATAAAAAACCGGTCCGTAGTCCTGATTCGCTTAGCCTCGAGGAGCTGTCCAGCGTGCTGTTGCTGTGCATGGACAAGGCCGTCAGGGATGGGTCGGAGGAGTTGGCTTCGCATTTTCTGCACTTCGATTTTGAAGAAGAGAGCGGCCTATTGTGGTTTTACTGCAAAGGCGGTCTCTATCTCTCAAAAGGCAGAATTGTTGTATGCGCCTCTTTCGAGCCATCTTTTTTCCTCAGGCTATGGTCAAAGATCTGGCTGTCAGTCTACAAGAGAAGGCTACCCAAGACCTCCTAGCTCAGTCGGCAAAGCGTACGGTTGTTTCTTCTACGTCGGCACGGGCGCAACCGTTTCAAGAAGTAGAAGCCCTTTCGAGGTGGAGTTTCCTCGAGAACATCTTCTCGAGGAAGTACACGTTCCAGAGGCAGAGTCTCGGCTAAGATCAGAGGAAAGAAATGAACCAGATATCCTTCAGCCACCAGTAGGAGCCAGGCTTCGACTCTCAAAAGCTTGGATAGAAAGGAAGGCGGACAGCTGGTCGCTCAACGTCATCAAGCGGGGGTACAAGATTCCTTTCTTGAAACCTCCCCCACTGTGCACGACACCCAAGGATTTATCCCCTATTTACCATCAGGAGAAGCAACAAATACTTTTCGATCTGCTCGAGCAGATGGTTGGAAAAGAGAGCGGTGGAACAGGTCGTAGACCTGGAATCTCCAGGCTTCTACAACAGGATATTCCTGGTGCCGAAACAGTCAGGAGGTTGGCGACCAGTCTTAGATGTGAGCAGTCTGAATCGGTTCGTACAGAAGCAGAAATTCAAGATGGAGACACCTCAGTCAGTTCTTGGGACCTTAAGACCAAACGATTGGATGGTTTCATTAGACCTTCAAGACGCGTATTTCCACGTCCCCATCCATCCACAGTCGATGAAGTATCTTCGGTTTTGTGCCTAAAAGGGACAGTTTATCAATTCAGGGCGCTTTGCTTCGGATTGAGCACTTGCCCCTATGATCTTCACGACTTAAATGAAGAACGTTGGCGAGGTGGCTTCATCTTGCAAATATCAGAGTCTCTATGTACCTGGACGACTGGCTCATTCGTGCCTCCACTCAAACGCGGTGTCTGAAGGATCTTCAAACAACTTTATCGTTGGTGAAGTCCCTGGGACTACTGGTGAATTTCGAAAAGTCACATCTGATCCCAACCCAATCCATCTTGTGTCTGGGGATTCAGATGGATTCAGTGGCTTTTCGAGCTTTTTCCGTCCCAGGGACGTCAGCAGCAATGTTTAGACAAAGTGACAGCCTTCCTAAGGAAAGATTCGTGCTCGGTGAGGGAATGGATGAGCCTGCTGGGGACCATTTCCTCGCTGGAGAAGTTTGTTTCCTTGGGAGACGCACCTCAGACCGCTACAATTTTTCTCAAGGAAAATTGGAAAGAAAGCAAGAATCTGGATATGAGCTTAAAAATTTCAAGAGAGGTAAAACATCACTTAAAATGGTGGCTAGATCCAGTAAAGTTGTCGGAGGGGTGTGTCTCTCAAAGATCAGAGCCCCGACCTAGTGTTGTTCTCTGACGCGTCCACCACGGGGTGGGGAGCAACATTATGGGGGGAAGCAAGTGTCAGGCACCTGGAGAGGGGAACAGGTGTCCTGGCACATAAACCTAAAGGAAATGGCAGCCATCTTTTTAGCTCTCCAGTTTTTCCAAGAAAAAGTCTCTCATCGAATAGTCCAAGTCAACTCAGACAACACCACAGCTCTGGCGTACTTGAAGAAGCAGGAGGAACAGTCTCGTCCCTTTTTGCACTGGCAAAGGAGATCTTGCTGTGGGCAAGGGCACTGGACGTTCACGATCCTTACAAGGTTTGTAGCAGGAGTAGAGAACGTCCCGGGCAGATCTCCTCAGCAGACGAGGTCAACTTCTGCCAACGAGTGGACTCTGCATCAGGAGGTATGCCAAGAGCTGTGGGGGGTGTTATGGGGACGTCCGCCTAGTGGACATCTTTGCGACGTCCAGAACGAAGAGGCTTCCACTGTACTGCCCCTCCCCAGTACTAGACCCCAGCGGCAGTGGCGATAGACGCACTTCTCTGGGACTGGACGGGGATGGACCTGTATGCCTTTCCCCTTGTTCAAGATCCTAGGGGAAGTCATGAGGAAGTTTGCGGCGTCGGAAGGGACGAGAATGACTTTGATCGCCCCGTTCTGGCCGGCGAGAGACTGGTTCACAGAGGTCATGGCCTTCGTAGTAGACTTCCCGAGGACGCTTCCAGTAAGGACAGATCTACTCAGACAGCCCCACTTCGAGAGGTACCACAGAAATCTCTCCGCTCTGAGTCTGACTGCATTCAGACTATCCAAAGTTGGCCAGAGCGAGAGGCTTTTCTAGGTCAGTGGCGAAAGCTATCGCCAGTGCAAGAAGAGCTTCATCCAATGCAGTGTACCAATCGAAGTGGGCAGTCTTCAGGAGTTGGTGCAAGAAGAACGCATTTCCTCCACCACGACCTCTGTGAGCCAGATTGCTGACTTCCTTTTGTATCTGAGAAGGGATCAAAAACTTGCAGTCTCTACAATCAAGGGGTATAGGAGTGTGCTTTCAGTTGTCTTTAGGCACAGAGGCCTGGATTTGGCGGACAACAGAGACCTTCACGATCTCTTGAGATCTTTTGAAACAACGAAAGGTTCAACAACCCAGGTTGCCGTCTTGGAACTTGGATGTAGTTTCTGAAGTTCCTCATGTCCAGTCATTCGAACCTATGCATACAGCTTCCCTGAAGGATGTTACTAGAAAAGCTATCTTCCTGACTGCTTTGGCGACGGCGAGAGAGTCAGCGAGGTACAAAGCGATTAGCAAATACGTGGGCTTTAAAGGTTATAACGCGGTTTGTTCTTGAGCCCAACGTTCCTGGCAAAAAAATGAAAATCCGTCCAACCCTTGGCCTAGGACCTTCGAAATTAAAGGGGATGGCCCGAAAATCATTGGGCGTGAGCCAGAGAGAGTTTTTGTGCCCTGTCAGGGCTCTAAATTCTACCTAAAGAAGACTAAGGATGGTAGAGGTCTTTCGGATAACTTGTGGTGTTCGGTAAGGAAGCCAAATTTACCAATGTCGAAGAATGCTTTGGCTTTTTTCTTGAGGGACACCATCAAGGAAGCGCATTCATCCTGTCAAGAAATGATATGAAAATGTTGAAGGTGATGCGCATGAAGTGAGGGCTATTTCTACGTCGGTAGCCTTTCAAAAGAACATGGCACTTAATGACATCTTGAATGCCACATTTTGGCGTAGTAATTCATGTTGCCTCTCACTACCCTCGGGAGTGAGGACTACCTACGAGAAACTGTTGCTCTTTGGGCCCCATTATGTCGCAGCAGAACACTATATTGGTACAGAGAGTAGCTCTCTTCCTATCATTTAGGAAATAATATGTTAGTTTGGACTTTTTAATTTTATTTCTTTTTATTTTTTATTTTTAGTTTATTATTCTTATTTAGGTGTTTGTTTATTGTGGTCTTGGGTCGGCCGCCTTAGGCGGACTTCCCTCCATTAGCCTTGGTTATACGAAGTTTAACCAGATAGGCTAGGTCAGGTGGTAATGTTTTTGCTTCGCCCTCATAATATGGGTAAAATGTTTTTGTCACATTGTGGTCATGCACCCGTTGACAAATCATCTGGAGCGCACCAGCTATATAGGTCACGTCCTTGCTGGCACCTCCAGTGAAGCATTAACAGCATTCGGTGTCTAATCAACACCTATATGATCTGTCACATTGTGGTCACGCTCCCCGTGGCAGTTCATTAGAGCGCACCAGCTACACAGGTCACGTCCTTGCTGGCACCTCTAGGAATGCATTACCCAAAAAAAATTGGAGGTCTATAATGTAGGATCTAGTTGTTTTGTGGGCACGCCCCCGTTGACGAGATCCTCTAGAACTCAACAGCATCGCAGGTCACTACCTTGCTGGAGTCTCTAGTAAAGCAGAAGCAGACTTGGGTGACGGTACTCACGAAGTCAGCTATGCTAACAGGTAAGGAACCAAGATATCAATCATGTAAATGGAATTGTTTCCAAAATCCGAGTCTGTCTCCCCCTTCCTCCAAAGGGGGAAGGTGGGATTCAGCTATATATATCTCTGGCAGGTAAGGTTCATGAACAAAAGGGATTTTGACGAAGGAAAAATCTATTTCTGGGTGATTGGCCTCGTGTCGCCCTATGAAAGTATCCTTAATATCATTCTTTCTAGGTAAAATTAGCCTATTATTACCAGAGAAAAACAAAATTAAGAAAATATCAGTAAAACTGACTCGCTCACTCTTAAAAAGAAGTGTCGGTATGAATAGGGGCGCGTGTGGAACACTACCACGAGCCAAACACCAATTAGAACTTCCCTACCAGAATCCCCCCAAGAGAGAGCTGATACCAACGGGCGATGCAGCTTCTACTACTACTACTAGAGGACGCCACGGACAGCAGCGCCCCTAGCGGTCATCCTTAATTAAAACTAAATACATCTTGTCCTGCAAGGGGGGGAAAACAAACCATAAAAAAGGGGGGGTTTCATAGGGCGACACGAGCCAATCACCCAGAAATAGATTTTTCCTTCGTCAAAATCCTTTTCTGGGCTCAGCTCGTGTCGGCCTATGAAAGAGTACCAGAGAAACAGACAAGATGGAAAAGGAAATAATGAAAAACAGTTTAAAATGATGGATATAATATAAGTAAATCAAATACAGCATACAAATTACGCAACTTAAACTAACTATTATAATAATAAATAACAGAATGTTAGTAAACTAAAAAGTACTTAAATGGTAAATAAATAAAATTACAGATATGCATGTAAAATAAGGTAAATTTGGGATTTTATAATTACTTTAAGAATATATAATTACAAAATATATACATACATGTGTCCTACCCTAGCATAAAAATAAGGATAGGTACACTCAAATCCATCATTAATACAATTAATTCCAAACATATACAAACACATTGTAACTGAAGATCATCACAAACACAAAATGGTGAATATACAAACATATTGTGTCCTACCCTAGCATAAAAATAAGGGTAGGAAACAACTGGGAGTACATATCAGTACAAGGGTGGTTGTCCCTAGCAAAAAAAATAAGGGACAATCCACTATATAGATACCACAGGCTAAGGCTATGATGTTGAGTAGCCTGACGATAGGTTGAGGCATGTTTGGTTGAAGTAGGTAGAAAGGAGACCTGGATCAATACTACAACTACTAAACAGTATCAGGGGAAACTATGTTTCCCGCTGCTACTGCTGAAACTTTTAAAGATTCCAAGGACTTTAAATAATGCCGTTTAAAGACTGTCGGGGATTTCCATCCAGTATACTTCCTAAGATCCTCAAAGTTCATATGTTGGAAATAATTAATTGAGGTGGCTATCCCTGATATCATGTGCTTTTGGGAATGACTCAGGGTGGTTGGCTTGTTTAATGAAGTAAAGGATTTGCTGTCTAATGCCTTTAACTGATAAAGTACACCTTTTTCTCTCATAAAGAGAGCACCTGAGGATCTAGAAGAAGTACGAGAAAGAAAGGCTCTAAGAGTTGATACTGGGCAGAGAGAAGGATCCTGTGGAAGTGGGATAACCTTCCAAGGAGCCCACCTTGGCAAGAGATCTCATTTTTGGCTAAAAAGCTACGATCCGGAGCAAGTAGAACTTCTCCTGATGGGAGGAATTCCACATGACGCATCCCTGGATAGAGCCGACAGTTCTGAAAATTCTAGCTCCTGAGGCTAGGCTTAGTAAGAATAATGTCTTCCTCAGGAGCATAATGAACGTACAAGATGAGTTGTCAGTATCTGAAGCTAGTTTGAGGACATCATTTAAGAACCATGAAACTGTAGTAGGCCTCTGAGAAGGTCTAAGTCTAGCACAGGCTTTAGGGATAGATGTGAAATAAGATTCAGTCAAATCTATCTGAAAACCTACTTGAAAGATTTTCTTCAAAGCCGATTTGTGAGTGGTAATCGTGCTAGCTGCTAAACCTTTTTCAAACAAGGATCTGAAAAAGGATATAGCCAAATTAACTGTCATGGTTGTGGTGTTCGATTCTCTCAGGAAAGATGCTAATTTTTTAACAGCTGAGTCATATTGTCTAATGGTTGACTCTCTCTTATCTGATTCTAGGAAGAGAATGTTCTGTGGATCAATGTCAGCATCTTTATTAGCCGCAAACTTCATGAAGTCCATAAAGTTAGGGTCTGGAGAGTTCTTGAGGAAGCGAACACAGTCCTCATTTGTACTGATTGTGACAGTTTGGGATTGGGGATCCGTTGAGGTCGGAGACCCCAATTCCAAAAGAAGAGGATACCAGTTGCTCTTGGGCCAATCCGGTGCAATCAGAGCTACTATCCCTTTGAAAGACCTTAGTTTGTCCAGGACCTTCAAGAGAAGATTCACTGGAGGAAAAACATAAATTCTCCTCCACTGATTCCAATCCACACAGGGCTCGTCCGTGGCAATAAGCCAGAGGGTCCAGGTTGGGGGCCACATAGCAAGGGAGCTGTGGTTCGCTTGTGAGGCGAAGAGATCCACTTGGAGACCTGGGACTCTCGGCTTACCCACTGGAATGACCCGACGTCCAGAGACCACTCTGATTCCAGAGGAACTGACCGGGACAGGGCGTCTGCTATCACATTTCTTACTCCTGCCAGGTGAGTGGCAGACAGATGCCATTTGTGTTTGTTTGCTAATGCAAAGATGGCTATCATGACATGGTTCACATGCTTGGATTTGGGACCCTCCTCTGTTGATGCAGTGAACTACTACTGCACTGTCCAAAACAAACTAGCCTTAGATGAGACTTTCCTTCGGGGGGTTGGAAGCAGTCTCTTCCCCAGAGTAAGAAATACTGCCATTGCTTCCAACACGTTTATGTGGAGCTGGCGAAATTGAACTGACCAAGTCCCCTGAACCTGTTTGAACTGAGAGTATCCTCCCCACCCGGACAGGGAAGCATCCGTGTGAATGGTTAACACTGGGAGGGGATATTGAAGGGGTACCTTCTTGGCTAAGTTCTTTACTTTTGACCAAGGCCGTAGTTGGTTTGCGGAGGATCTGTGGAATTACTGACAACTTGTCTCGATATTTGGAGTTTGCTCTTGACCGCCAAATCGATTTATATCTTTCAGCCTTGCTTTCAGAAGGATATCTGTCACCGAAGCAAACTGAAGAGACCCTAGGATTCTCTCCTGGTTTCTTCTTGATGTCTGTTTGCATTTGAGGAATTGCCTGACAGATTTTGCTATTTCCTTCCGTTTGGCCACTGGAATTGATAGATTGTGGGAAGACAAATCCCATTGGATTCCTAGCCACTGAAAATGAGATTCCGGAGTAAGTCTGGATTTCGTTTTGTTTATCTGGAACCCAGATGTTCCAGAAAGTGAATACCTTTTTGGTAGCTTCGAGACATTCCTCGACTGTTGATGCCCAGATCAACCAATCGTCGAGGTATGCCGCTACCATGATTCCCTGAGCTCTCAATTGTTGTACAACCACTTCTGCTATCTTTGTGAATACCCTGGGGGCTATATTCAGACCGAAGGGCATCACTTTGAATGATAATGTCTGATTTCCTAGCCTGAATCCTAGGAATGGGCGGAAGTGCCTGGCTATAGGGATATGATGTATGCTCTGTAAGATCGATGGAGCATGTGACGGCTCCACGCGGAAGTAGGGTCCTTACTGAGAGAGGGTAAGCATCTTGAACTTGTCGCAGCGAATGAAAGAGTTTAGCTTTGACAAGTCTAAGATTACCCTTCTTTTTGTTGAGCCTTTCTTTGGCACGCTGAATAAGCGCCCTTGAAATTTTAGATGTTTGACTCTCGCAATAGCTCCTTTCTGAAGAGTTCTTCCGCGCGTAATCTATCAATTCCTTTGACGGTACCTGATGAATGATTTGATTGGAGGGGGATCCTTGATCCAACTCCAGCCTAGTCCTTTGGACACTATGCTCTGTGCCCAATTGCTGAACCCCCACCTGTGGCGGAAGAGGAAACAGCCTCCCTCCTACCTGGGGCCTGGGGAGCCTCATTGCTGATGGGCGGGTTGGCCACCACGCCCTCCTCTGAACTGCTTACTCCTTGTGCCCCTTCCTGCGCCACGGGGTACGAAAGTAACCTCTCGCCCTACCCTATCGGTTGAGAGTAGCCTTGAGTCTCATAAGCAGGGTTAAAGGCCGGCGAGATAGCGTAGAAGTAGAAGGTTGAGATTGCTGGGGCACCAGGAGGAAAGGCTGGGTCTGTTTAGATGTGGCAGGTTGTCCCTGTTGGGTAACTGGGACTGCCTGCACAACTGCTGCTGATGCTGAAGTTTTTATATGGCTGGAACCTCTTACCAGCCTTCTTTGGTTTCTTGCCAGCAGTGGGAACGGATTCCTGTTTCCTCTAGAGGAAATACCCCACCTAGCTCTAAGGCTCTGGTTGAGTCTAGCAGCTTCATGGTGGACTTCGTTCACTGCGGACTCTGGGAAGAGATCCGCTCCCCACATGCTCGCAGCCAAGAGTCTATTAGGCTCATGCCTGATAGTGCACTCTTGAAGGACATGCTTCGGCAGTTTTCCTCCTGGCTTGGAAGAAGTCAAAAGCGTCTGACAGAACCGTCTGAAACTGTGATTTTCGCCAGAATCTTGAACAGCGGTTCGTTAGCGTAGGAAAGGGCAGCCATTTCCGTAACGATAAGAGAGTTGAGGGACCTGCCCAAACTAGTTCGCGCATCGAACTCTGCCTGGATTAGGGAATCCGGCACAGCCTAGGTAATTTTCTCACCGAACTGGTCCATGGCGCAGTAAAAAAAAACGGCTTGAGTTTACCCAGCGTGAAATGTATCTGGCAGGTTTTTTCCCATAACTCTCCGAAGGCGGGGGGGGAAGAGTGGAGAAGTAGACTCCGACTCCCTCAACTGTGGAATGGGTTCATCCTTGAGGACTGCCTGAAGAGCCTTCTCCACCAATTTCGTGGGCGAACGGAAGAGAGACCTCCTCTTCCGTCGCGAAAATAGTGAAGGGACTCTTGTAGGCCTGGAGTCTAGTGTTAGTACACTCCCAGTTCCTCAAGGCAGTGAACCCATTCTCGCTGGGCGTGATCTCCTACTGTAGAGAACTGACTCCTTCGAGATCTTGTCCTCTCTCGTAAGAGCCGTTGGCGTCAGCCTAGCATACCCGATGAAAGGCTGCGTCAGACCCGGAGGGTAGAACTCGAAGTCCTCAATCCTTCGAGTACCAAACTCCGGGATCGAAATCATCCCGTCCTTAAAATGGAGCGTAAGCCGCTACTCTCCATGGATTCTCCATAGAGAAAGCTGGCAAGGAGTCGTAGGCGGAAGTTGGAGAATCCCCGTGCTAGATGCAGGGGAGACTGGGGGAGGAGCCTGAGATAGCCCTGCTACTCGGTCCTCATTCTCTCTCATCCTATTAGAGAGGTCCTGGATAGACTGTCCAGTTTGAGACAGACTGTTCGATAATTGCGCGAACATCTGCTCAAAACGTGTTCCCCATGCCGAAATTTGGGAACCTACCAACACTCCTACCTGTTCCATCATCCCTGGTTGAGACAGAAAGGGAAGGCGAACGCAGGTTGCTTTGGCTGGCTTGCTTGCCACCCCCTGCCGGCCCATAGCCGGCGAAGTGAGGGGGCAGGGGGGGCAGTGGAGGGCGGGTGAAAGGCAGCGAACTCGGTGGTAGCGCGAGCCTTCTCCTTTGCGAACGCCTTGCTTCTGGAGCTCTTCGACTGGGAAGAGCTCGGCTTAGCCTTCACCGCATCGGGCGTATGAAGTCGAACGACTTCCTGGCCGAAGAAGACGAAGACGACTTCTAGAAGTCGACTTAGACAATGGTCTTCGGTTCTCTCTTTCCCTTCTCCTTAGGAGGTACAGAGAGAGCGGGAGGGCGGCTAGGGTCATCTCGGATCCCGCAAAGCCTTGGAAAGAGGCGGAAGAAGAAGGGACAGGAGAAGATCCAGGAGCGCCCAGGAAAGACCCTTGGGTCGCCCGACAAACCTACCTCAACCAACAAATCCTCGCTAACTACCGCCATCGGCTCGAGGTTCAGGTCCAGGGCAGCGACGTCCGGAACTGACTCCTGGGAGGCTACGACCCCAAACGAATGCTGGAGTTCTTGCTGGATGGAGGCTATCACTGGGGCGGCGGACAAGGGGTCGACGTAGCCCGTCGACTTGCCCGCGGGGAAGATCTGGATGGCCAGCTTCCTATCTAATATGTAGGGCTGGCCCTTGGCGGCGTTTTTCCCAAAGCCGCCCACCCACGCTTTCAGGGTGGCGAGGGCGACTTCCCTCACACCGCTAGCCTGAAAGAAAGGCGGGATTAGCTACCAATTGTGGACGGTGGGTTAACAAACTTACGAACTAGAAGTTGTTAGTAAAATCATAAGTAAGCTTATAATGGACATACCCCATCTCCCAGCTGAGCGACCAGGTCGTAGCATATAGCGCAGGCTTGCGGGGGGGGCGGTGCCAGACGATCGTCTCATTGTACGACGTGGCACACGGGGCGTGGGACCTGCACTCGTCATGTCCACAGGGGTCATAGAGCGTCGCATTACAGGCCGGGACCTGGCAGTTGGTAGCCTGTAAGTGAAAAAAAGTACATGAGTACAGAGTAAACACTTACAGCCTATCATATGCTCCTGCGGTGGTGCCGGAGCGATAAAGATAGATAAAAACCAGAGCCCCGCTAAAAATACGTGTGGTAACCAGGTTGGAAGATAGCTTATGGCTCCGCCAATGGCGGAGGCACAAGAATCAACCAACTAGGAGTGGTTGGTAATGGAAACCCACGACGGACAATGGCGGGGATGGTTGATAAAATAAATATAATAACACAACAATTCATTGTAAAATATCTTTATAATAGGGTATAATCCTTAAAATAACAAAATTAAAACAACTTCTCTCCACCCCGTCTACTAGAAGAGTGCGTAGGTAAGGGTAAGCTCCCTTCCGGTAGCGGGGGAGAGATATAAGGATATAGTAGGCAAGCAACCGACCATCCATAGCGCCCACCCTGCCGCTAGCGGAGCCAATATCCTATAACCAAAGGGGCCCCGGTCTGCGACGGAAGGTTCCTTTCGTACCGTAAGGGAGGTGGCTGGAGCAATGGGGAGGGGGGGAGGGGGGGAGGTCCCGGCGAAACACGGCGGGAGCGAGAAAAGGGGGGAGGGATGGCCTACTCCTCCCCGCCTCACCAATACCCGCATGGAGACCCGTACCTCATAGTGGTCGCCCTATACCCCCTGCTGGGCGGAACCCCCCGGTCACCTCCGCAGAGTGTGAGAGAAGGCGATGAGGTTGTTATAACAACCAAGGGGTCCCCCAGCTCCTCCCTACATCAGAGAGGGGGGAGGGAGGGGCAAGGTAAGGTGCTGTAGGACGTGACCGCAAGTGGCCTAGGCCGCGAGGCAACAACAACCGTGGTTTTAGGGCCACGTGAACCAAGCTGTACCAACATGTGGAACAAGCACCTAGGCTAGCCTAACACCCCCTAAATAAAATACATCGAAAAGGGGGAAGAGACCACCTTTTAGTAAAAGAGAAAGAAGCCCAGGAGGAGGCAGACTGTTCCGAGAAACAGAAGCCTACTCGGAGCCAGCGATAGCCGATGTAGAGCAAGAGCCGGGATGCTGGGCCGAAAATAATAATGATAGCCCTAAATACCAAGCTAAGAGAATGGTAGGAGGGCTGAACTAGCTAAAACTCGATGTAAATAAACAATGAATGTGAAAAAGTAAGCCCATAAGCATAAGAAGTCCCAGTATGGAGGACCGGGAATTCTACGAGGCGGCATGGCCGCCACGAGACAACCGGGAACCGTTATATGACCTATAAAAAAGGAAAATACTGGTACCCGGAAGACAAAAATACAGTAAAATGTTACTTATGAGTTACTTAACTTAGCCGTGGCGATTGCAGAGCGTTCCATGATACAGATGCGGATAAATCGCAAGGAAAAAACACAAGCACAAGAAAAATGGCGACTTGTCGCTGTGCTAAAAATTAAGGATGACCGCTAGGGGCGCTGCTGTCCGTGGCGTCCTCTAGTAGTAGTAGTAGAAGCTGCATCGCCCGTTGGTATCAGCTCTCTCTTGGGGGGATTTCTGGTAGGGAAGTTCTAATTGGTGTTTGGCTCGTGGTAGTGTTCCACACTCGCCCCTATATCATACCGACACTTCTTTTTAAGAGTGAGCGAGTCAGTTTTACTGATATTTTCTTAATTTTGTTTTTCTCTGGTAATTTTAGGCTAATTTTACCTAGAAAGAATGATATTAAGGATACTTTCATAGGCCGACACGAGCTGAGCCCAGAAATGATATTGTTATGATACAATAAAGTTTGTTCATACTTACCTGGCAGATATATATAATCAAAGTGCCCACCCACCTCCCCTCAGGAGACAGTGGCACTAGAAATATCTGACAGAAAATGGGAATGGTTCCTGACGCCCGCCTCCCAGCGGCGGGAATGGGTACTACCACCTGGCCGACCACTGCGTGTGCCGGGAGTTTTGAAATTCTGTCGGACTTCGGAGAATACAGCTATATATATATCTGCCAGGTAAGTATGAACAAACTTTATTGTATCATAACAATATCATTTTTTTAATCATTCATTTTGATATAGTGTTATATTGTAGTCATGAAACTTCTGTCTAAATTCAGATAAACCTTGGTCTATTCCATATATCTTAAGAATGCTAACTTAAGTGTTCTAGAGATTGCACATTCCAAATACAGTGTTTTTTGGCAGTGGATATTTTTCCATGTCAACAACAGGCTATGTATTTGACTATTTAACCGGTATTTCTGGTGCACATGCACAGTCGATTATTTTCGGCACTGTGCAGCAGAGGTATTTCAGTACTAGCTATTATGGCGAGTATACTAGCTACTAGGCCTCACATCATGAACTTAGAATTAGCCACAGACTTATTGGATCTAATAAGCCTGAATAACAATTTCGAAAAATGAAATACTACTGCCTTTGATTTGGTCTCTGGCCAGTTCCTTGGGACCTGTAGGGACGCCTTTCCATCTTTGAAAAAATCAGGGGGTTTTAATAATGTTAACGTTTTGACTTCATAGTATCGAAGGTCATCATTTTCCACCAAGTTTTTCACCCTCTTCTTGGGAGCTACATGTGTTTTAGTGTCTCTTTGCAAATATGACATTTTTCTGCTTCTCAAATAATTTCATAGCTCCCTCAACTGCAGAAAAAGATGAAAATTCATTGCCTATCAAGAGAACCATCTTTCTCAAACAGTGGTACGAGTCAAAATGATGACGTCGCTGGTTTTAAATGGCGCGAAACACTTCGGATACACTGATGATTATGTCATCCTCAGCAGTAATCGACTTTGCATGTGCACCAGAAATGCTGCCTAAATACAGTAAAAAACCCCTCCCCCCCTGCATTTGCGGTGGGTGGGTACTAAACTCCCTGAGAATAGCTAAAATTGGCAAATAATTAAAACCCCGCTTAAAAGGCTTAGAACTACCTATTTTGGTAGTGAAAACAAAAAACCTTCTAAAAATGCTTATACTTGAGTATTTTAATATTTTATCACAAAAACTGTATTTAGAGGTGAAAACGATATGAAAATTCAGTAATTTGTGAATATTTCTCAGTGAAAAATGATGCAAATAGGTAAATTTTCCACGAATAATGGGTATATATGGGCCATAGAAATAGGCAAGTCCACAAATTGAGTCTACGAATAGCAGGGGTTTACTGTAATCAAATATGTAGCCTGCCATGACTAGGCAAAATATCCACTTTTTTTTTTTTATTTTTTTTTTTCTTTTTTTTTTTTTTTTTTTTGTAATTATGCTGTGTTTTGACAGTCAGGACATTTCAAAGTCTAGAATACCTTAACAAGTTACTCACCATTCATGCCAATTTCTCTAGCCAAATAGGAAGTTACTTATGGAGTAAGGGTTACAACTTGCAATGAAAATACTTCTAGTAACAACAGCCTAAAATTAAAAAAGCTCCAGTCCCATGGTGAAGAGATACAAGGTTGGTGTAAGTAGCATTGACTAGGTTTTGCAGCATCACCCTCTAAGGCAAGCAGTTTCACAGCATCCCAGTGGACACAGTATTGGAACCTAGCCACAGTATGGGGATCTAGCCTAGCCTAGATAGAGCTCCAATACTCCATGCTAGGAAAAGTTAAGGTAAGATTTGGTCTGATATGACAATGAGGTACATTAAGGTTCCCAAAGTCACTTACCAGCACTTACCAATGCATGTCAGTGAAGAAGCAATTCATAAGCCTAGATGATTTTAGGTGAAAAGTACATTTTCATATTTTAATAGTTTTATCACAAAAATAGCATTTAGAGATGACAATGATATGAAAATACAATTACATGTAATGCGTTCCAGACCCCAAAAATATTTTTTTTAAATGCATTTTACAGGGAATAAACACAGTTTTACATACAGGAAACAATGAGAAATAAATGTAAATGAATAGTGAAACAAATAATGAACATTTAACATCACTCTTACCTTTATGGAAGATGGAGAGGGACTAGAAGAGGTTTTTATTTAGAAGGGGAATCCCCCTCCATAAGAACTTGAGGCATCAAGAACCTATTTGGGGTTACTTCTCTACGTTTTTTAATGGCTCTATCTGGGGTTACTTACCCTCTTCGTTTTGTACTGGCACTAGGACCAACTTGAGAGTCACTGGACCCATGTTGCACAACAAAACTGTCCAGAGACATTTGTTTCCGATGTCTCTTTAAAATCTGCCTAAAGTGATAGAATACATTGTCATTAAAAAATGTTAAGAGACATGGGTTGCAATGTCTTTGTTAGGATGAAATTTCTCAACAAAATTTATAACATCATTTCAGTTGGCAAACATTTCCTTAATTACTGAAGTAGGCACAGTATCCCCCTCTCTCTTCCTCCCCCCTCCTCAGTTCCTCATCTGCTGTCTGTTGCTGTTCCACATCCTTGCCACACACATCCATGCCCATGGACTTCCCAAGAGACAATAGATTCCACAAGAGGCATAGGGGCGTCAGGGTCAGCCTCAAATTTTTCAAAATCCTTCTTGAGGTAACACTCTGGTTACAGTTTTCTCCTAGCAGAGTTCATATTCCTGGAATTCACTCCCTGCCAAGCCTTATCTATATGACTTATGTAATTAAAGATATTGAAGTGATCCTTCCAGAACTCTCGTAGGATCAATTCAGTGTCTGAGGCCACTTCAAAGCACCTTTGAAACAGTGCCTTTGTATAGTTTCTTGAAGTTCGAGATGATTTGCTACCACATTGTCACCACAGCAACAGAGACAACAATCAGGCCCATTGCATCAGCTATCCTCTACCAGAGATACGCTGACTTCCACAAGACTACCAAGAGGTCTTCAAAGAACGACCTGCAGCACGACTTAACCAAACCAGTAAAACAACATCCAGCACCTTATAGAAACAGAAGGGCCCCCAGTCCATGTACACTTTAGATGGTTAGTCCCAGAGAAACTTGCCTATGCCAAACAAGTGTTCAGGGAAATTGAGAATGCAGGAGTACTATGCCCAAAAGCCCATCAGCCCATGGGCATCCCACCTCCACATGGTACCGAAACTCGACAGAAGATGGTGCCCATATGGAGACTAATGACAGCTAAATGTCAAATCCAGATAGATATCCATTGCTGAAGATAGCAGATATAACCAACCAAATGAATGGAGCAAAGATCTCCACCTAAATAGACCTGCTGAAGGGATACTTCCAAGTTCCAGTAGCAAAGGAAGATATAGAAGAGACTGATCATTGGTATCACTATTTACTGAAACGACCAAAATGGCCAGAAAGACAGAAAAAAAAATTATTGGGAAGGCTAAAGGTTGCCTGTTAATCAATACCTCTGTCCCCGTGGCTCACTGGTAGGTAGAGTGGTTAACTTGTAATATCCATGCAATTGCCCATCGTAGGTTCCTCTGCTAATCAACAATATAAAAGTCCAAGGGCACTTGAAAATGAAGGTACAGTGATAAGAACAATTTAATTACTGGCATGTCTCACTCAAGTTAGACTGAGAAACATTTTTTGGAATATAGTCTAGTGTATAGATTTTAGGCAATTGTGGTATGAGATAATAAAAAAATTATTTTTAAACTATTAACATAATAATTAATTTAACATCATAATATTTGCATACCTGGATAGAGACTTCTCAAAGCTGTAACTACCATCTTCAGCTCTAACACATGATGGGCAGTAAAATTTTAAACGAGAACTTTTACTCCACTCCTTCCTTCTGGAGACTTTTATCCATTGGTACACAATCTGTATGAATCCGCAAGTCACATTCGGAGGAGCACTGTGTGAAATTTGCATTATCACCCTCCTGACTACAAACACCACAGGGATACTTTGCAGAGGGGCAAACTTGACTTTCTTATGCTTTGGCATTTTGATAACAACCTCTATAACAGCCAAGAGACAACTGACAGAATCTGAACCTTTTTAATTCTTTTTATGCTGATATGAGGGTACATGAACAACCACTGCCCAAGGTAATTACAGGTAAAGTGGGAAGAAACCCTGTTATCAAATTACTAAAAATAATGGTTTTGAAAATGGGCTGAAGCTAGTCAGTAGCTATTAACAGGGAAGTGTGAGGAAGCCAAAGATGCCATTGATCCACTTTAATAACAATAATAATAATATAATTATTATTTAAGAAG
The DNA here is from genome assembly GCF_015104395.2 of Macrobrachium nipponense. Lineage (NCBI taxonomy): Eukaryota > Metazoa > Arthropoda > Malacostraca > Decapoda > Palaemonidae > Macrobrachium > Macrobrachium nipponense. The sequence continues at coordinate 58,964,958 of NC_087212.1, read as the reverse complement.
CCCATCAAGATACTCTACTTGATTACTCTACAATGGCATGGTAGCCTATAGGTAGCTAGTTGTTAAAACTAGCGGCCACCATACATGATACAAAACAAATGTCAGCCGATGTCATGTTTAAACAATTTTACGATTATAAAACAAATATAAACAGTAATTAAACAAGTTTACAACTATAAAACAAACATATCAAGAGTTGTTTTGGTTGTTTGGTGGGCCGTTTCAGTCTTTTCGGTAGTTTTGGTCGTTTCGGTAAATAGTGAGACCCACATGAACAACCACTGCCCAGGTAATTACAGTAACCCTTTACTGCCGACTGGACGTATTTTACGTCGACATTTTTTCTCTCGTGTGCCGACTGGACGTATTTTACGTCGACTGACAAAAGTTTTTCTTAAAATTCGCGGAAAAATACTTTTAGGCCTACCAGACAAAAACTTGAATCACGCGCCTTGGGGGATGCTGGGAGTTCACGGATCAAGGTGTTGTTTTGTTTACAATCGTTACGCAGGCGCGCAAGCGCGAATTTCTTTCTTGCGCACTAAAAAAGTATTCTGTGACACATCTCTGAAATTATTTCGTCACTTTGACATAATTTTTGTACCATTTTAAATTAGCCGTTACATGGAGTATTATATATGAAAATGTGCGCATTTTTATGTAGAATACAACAAAAAAAATACTCATGATTGTAGCTTTTATCAGTTTTGAGATATTTTCATATAAATAACGATAAGTGCCAAAATTTCAACCTTCGGTCAACTTTGACTCTACCGAAATGGTCGAAAAACGCAATTGTAAGCTAAAACTCTTATATTTTAGTAATATTAAATAATTTACCTTAATTTTGCAACTAATTGGAAGTCTCTAGCAATATTTGCGATTTATGGTGAATTTATGAAAAAACTTTTTCCTTACGTCCGCGCGGTAACTCTTCCGAAAAAAATCATACATGCGATTGTGGTAATGTTTGCACCATTTTGAATTAGCCGTTACATAAAGTTTTATATATGAAAATGTGCGCAATTTCATGCACAATACAATTAAAAACAACCCATTGTTGTAGCTTTTATCAATTTTGAAATATTTTCATATAAAAAATGTTAGTGACAAATTTTTAACCTTCGGTCAACTTTGACTCTACCGAAATGGTCGAAAAACGCAATTGTAAGCTAAAACACTTATATTCTAGTAATATTCAAGCATTTACCTTCATTTTGCAACAATTTGGAAGTCTCTAGCACAATATTTCGATTTATGGTGAATTTATGAAAAAAATAACATTTTCTTTACGTCCGCGCGGTAACTCTTCCGAAAAAATCATAGTGCGATTGTGGTAATGTTTGCACCATTTTAAATTAGCCGTTACATAAAGTTTTATATATGAAAATGTGCGCAATTTCATGTAGAATACAACATAATAAATTGAAGGTTGTAGCTTTTCTCATTTCGAAATATTTGCATATAAATCACGATAAATAGAAAAAAACCACGTTCGGTCAACTTTGACTCTACCGAAATGGTCGAAAAACGCAATTGTAAGCTAAAAGTCTTACAGTCTAGTAATATTCAGTCATTTATCTTCATCTTGAAACAAATTCGAAGTCTCTAGCACAATATTTAGATTTATGGTGAATTTAAAAAAAAAACTTTCCTTCCCTCCGCGCGCGGATTCTCCGCCACAAATCTCCGAAATCCGTACGTCTCATTTCCGGAATATTTGCTCCGTTTCATATTAGGCATTTCATAGAGTTTTATATATGAAAATGTGCGCAATTTCATGTAGAATAAAACGAAAAATATTTGAAGGTTGTAGCTTTTATTTCCGAAATAATTGCATATAAAAAAATATATAAAAGAATTCTACATTCGGTCAAATTTAACTCGTCAGATATGGTCGAAAACTGCATTTGTAAGCTAATATTCTTATAGTATAGTAATATTCAATCATTTGTCTTCATTTTGAAAGAAACAGGAAGTCTCTAGGACAATATTTAGATTTATGGTGAAATTTTGAAAAAAAAATATTTGTTTACGTCCGTGCGTTACGAATTCATGCATTATTTTGTGATAATATTTTCTCTGTGTTGCTTTTATCGTTTTACAATGTGTTATATACTAAAATGATTGCAATTTAGTGTACATTACAACTAAAAAAAAGTAACTTGTTACCTTTAACCGTTTTGCGCACAGCGCGATTTGAATACAATTATATATGAAATTTCGTTTTTGTGCTATCATATATCGCATTATTTATATATGATAATGATAATATTTTTCATTTCTGATGGTTGCATACTAAACTTCAGCCAATGACAAAAAAAGGAGCCAAAAATGAACTCTTAATCTTGAAAACTAAGCGCGCTGTGATTTTTTGAAAAATATATTTTTTCCGCTTCCGCGCTCACTCTGAAACACCTCCGGCACACGGGAGACATTTTTTTTTTTTTACCGCTTCGGCGTTTAAGGGGTAATTAAACACGTTTACGATAATAGAACAAACATATCTTGGGCCATTTCGGTCTTTTTGGTCGTTTCAGTAAAGAGTGAGACCCGCAGTCATCACCCTTTTGTCACCTACACATTCAACTACAGCTGTTTTGGCCTTCGAAACGCAGGGAAACCTTCCGTTCTGCATGATCTGTGTTGACGACATAATCATATTTAGTCCCAACCTCAAGCATCATATTAAGGATGCCAATAGGGTGCTGCAAATACTCAAAGAAAACAGACTTAGTACGGGAAGACAAGTGCGAATGGGTAAAGAAAACAGTGGAATTCTTAGGACATCAAATACACCCAGACAGCATTAAACCCCTTCCAGAGAAAGTAAAAGCAATTACCGACTTCCTAAACCAACAATAATTAAAGTCCAATCTGTCAGTGGTTACAAGGTAAACCTAAAATATTGAGTTGGTCAGAAGTTCAAGATAATGCATTTCTTTCAGCAAAACAAGCAATAACCTCTGCAGCCACATTAATCTTTCCTCTGCCCAATAAATTCCTCATTTTGATGACTGACACGAATAACATGGCGATGGGCGCGACACTAGAGAAGAACACAGATGATGGTTATCGGCCATTGCCATTCATCAGCAAAAGGCTAATGTCAGTGGAACAAAAGTGCTCCACATTTCACAGGGAGTTCCTAGCAGTCCACATAGCCATCTATCACTTCCACCACATGCTTAAAGGACGGCAATTCATCACACAAACAGGCCATCAGCTCTTGGTGCACACCTTCACAAAGACAGCAGATGCATGGTCAGCATGACAACAGCCTCATCTATCAGCAATATAGCTGAACATTCCTGTACCATAAAGTATTTGAAAGGTTCAGCAAACATCAGGGCAGACACACTTTTGAGAAATTGTGCCAACTACCATCCACCTCTGGATAGCCTATCCTGAAATAGCAGAGGTGCAAAGAGATAATGTGGACCTACAGTGACTGTAGCAGGACAACCCTGCCCTTATGTGGAGCAACCTGATAATCAACAGTAGAGAGACGACCATCGCCTGCGAAACAAGCTCTGGCCGCCCTCACCCCTACATGTCAGAAGTCCTCAGAAGAAAGGATTTCAACCTTGCCCACAACCTGTCCCACCCACCAGGCTGAACAACTGCTCGAATTTGAGCAAGGCTGTACATCTTGTGGGGAATCAAAAAGAACATAAAAAACTGGAAAAGAGAATGCCTTCCATGTTAGATGTCAAAAATAACAAGACATGTAGAGAGCAGAATAGGATTGTTCCACAAAACACACCACTGACTTGCCCACATCTGCATCAACACAGTGGGACGTCTATACCCCTTTGAGGGGTACAGATACCTGTTCACCATCATTGACAGAAATACCAGGTGGCCTGAAGCAATACTGATATGGTAACAGACTGCGGAGATTTGTGTGAAAGCTCTCATTGGATGGGTCTGCAACAAGGGTCCAACTTCATATTTACTTTATGGAAGCCTGGTGGACAGTTTGACAAAGATAAATTAGATATGTAATATACATGTGATGGCTTACAACCCAGAAGCTAACATCATCATCGAAAGGTTTCACCAATTGTTGAAAGCATCAGTTAGCATCACTCACTGGAAGATGTTAGGGTGGGAGTTGGAGAAAGGAGTTACCTCATGTCTTACTGGGCCAGAGAATGTTATCATGTGGTATTCAACGTATCTCCAGCAGGAGCCTTGTATGACCAATCATTAACATTGCTAGCAGATGTCTTTCAACATCCCCATCCAACACCTAAAAAGCATTAGAATGAATAATGCCTGCCAAGATGACTTACCACATGGCCAGAAAAGTGTACGTCCCCAGTTAACTGCAGAATGTAAAATATGTGTTCATACATGTAGATGTATGCAAAACTCCCCTCTTCCCAGCCTACTTGGGACCATACCTTGTCATCCAGAGAAGACACATGGCATATTAGATGACAGTTTATGGCAGATCTACCTGGGTCTCCATCGACTGCCTAAAGCCAGCAAACTTCCCAGACACTGACCTACAACTGTAAGCCTCTCCAAAGGGGGAGTCCTCTAGGGTCCCGCATGGATCCACGCACCATCCATTTTACGTGGCCGGCTGATCCCCTCACAACGAGCATCTCTGACATACACGCCAAGGACGTGCATACAAGAAACACAGCAGATGTCACACATCCTTTCTACATGTATATTATCATTCATATTGATATTAGGTTAAATATATAGTTCTTAGCACAAGCATTGCAATGTCAACATTCCAGCTAGATGTATCGCAAGTCGTAACTTCAGATGTGTCTTATATATTGATTTATGTACATCTTTCCATCCTGCAACAAACAGTTGATTGTACTCTCAGCTCTCTCTCCTTTTTTTTTCGCCTCGTGTCAGGCACTACGGTTCTGCTTTGTTGTTTAAATAAATTGGTAATTTTGTAGATGTAGCCCTTACGCCTTTACTACAAACCCTTAAATGTAATTGGTTAACCAGTGATTTATCTGCATACCAATATTGTAAGTGGCAGATTCCGTAATATGAAAAAGTAGTCTTGTTTTCTGTTGTTTTGTATTAAGGAAGAAGTGGGGTGACTCTCTCTCTCTCTCCTCTCTCTCTCCTCTCTCTCTCTCTCTCTCTCTCTCTCTCCTCTCTCTCTCTCTCTCTCTCTCTCTCTCTCTCTCTCTCTCTCGAAGTTTTCCAATGGACCATGGCAGCTTCTTATGATAATAAAAAATCATTTCCCATTGAGCTGTTCGCAATTATCAGAGTTTTGAGCCTGAATTTATCCTCTGTAATTCCCAAAATTTTATATTTTTGCTTGTTACGAAGGGAGTTTAATTTTTCAAAGGATTGTTAGTTTTTATTATTTGATACTTATACATGGTAATTATTTTCCTTGACTGCAATGTGTATATGTTCTTTCAATATTGCAATGAAAATAATTAGAGATTATAATTTTGTTGTGTACCTTTTAAAAACGAATTATAATTTTCCTCTGTTCTCTTTCCAGGTGACGAGAAGGTAAAGTGAGTAAGTAAGGGCTTGGTCATGTTTCCTGTGCGTTTTTCACGAAATTATGTTACGCGGTCATTTGAATTTTGTTTTTAGGTCAGGATAAGTTCTTGCGTTAATACTAATTGTGGTTCTATGTTATAGCCAATTTTTTTTTTATTCTGATGGTAATGTAGGATAAGCATAGAATTCTGATATTTTCTGTTTTTTGCAACATGCTGTCCTGGGATTTTGTTTATGGATATCATATCTTGGATGTTGTTAGTTATTATTTTTCTTTTTTTCTCTCATGGTAGCAGGTCAAGTGAAAGTCAAGGTGAGGTTAAATTGATGCAAAAGTATTTCAGGTTTTCATTTTATTAATTCCAGTTTATATTTAAATGTTCAGGTTTGTCTTTGGGTTACTTATGACTCATTGTTTCCCATTTTACTGTCCAAATGATATCGTTTTAGTCTAAAGTCTAAACATTTATTTTTTGGTGGGTTTGCCTTATCTTGCATTGAGAGTTGCCGCCCTTGTGTCAGATCACGGTAATCTTGTGGGCAGTAGCCTTTTGCGAGGCTGCATACGTGGAAGGCATTCTTCGTTGGACCTGTTTGTTTTCTGTTTGAATAAAAGCTATAGTGAACCCCCTGTATTCGCTCATTCTGGATTGGTGGGCTCACACATTCGCGGATTTCTCTGAAACATAACACGTACCCCCATTATCGCAGAAAATTCTATGAAAAATATCTGCAAATTCTTTTTTTTTTTTTATTAATTTCATCATAAAATGCACTGTTTGTAATAAAACTATTAAAAAAACAGGTATAAAATTTTCAGGGTTTTTCTTGAGTTTTAAAATAGGCCGCTTTAAGCATTTTTATAGGACTGGCATCTGATCAAGACCACCGATGTGACGTCATGACGTGATGACGTCGACCCTGGTGGTCCGACTCTCCGAGGTGAGTCACAGTGTGTGACTGGCGACTCACTCCCAACTCTCGATCTTCCTTCCCTTACATCACTAGGATGCGAGGTGTTTTCGTTGTTCCATTGTTTTATTTATGAACTGGAACATAAAACTTATACGGCATCATGAGGTGGCGAGCCATGGATACATTTAGTGTCATTTTTTGGACGAACATACTGTGGTAAGCAGATAAACTCGGCAATAAGTTTACTGCAAAAGGTACTACCTATTTGACTTTTCTCTCTGGAAGACTTTCGACTGCAATCTAAGTACAGTCTGCATTCTAGGTAGAAGTTGTGAGCAACAAGGTCAGGTGCAATATAAGGAAAGACTGGTTTAGCTTACATTGAATTTTAGTAGGAATTCATGTCGACCAATGCTTAACAGAGTCGAATAAGTATAGGCTAGCCTAATTCAAAGAACTCCCAGTGTTGCATATACCTACCAAACAACACCTCATGTAGCCTGTGTCCAACGTACATACTGCAAGTGCATAGAAAGCCCAGAAGAAAGTTAAAGCATGCTGTAGCCCATAGGTATGTTGTAAAGAGCATTATTGCAATGATTGGGACAAGGGCCCTGTGTCAGGTAAGAAGTTGCAAACATGATACCTAACTGTGTGATAGAACCTTAGACAAGGTACTCAAGAGTGGCAGTAGCACAGACATATAAGTTACGTATAGGTTCATCACAACTTAGGTACAGTATACCTAGGTAGTGGTGGAGAAATAGGCAAGTTTCCATTGACAATAGTCAAAAGCATGGGACAAACTTTTGGGCCTAGATGGGTTAAGGTGAAAAAAAGTAGACTGGCATAGTATTCTAATGGTTACAGGTTCAAAACAGGAGCCTACAGTAGAAATTTTACTAACCTAACCTATCCTCATTGCATTACTAGGTTGCAGTGCTCATATATACACGTAAAAATATTAAAAGACCATCTTTCTTCTCCCACAGGTAAAACTTCAGTACAGATTATAATGAAATACATACTTATGTCACAATGCCTTACCTACAGTTAAGCCTAACTGTACAGCACATGCATTTTTCATGTCACTGAAGTACGTCACTTGGGAGATGTCAAGATTCCTACAGAGGTTCATGATACAAATATCATTAAGCAGATATTCAGTAACTCCAAAGAGCTGATACTGCTGAATGTATTTCTAACACTGCAATATCTATAATACATTGCTGTTATAAAACTAGTTATTTAATTTTTGGCAATAATTTTAGCTCTAGTTAATGACTGGATAAATTTGATTATTCCCCTCAAAGTTACTGTACCATCAGGAGAGTATTTTTTCAAACAGGTCTGCCCAACATCATAACAAAAGGACTCAAATTTTCTCATGTACATCGAGAGTAAATGTAAATCATTACTACCCAATGACAAAATGGTGATACTGATGGCGGATGAAACTCACATACTTAATACCATATTTTCATTATAAATGAAAAAATATTGTTAGTTCAGCCTTTGGCTATAGTGAAGCTGCAACAGGTGCATTTTACTTTATGTGGAACAGGTAAAGTCTAAATTCATGTAAGTTGCACAAATTCCCAGTTAAAGCATAAAAGCTGATGTTCTGCACTGCACACTGAAGAAAGTAATTATAGGCTTAGAAAAAATCATTTTTACAGTGTTTTGCTTTTTAACATCATAAGAATCGGAATGCTATCATTGGGAAAGCAATGTCCTATTTTCCCAGGATTCCACAGCTGTCTATAGTGTATCCTCGCCCATTTCAGAGTAACAAATGCCCTTTTTCGTGAATGTTTCAGTAAAATTGTTAAAATATATCGGGAATAATTGGCTTGGCCAGAAAGTTATAAATAAAACCATGAAGTTACCTCAGTTCTCATTTGATGTCAATAATTTGGAAAACGAAATTCGATCATTATGCACCATTCAGCCCTTTGAAAAACTTCATGATATAGATGTTTACTCAATGAACATTCATATAAACTATCATTAAAAGCATTATCTCCCTACACCTTTGAGAAACAAAATGTTCATTTAGTTTTACAAACATCCTATGAATATATCGTTCAAGCTTTACTAACTGGAAAAAATCACTCCCCTTTTATTCAGGATGCAAATATAAACATTTTACATTTGGTCGACAATCATGAATTTAAACGTTTAAATGTCAAAGGGTAAATAATAGATAAACTGCTCAATAAGTAATGAAGGTTATAGTACAGAAAAACATAGAAAAATTAACAATATGGGTTTCTACTAACGTTTCGTTGAATAATTGTTGTCCGAAATTTAAATACCAAAATAATGACTGTATGTAAGAGAGAATTATTTCATTCACATATAGTAGAAAGAACCGTTTTTTAGTGATGTAAACATATGCACTGCTTTTGAATCTTGGATAGACACTGTATTGTAACTAAACAAATTGTTTTGGTAAAGCATTTTATATTAATCTTATAACTTGTGTTTCGAGAAAGTATTATTTGGTGTACACTAATTAGTGTAGACGAGAAAATTAGTAAATTAATAACTGGCAGACCAAAAATGATAGATTTTGGCGAGGGTTTGTTTACATTTCTTTCGTCTGGCAGTGTAGTCAGTGCTAGCAGCTCGGACCACCCTTGCTTACGTCACAAAACATCGAACAGGCCTTCTATCTTGGTGGTCTTGGTCTGATGTGGTAAGCCTACGCATCGAGCTTCCTTTGTATTTTTCTTGTTAGAATCATAGAAGCAGTCCCTTTCATTCCTCTAGCAATTGGTGTTCTTCCTATCCTTTATCGTATGAGTTACGTTTCCTCACTCATTTCGAACAGGCCCAGAAGTCTGACTCTTGATCTCTCAGTTCTTATAACCCGAATTGGTAACACGGAAAAACTGAGCAAACTTCGGTGTCGCACTTGTCTTCGTTAATAATTATATAGGGGAGGACAAGAACAAAAGGATTAATTCCATAATCATTTGAATTATGCTTGTGAATTGAAGATTAGTGCCAACGCTCCTGTCTTTCGGTAACTACCAGTTTACGTGCAAAACGGTCGCTGTGTCTATTATATATCAGCCCCTTTGGGATAAGAAAAAAGAACGTAAATATCATCTCAAACAAAAGACAAACATAAACAAAAGGCAGTAAATATTCTGGTCGGCGACTGACGGGAACCAAGCCGCCTAAGCGTATCTTTAAAGTGTTGCGAAAGATAGTTTTAACAAAGGTAGGGCATTCCAGAAAATATGAACCGCAGAGATCAATGTGTAGGGACTGTAAAGTACTTATTATAGTTATGCATAAAAATACTTACGTATTCTATCATGGGGACTTACATTATAGAAAACGTGTATTCTGCTGTTTTATTGGATGACTAATAGAAAAACAGTTCGGTGGTATTGGCTACGCATTCTAATGTAAGGACGCTTATTCATAATTTTCTCTGTATATAATTCATCCTTCGCGTTGTTCTTACTTCCCTCCGAGAGAGCGTTCAGCGGGCTTTCCGCCAGTGTATAAAGCTTGTATAACCATATATTGTGTACTTTTATATTTTGTATTTTATGTCTCTCAAGAAACACAAATCGGGTCTCGCCGACCCACTTTTACTCTCTCGCTGGTCGGTGACCACATTTCCGTCCGCATGCTGTATATTTATATTTCCCTTGACTGCTCTGTGAGCTTTACGGGCTGCTCTGTGAGCAAGAGCCCGTGCTGGACAAGGCCAGCTTAATCTTAAACAACAACAGCTCTGTGAGCAAGAGCCCGTGCTGGCACAAGGCCAGCTTAATCTTAAACAACAAACAACAACAGTAATAAAAATCAGTACACTTCTAACCTGCCTCTTTGTCCACCTCTCACACTAAGCTTTCTTTGTTTATATTGCGCAGTCATCGCCTTCAACGCAAATATACAACCTTGGCGTAAATGTAAAGGAGACGGCCGCACGAAGATATAGTTTATCTATA
>NC_087212.1:58902064-58949564 GCF_015104395.2 Macrobrachium nipponense | reverse complement strand
TTCTGGCAGCGATATAGGATAGGCGACCACCGGGACGTGGTCAAAGTTTCATGATTTTGATAAGTTAAAGCACTTAGTTTGTGAGATTTGTGTGATTGCTGATTTTTGAGTTAGACCTTTCAGAATAGTGTGTATTGTGTTTATCATATATTCTCGTGTGGTGAATCCAAAATATGATTAGTGGATTAGTTAAGTTCGTGTGATTTGTCTCGTTGCTGATTTTTGAGTAAGACCTTTCAGAATAGTGTGTATTGTGTTTATCATATATTCTCGTAAGGTGAATCCAAAATATTAGTTGATTAGTTAAGGGAATTAATGAAAAAAACACGCATGAATTAAGATAATCTACAAGATTCAGGAATGCGAATTCATAATCTATTCTTGTGGAAGTGCAGTCGCTCACCAACTTTAAAATCAGAGTATAAGTGAAGAGACTGACATCTAAGAGATCAAGTCTAAGGATGCATTAAACAAAGTGTTGCTGGTACCTACCAATTATTTTGGTGGCTGAAACTATTATTGTTACAACTGTTCTAAAAAAGAGAGAGGAAAAAAACTGGTTTTATCAATAACAAATTCAATTAATTCGTTTCCAGAGCGACAGGCAGGAATTGTGGCGAGAGTATCGTTAGCTGTTGCTTGGATGCAACCAATTTCAGAATATAGACGGATTGAGATGTGTTGGATTTTTACACGTTACTTTACTATGTGCATGTTGATGCACTTATGAATACACATTTATGAATACAAAAAAGTATTTATAGGTAGGATATACATGCATAAGTAAATATGCATAAAACCATTAACAAACGTACATGTGGGATGTGGGAATGAACTCAGGTTTACAAGCGGAATCTCAGGTTGGAAGATTGAAATCAAATCCTGGCCAAATTCCTTAGTGTAGAGAGAGAGAGAGAGAGAGGAGCTTGCGGGATGCAGCATGGGGGCTTAACTTCATTAAACAATGACAGGGAATCTCTGAGATTGTTAGGGAGTGTTGTCCTAAGCAGCAGGCAAACACCGAGACTAGTCGTTACCAATAGAAGCTGTGGTGATGCGGTTTGCCAAGGAAGTGATGATCGTGAATAGTTCTTTAATTTGTGATGATATGGTAGTAATAACATATAGTACTGTTGGCAAAGGTTTTAATCTTACACACACACACACACACACACACACACACACACACACACACACACACATATATATATATATATATATATATATATATATATATATATATATGTGTGGGTGTAAGTTATTCTCGAAATTCATTGAACTGGATATTAAACGATATTTTTGGTTTATTATTTTTGATATAAAGAGTCATGCCTATTTTTAATCAAAATATTAAACCACAAATATCGTTTAATATCCAGTTCACTAAACTTCAGGAATAACTTACACACAGTGGGAATTTATAATTAATGAATGCATCGTCGCCAGCAGTATTCAAGCTGAAGCCTTGTTTATAAAAAATGATAGGCAGTGACTTTGACCCCTGAGCCATCAAGAGAGATATATAAGTTGACAGCGACTCTGCTGTACATTACCTGTCAAATTCGGGTACTGTGCTTAGTAGAATCAATCTCAAACTATCCCCACCCTAATAACTAATTGATAAGTTTGTAAGTGAAATAGTATGAAATCGTAATTTACATTTATAGAGTACATGACAAGAAATTTGATTAGACAATTCACCTTCAATTGATAATCCATATTTTTGAAGCTGTTATTGCTGGCAACAATAGCTTACATTATCTCACTCTTACGCTGGGATAAATCTTGTCAGGATTAGGCAAATGGTAAGGTTATAATGAAAAAAAAATGATAATAATAATGCATTATTAACCTTACATCTTAAAATATTAGCTCTGTCAACAAAGCTAATGGCATACACCTACCGTCTCTTCCATGTATGTCAGCATATACGGGAAGTCCCTTAAATATGCAGGTATTTCCTTACACAAAAAGGGGGTGTTCGTTAGAAATTTAGTGCTTAGTATTAGCTCTGCGAGCGATGAAATAGCGCCGAACTATACAAATGAATACTATGGTAAATGGGAACAAATCTTTTATCCCTGTGAAGTTTTGAGACCAGGTGCGAGTTGGTTGGGAATATCTTGAACACATTAATATCTAGTTCAATTTGGTAGAGTTTATAAATCCTGAGATATTTGTTGCATGATAGAAGAAAATTGAATCAAATATTGATACACCATCCAAAACAACTAGAACCTCAATACTTGTTCATACAATTAGTGTTCAACGGTTACCTCAACTTGACAAACATCAGATTAGGAGGAATTAATTTTTTTCAATAGATGCGCCGAACTCTGAAAAATTAATAACATGTCTTTATCCTTACTAGAATAATCTGGTACGTTTACCATAGTTATCGGACGATGGACTAAACATGCCCAATCGGACGACCTCTCATATTTTAAGGTCTGGAATAACTCGGTAAATACTAAATACACCAAGTATCAGACGGTAAACGAACACCCAACCAACATGTAGGCATGGTTATTTGTTTCCAGGTAGGTTACCTACAATGCCCCAACGTTTGTGCAGCGACTTAGTGGCGTGATCGGTATGGTCTTAGCCTGCCACCTCGGTGGCCGCGAGTTCGATTCTCGGGCATTCCACCGAGGAGTTAGATATATGTATTTCTGGTGATAGAGGTTCACTCTCAACGTGGTTCGGAAGTCACGTAAAGCCGTTGGTCCCGTTGATGAATAACCACTGGTTCCGTGCAGCGTAAAAACACCATACAAACAAACAAGTACTTGCAATGCGCTTGCTCATCTCTCTCGTGCACAGTATTTTTAATAACATTCATGTACTTCAGGCCGGTACTGCATTGTATGTAATTAGTTTTAGATGACAGCCATTTATCAGAGGGTTCATACTCGTATACAGGGAAATCCTCGAAAATTGCGAGACGCCAACGAAAAAAATCGCCATTTGTTTATTTATTTTTTGACATTCTCAAGGATGATACAAGTCGCACAGTCACGGTTCCCAATTTTTTTTTGTTTTTTCCCTCATGACCTCTGTTCTGAAGAGAGGTCCTTCGTTTGCGTGGCTCTTTGTTCTTGCTGCCAAGAGTTTCTTGGGAGGGGTCCTCTTTGTTAGAGGCTTTTTCTTCTGCACGTTACATTACGGAGCTGAATGTGCATTTTTTGTACGAATTCCATGTCATCTCTTGGCTTTATTTTGTCCTCGTTGTGATTCAAATGTGCACGGCAAAATTATATTTCTTGCACACATGCATGCATTTTCATAGACACATGTCTAAGTGTGCAAAAGAAGACACGCTTCCTAAGAACACATTTTGTCCTGGAGACATTCATCCACAATATGTAATATATATATATATATATATATATATATATATATATATATATATATATATATTATTTATATATTGGATATATATAATTTTTGTTTTATCACGAGATGACGGACGGCTTGAGGAAGTCGAGTGCTTAAGGCTACAACTTAATTTAGTAGGCTAATGGTTTATCCAGCCATGCCTGAAGAGATCTATCATAATATTTGACCGAACTATTATGTTTATTAATGTTTCCGAAGTAAAAGTTACTAGAGATTTTAATATTTACGTGAGAATCTGTTCCAAAGCTTCTCACGGTGCATCGTACCGCCTCAGTGGCGTGGTAGGTTTGGTCTGGACTACCACCTGGTTGGCCGCGAGTTAGATTCTCGGGCATTCCATTGAGGAATCAGAGATGTGTATTTCTTGTGATAGAAGTTCACTCTCGACGTGGTTCGGAGGTCACGTAAAGCCGTTGGTCCCGTTGCTGAATAACCACTGGTTCCATGCAACGTAAAAACACCATACAAACGTAGTTATTATATGTCAGTTTTGTTAAATACTATAACTTGGACGAGTTCAGTTTTCAACTGATTAGAATATATCAAAGAATGGTAATTTGAAATCAACGGGACACTTCAATCAATAATCTGACATTCTATGGGCAACCTTCCATCTCCAGCTTTCAATAATTTTTATATGGAAATTTTTGTAAGCAGGATATTAAACAGAAAGAATAGAGCTGCGTAAAATGTGTATATGTTAAGTATATGCGAACTGTGTAATAATCTTACATTCCGGCGAAAGCAATCATACAATCAGTTGGGCAGGGACGAGAAGAATAGTGTTATTCCGTGGCGTGTATACTGGAAAGAAATATTACCCTGAGCAGTTATATCAAAGGTAGATTTTGTAAGAATGTGATTGCCAGCCAAGACATTTATAATCTCGATCCGTTAATTAGATTAAAGGTGTGAGACTGCCCACTTAGATAAACAAATTTGTAAACAAGCTTACGGTTCCTCCCTCTTTTTTTTCCCACCTGTCAGGCATGAATATTTATTTTCCGTCTGTTCGTATGCTCATTTGTGCAGTCACTTAAACTTGCTAACTGTAAATTTCTATCACTATGCATCAATCATGTAAAAGATGTTTTATATTATAGAGACAAAATCGGCCAGGATTTACCCGCTGTTATATTTTTTCAGTGGTACATCTGCCCTATAATATATATGTATGTGTGTGTATATATATAATATATATATATATATATATATATATATATATATGTGTGTGTGTGTGTGTGTGTGTGTGTATGCATGTATGTATTTATATGTATATATACACACACACACACACACACACACACACACACACACACACACATATATATATATATATATATATATATATATATAATATATATATATATATATATATATACGTACATGACCCGTTAGTGTTTTGTGGCGATGTTTTGCAGAATCTAATACCGTTTTTCCATGTTATGGGTATGGATTAGTTTATTCAGTACGTTTCCTCTTGAAGAGTGAGTTAGGGCCACCATTCTTTCAGCATTCGGATCGCTGATAACTTAGTGTCGCTGTTCTTTAGTGTGATATCTTATATATCGTATATATATATAATATTATATATATATATTATATAATAATATATATATATATATATAGATATATTATATATATATATCTATAATATAATATATATATAATATATATATATCTATATATAATTATATCGAGCTACAATGTCCTTTAATATCTAATTCGCTCTACCTCGCGGTAGTGTAGTAGGTAAAAGCTTCACTGACGTTCCTGGACTTGAAAGGATCCTGGGTTCGCGTCCCGATCCAGGCAAGTCTATTATCGAGAAAAATTCCCCTTCGGTTAAGCATATATGAAAATTATTAATTAATTCCGAGGTAGAGCGAATTAGATATTAAAGGACATTGTAGCTCGATATATGTATATGAATCACGGAAAAGTGATATGACTTATATATATATATATATATATATATATATATATATATATATATATATATATATATATATATATATATGTAGGTATATTCTCATCCAGATCAAGGGCAGAAATTCAGAAGCAGAAGACACAGTATCCATTTATTCCAAGCTTTCGTGATTCATAGTCACATCATCAGGGATATCTACAACAATAAAATACAATATATCAATATAAAATTAAAAGATCTATATACAAGACTTTAATTTGAAAAGCGGACGAAGGAAACTGATAAAAACGAAATAAAAAATAAAATTGTTAAGAACAGAAAACACACGCGAACAAAGACGCACTTGGAACCAAAATAGTAAAATTCAGAACACATTATTAAATACAGAAACACTTAAAAAAAATTACTAATAATAAATGAATAAACCACTGAAGGTTAACCTACCATTACAGAGGATAAGGACGCACTAAGAACAAAACATACAAAAAAAATTTCGAGAGAGGCAAAGAGTAAAGACAGATACAAGGGAACAGCGGTTGTTTGACAGTTCAGAGAAGGAACTCGTTGTTTAATATTTAAAGTTTCAAGGAAAGGTAGTTCTTGTAGGTTGTTTGTATAACCAATGATCTTGAAATCTTCATAGATGATTTCGGTTTTGCATTTAATTGTATGGCTACGTATATTAGAGGATTCTGGAGTCAGTCGACATCCTGTTCTATAACTTATCCCTCTATGGGAATCGGCCCTCACCCTGAGAAGCCTGGATCCAATATATTTTCTCAAATTACATTTAGGACAATTGTACTCGTTGACAACACCAGACGACATCAAAGGCGGTAGCCGATCTTAGAATCTGAAAAGAGAGCCAATACTTTTAGGGTTCTTGGGTATTAATTTTAGATCGATAGCCCCAATGTATTTTTGGACGGTTTTCAAGAAATCCCTTCGAAATTTATCTTCATATAAGAAAGGAAACGTTGCATAGAAGGGAGTTTAGGAACGTCAAAACACTTTTGGCCTATTGGAGAATTTTCTATTTAGAAGTTTTTTTGAGAATCGTGGGAAAAACATGGATAGGGAAACAATTATTGGTAAAGTATTGTTGTAAGAGACAATTTCTTGGTGAAAGAGGTTCCAGTCCGATGTTAAAGATAAAGCACGATGTTTAAGAGTGTAGATAGAGTTCAGTTTAAAACTGATAAATCAAAAGCTGTAAAAATTAGACCCCAGATCAGTAAAAGTTTTCTTTCTGAATATAGATGTATTAAACTTGTCATTACCTATATCTAAAAATGCTAGCTTTGAGTCGTGTTCTTTTTCTATTGTGAAAGTGATGTTGTGATGATATGAATTACAAAATTCTAAGAAGCGTTCAGGATCGCGGTCTTGTTTAAACAGAATAAAAGTGTCATCAACATATCTAGCATAGAATAGGGGGCAATAGGCTAAGGGTTACTCATCGAGTATTCGCTCCTCCAGGGAGCACATGAAGATGTTGGCGAACGTAGGTCCGAGAGGGGAACCCATGGCCATACCCTCTATTTGTCTGAAAAGCACACCATTAAAAATAAAAGCCGTGACCAGCACGGCCAGTTCTAAAAACATCTTAAAAAGGGAGCGGCTAAAACTACGATATAATGAATCGGAGGCGGGAAAGAGTTTGTCCAAAATTATATCTATCGTTTCTCTAACCAGTATATTAGTGAATAACGACTCCACATCGAAGTTGCCATGAAAAGGCCCGAATCTTGTGGAAGAATGTGTTATTTAAACTGTTCAGAGTTAGATACAGTATACTTATTAGTGGTCAGGGGCTCCAATAGGGGAACAAGAAATTTAGCCAATTTGTAATTTGGAGTTCTAAAGGAGGCCAAGATAGGGCGAAGGGGGACGTTGGTTTGTGGACTTTGGGTAGACCGTACAAAATTCCAAAAGAGGAACCTGTAACAAAAATATCATGGCATGTGTTCTCGTTAATGATGTTCTCATTCTTAAGGCTACGGAGAAATCTATTGATCTTGTCTTCTATTCTAAAGATGATCTGATAATTAGGGAGAACAGTTTCTTCAAATTTAGTAGGGTCATTTAAGATTTGGGTAATTTTGTTGACGTATTCCGATTTGTCTAAGATGACAGTTCCCCTCCCCTTATCAGGCTTCGTAATAATCAAATCATCACGCTTAGACAGAGTTTTGAGGGTTTCGTAATCATTCTTATTAAAAAAGGGGACCTAATGTGTTTTTAGTTTTGAAAAAGCGCTATGTGTTAGAACCATCAATTCATTTTGTAAACGGCTGAGATCAGTACACAAATTCAGATTTTTTAGGCGGCGGCAAGTAGAACTGGCAGAACGTAGGTTTCTAATTAGGCAGACAAAATTGTAATCCGAAAGACAAAAGAATTAACCCCACGCTTAGATAAAAAATACTTAGAAAAATTATAAACAGTTTTGTTGTAGCCATGAAATCTAGTTAAGTTAATTCCAAGATTAGATAGTTTTTTATGATGCCTTGAGTATAAAATCAACGAAACACTGAATACTTTTGTTAAAAAGCCTAGTAAAGACAATTCTATCTAAGAACGAGAAGGAGTCCAAACACTTCATTACGAAAGTTATTAGCAGCCCTATTAAGTCGTTCGTATGCTTTCTGTTTACAAATAATTTCGTGGTGTTAATGGTACTTGGTGGTGTCGAGGTAAAATTGGGAATTATATAAGGAGCTTTTATACATTCTAAACCTTACAAAATTGGGAACAACATTATTTATCTGGCAGTAATGTAGAAAATCCACATCCAGGCTTACTTTCTCCTTTTTTCACACGATTCTCAAAAAACTTCTAAATAGAAAATTCTCCAATAGGCCAAAAGTGTTTTGACGTTCCTAAACTCCCAATTCTATGCAACGTTTCCTTTCTTATATGAAGATAAATTTCGGAAGGGATTTCATGAAAACCGTCCAAAAATACATTGGGGCTATCGATCTAAAATCAATACCCAAAAACCCTAAAAGTATTGGCTCTCTTTTCAGATTCAAGGATCGGCTACCGCCTTTGATGTCGTCTTGGTGGTCTACGAGCTACGAATTGTCCTAAATGTAATTTGGGAAAATATACTGGATCCACAGGCGGCTTCCTCAGGGTGAGAGCCGATTCCCATAGAGGGATAAGTTATAGAACAGGATTTCGATTGACTAATCCAGAATCCTGTAATATACGTAGCCATACAATTAAATGCAAAACCGAAATCATCTATGGAGATTTTAAGATCATTGGTTATACAAACAACCTACAAGAACTAACTTTCCTTGAAACTTTAAATATTAAGAACTGTCAAACAACCGCGGTTCCCTTGTATCTATCTTAACTCTTTGCCTCTCTCGAAAAAATTTTTGTATGTTTGTTCTTAGTGCGTCCTTATCCTCTGTAATGGTAGGTTAACCTTCAGTGGTTTATTCATGTATTATTAGTAATTTTTTTTAATTAACCTTCAGTGGTTTATCATTTATTATTAGTAATTTTTTTTAATTAACCTTCAGTGGTTTATTCATTTATTATAGTAATTTTTTTTAAGTGTGTCTGTATTTAAGTATGTGTTCTAAATTTTACTATTTTGATTCCAAGTGCGTCTTTGTTCGCGTGTGTTTTCTGTTCTTAACAATTTTATTTTTTATTTCGTTTTTATCAGTTTCCTTCGTCCGCTTTTTAAATTAAAGTCTTGTATATAGATCATTTAATTTTATATTGATACATTGTATTTTATTGTTGTAGATATCCCTGATGATGTGATTATGAATCACGAAAGCTTGGAATAAATGGATACTGTGTCTTCTGCTTCTGAATTCCTGCCCTTGATCTGGATGACAATGTGATATGCGCTAAGTTCGCCCTTACTCCCTGGTATGTAGGTATACGTTATGTGTGCGTGTATTTCCTTGATATTATGAGTCTTACTCGAGTATATGTGTACATTGTGAAATATGTATTTATTTGAAGTAATTTTTAGAGGAATCTAATGATATATAAGTACAGTGGTTTGAATAAAATTATCCATACCAACAGTGTCGAATGCATGAAAATCAGCAAAACATCACTAGAAAACACTATATTATATATATATATATATATATATATATATATATATATATATATATATATATTTAAAGGACACAGAAAAACAAACAGGTCAAGTAAAATAAATTGTTTGTTTCTTCCTATTCGTGACCAGATTTTTTTTTGGAGAGAAGAAGAACCCGAATGTAAACAAGACGTCGTCAACAACGCTCTTGATTTTGGGCTTATTTTTGTGGAATTAAGCAACTTTTATTGGTTTTCAATAGGACTGACGTATGTACAACATGGCCTGAAGTGATTGTATACTTGATATGTACTAAGATAGTGCTTTAATATTGATGTAGCCTAGATCTAATAAAACATCATTTGTCCTACGCATCGGGCACAGAAACTTATTTGCCCTGAGGCTATGCCTCAGGCGCAGGCGCACTGGGAAATACCGTTTTCTTTGATCATGGTTGTTTTATTCGCCTACATTAAGGAGGAAAGACTCCGCTGACTGTGTTTTTACATGTTATCCTGAATATAATTTAGTATGTAGAGTTATTTTTGAGGAACTAAAGATTGAATATGATGACTTGATTGGATTCCAGCTTTTGTCAAACAATAAGGTAGTGATTAAGTTTGAGAATACTGTGGTATTTGATGAATTTATTGAAAAGTTCGACGGTAAAACGTTAGATATCGGACAGGGACAAAGTGTAAAGATTCTGAACTTCAGTAGTTTATTCACTTATGTTTCAATTCGTCGTGCCTGCCATTTGACATGGACAATGATATGATTGAGAATGTGTTATCAAAATACGGAAAAGTGCATGAAATTCGCAATAATAAACACAGGCTTGGAAAAGGAGAAGGGCTTTTAAATGGGATCAGGACCGCTAAAATGGAAATAAAGAAGAACATCCCGTCATCTATTACCGTTTTTGGATACACTCTCATTTTCTTATACAATGGCCAAAAGAGAACCTGTTATATATGTGGAAATGATGCCCACATAGCTGCCGATTGTGATGTAAATGCAAGGATCAATGTAGATAACGAAGTGGAATTTCCTCCAATGACAGGGAAAAAGAATGTGGATAATGAAGGAGATAAATAACGAAAAGGATCATGAGAACACTGACAATGGTAAGGACAACATAGATCAATGCAAAGGAAAACTTAATCAAGAAACGGTGAATACAGGTAATTTGGAAATTCATGAACAACTCGAAGGTAATACAAAGCTAAGCGAAACAACCACGACTACAGATTGTTTGGAAAGCAATAAGGGAAATAGGAATGAGAATAAAAACTGGAGAGAATGACCGACTGGATGATAATACAAGTGACGAGGATGTGATATACCTGGCCCACTAGAAATCTCCCAACAGAGTACTTCACCGTTTGAAATCTCTGATTCCTTGGATTATTTATTCTTGAACTCTCCGAACAAAACAAAGAAAAATATTTCTTCTGAAGAAGGACTGATGGAAGTAGTTGTGACAGCGGACATTCACAAGGAAATGGAAGAGGACATTCATGTGGAAGAGGAAGAGAGTCAAGCGACTGGTTGCGAATCAATTGAAGACATATTTACGGAAACGGATGACGACGATAACCAGAACGAAACTAGAAGCCGATTGGAAGACAGCAGCAAGACATGGAATGTAAAAGTGCAGGATCCTGGGAAGATAACTCTTACTAAAGCTCCCGAAAAAACGAAAAGAGGAAAGGAAGGGTAATGATAGGAATAAATGGCATACCAAGAAAAGCGTGTAAAAGAATAATGTCATGGTTTTTCCTGTTTTATTTTTTATTTTTACACTTTAATTTTTCGCATTCATAATGGCATTGTCCATAGCTAGCTTGAATATAAATGGTTTAAATGATATCAAGAAACAATGAGAATTGTCAATATTGTTAAGTATTTTAAAATTGATATTTTTATTATTACAGGAACATAATGTTAAAGTATAAAAAGACTGGAGTATCTAACAGATAACTTTGATATAGGTTTTAATCCTACTCATCTCTCTAAAGGAGGAACCATAATATGTACCACAAAGTACAAGAAAATTGACATACTGAGTAGAGAAATGGATTCTGAAGGGCAGGTTTTAGGTATGAGAATACTGTATAATGAGAGAGAGTTTAATGTTGTTAATATTTATGCCCCTTCTGGTACGGCAAGATGTAAAGAAAGGGAAGAATTTTTCAAAACTAAAACTATTGTTTTATCTGAGACATAATAATGAAAATCTTATCTTGGGAGGAGATTTCAATTGTATTGAATCACCGAAAGACTAGTAATGGGAATAATGCTTTGGTAAGTAAATCATTGAAAAACCTTGTTAGAGATTTAAGGCTAAAAGATGTATCTGGTGGCAGGGCGGGTAGTACCCCTGGCTATACCTATGTGAGAAATAACTACGGTTCAAGAATTGATAGGATTTACACAAAAAAGTGTGAGAATGAAATTCAACGAGTAAGCAATATCCCAGTAAGCTTTTCAGATCATAATATGGTTGTTTTAGAAATAAAACTTAATAAAGTGAAAATAGGGAAGGGTTTTTTGGAAACTTAATACTGAGCTTTAAATGTGAATGGTATAGCAGAAGATTTTTATTTCATTTTGGAATCGATTGAAATCTAAAAAGCTTAACTTCAGTAACATTGCTTTATGGTGGGAATGGGTTAAACAAGAATGTAAATTGTTTTTCTTGAAAGTAGGAAAGAGATTAGCCCAAGAAAGGTATGGTCTGTTGAATTTGTTACAGCATAGACTGCGACAGTACGAGGGAGAGCTATGTAGCAAATGTGAAATATAAAGAAATTGAGGCTGTAAAAAAAAATATAAACAATATTCAAATGAAATGTGTGAAGGAATAAAGATAGAGCAAAAATTGATGACCTTGTTAAAGGAGAAAAATTGTCTTCGTATCTACTAATAGAGAAAAAAACATAAAGCCTCAAAACTTATATGTAAGATTAAAAGTGGAGATGGTCACACCGTGGAAAATACAGATGCTATAATGTTATATAGAATATTATGAAAAATTATATGAAAAGTCAGTTGTGGATGGAAATATGCAAAATTACTTTCTTTCATTTTGTAATAATATACTTGATGATGATGACAAAGACATTTTGAAAGGTGATTTTACTGAACTAGAAGTTTATAATGCGATAAAATCAATGAATAATAAGACCCCTGGAGTAGATGGAATTCCAATTGAATTCTATAAAAAATTTTGGAAAATAATTAAAAAGATTTTTTAGAGTTCTAAAATATATTAAAGAAAAGTGTGAATTAACAGATTCCCATATAGTGGTATCATTCAAATTAATACAAAGAAGGGAGATTTGGAGGAAATGGATAATTGGAGACCAATTTCACTGCTGAATGTAGATTACAAGATAATAGCCAAAGTGTAGCCAATAGGTTGAAATCTGTTATGACTAAAATTACATCAGTAGAACAGTACTGTGGAGTTCAGAATAGGTCAATTGTAAATTGTAATAGTACAATTAGAGATATAATTTTTAATGCTTCACAAAATAATATGAAACTTGCTATAATGAACCTGGGATTGGTTTAAGGCCTTCGATAGAGTAAATATTGAATTTATAATTAAAATATTAAAGAAATTTGGATTTCCTAGTGAATTTATTTGTTGGTTAAGTATTTTATATAAAAGATGTAAGAGTTGTATTTGTGTAAATGGAATATTTAGCCCCTATTTCCAGATTAAAAGATCTGTTCGTCAGGGATGTCATTGTCTATGTTACTATTTGTAATTTTTCAGGAGCCATTGTATCTAGCAATTAAGAGTAATAAGAATATTAAAAGGTCTGAAGCTTCCTAACGATAAAAATGTGTGCTTACAAGGATATGCTGTTTTTTTTGTGACTCCTCTATTATTGTGTCAACAGACAAGTCGATTTGTGAAGCAGGAAAGATAATAACACACTTCGAATTAGCAACTGGTGCTAAACTGAATAAGGAAAATCTTCAATAATGGGTATTGGATTGTGGAAAGAGAGAAATGTTTGGCCTGTGAAGTGGTTGAAGACTGTAGAATGTACTAAAATATTAGGAATATATTATCATAATAATTTGAGACAATTCAGGAGAAAAATTGGACTGACGTTATTAGGAAAATAGAAATATCAGTAGGTATGTTGAGCAAGAGAAAATTATCCATTTTTCAAAAAGCTGTTATAATCAACACTAAGATTTGTTCAAAAGTGTGGTATGTAGCCCATACGTTGCCACTAATGAAGAAGGAGGCTCAAAAGATAAATTCATGTATCTTCAGGTATTTGTGGAAAGGGGGGGGGGGGATGTATCAGCCAGTTAGCAGAAACACTTTATGTTTGCCAAGAAATAGAGGAGGGGTAGGAATAATAAAATGTATTTTATAAAGCCAAATCTATTTTAACTTCTACTGTCTTGAAAGATCTGAATAATGACATAGGCTTATGTAAATATTATTGTAGAATTAGGTTAAGTTACTTAATAGACATTGATTACCCTAAGGAGGTTTCCTACAATACCCCAAAATTCTATTCAGTAGTAACGACGAGTTATTAGAGAAATATGTAATTGTAGGAAATTTCCTATTATGTGTAGTAAGAATATTTATATGTACCTATGTAAAGATGTTAAGGCAAGAGTTGAGGATAACTATCCTCTTCTCGATTGGGCAAGTATTTGGGAAAATGTAAATCATCACTTTATTGGAGTAAGTGAAAGAGAATTTCTGTACAAATATATCCATGAATCTCTACCAACGAATGATAGACTGTTTATGCTTAAGATAAAAGAGAGTAATAATTGTAATAGATTTGATAATATAGAATACACATTGCACATATTCTATTTTTGCAAGTTTATAAAACCAGTAGTATAAGATTTTTCCAGAAAATGTTGAGTGATATATGTAGGATAGAGGGTGTGGGAATATGCTTAAGATCCTAATGTTAGATTTCTCAAGTAAAAATGAAAAAATATATAACACGTATATTATGCTAACTACAGGGTACTTATATTCAATTTGGATAGGGAGACAGTTAAATTTTGATATAAATGAAATATATCAGTCTATAAAAAGTAAATTTAGTTATGATAGGTATTTGATGAAAATCCTTCTTAAAGAAAAAATTGATTTATTTTTTACTGATAAGTACCTCAACTGTGTATTTTAAAGTTTATGAAAAATAGATAGGAATTGGTTTGATGTGTTGTGATTTATTTTTAGATTTTTTTTGTAAATTTGTGTACATAAATTACATATATAGCATATGTATTTATTTGTAAAATGTACTTGATATGATTTTTAAATAAAAAAGAAAAAAAAAATTTGTAATTTGGAGTTCTAAAGGAGGCCAAGATAGGGCGAAGGGGGACGTTGGTTTGTGGACTTTGGGTAGACCGTACAAAATTCCAAAAGAGGAACCTGTAACAAAAATATCATGGCATGTGTTCTCGTTAATGATGTTCTCATTCTTAAGGCTACGGAGAAATCTATTGATCTTGTCTTCTATTCTAAAGATGATCTGATAATTAGGGAGACCAATTTCTTCATATTTAGAAGGGTCATTTAAGATTTGGGTAATTTTGTTGACGTATTCCGATTTGTCTAAGATGACAGTTCCCCTCCCCTTATCAGGCTTCGTAATAATCAAATCATCACGCTTAGACAGAGTTTTGAGGGTTTCGTAATCATTCTTATTAAAAAAGGGGACCTAATGTGTTTTTAGTTTTGAAAAAGCGCTATGTGTTAGAACCATCAATTCATTTTGTAAACGGCTGAGATCAGTACACAAATTCAGATTTTTTAGGCGGCGGCAAGTAGAACTGGCAGAACGTAGGTTTCTAATTAGGCAGACAAAATTCTAATCCGAAAGACAAAAGAAATAACCCCACGCTTAGATAAAAAAACATTTAGAAAAATTATAAACAGTTTTGTTGTAGCCATGAAATCTAGTTAAGTTAATTCCAAGATTAGATAGTTTTTTATGATGCCTTGAGTATAAAATCAACGAAACACTGAATACTTTTGTTAAAAAGCCTAGTAAAGACAATTCTATCTAAGAACGAGAAGGAGTCCAACACTTCATTACGAAAGTTATTAGCAGCCCTATTAAGTCGTTCGTATGCTTTCTGTTTACAAATAATTTCGTGGTGTAAAAGGTACTTGGTGGTGTCGAGGTAAAATTGGGAATAATATAAGGAGCTTTTATACATTCTAAACCTTAAAAAATTGGGAAGAACATTATTTATCTGGCAGTAATGTAGAAAATCCAAATCCAGGCTTACTTTCACCTTTTTTCACACGATTCTCAAAAAACTTCTAAATAGAAAATTCTCCAATAGGCCAAAAGTGTTTTGACGTTCCTAAACTCCCATTCTATGCAACGTTTCCTTTCTCATATGAAGATGAATTTCGAAGGGATTTCTTGAAAACCGTCCATAAATACATTGGGGCTATCGATCTAAAATTAATACCCAAGAACCCTAAAAGTATTGGCTCTCTTTTCAGATTCAAGGATCGGCTACCGCATTTGATGTCGTCTGGTGTTGTCTACGGGTACAATTGTCCTAAATGTAATTTGGGAAAATATACTGGATCCACCAGGCGGCTTCCTCAGGGTGAGAGCCGATTCCCATAGAGGGATAAGTTATAGAACAGGATGTCGATTGACTAATCCAGAATCCTGTAATATACGTAGCCATACAATTAAATGCAAAACCGAAATCATCTATGAAGATTTTAAGATCATTGGTTATACAAACAACCTACAAGAACTACCTTTCCTTGAAACTTTAAATATTAAACAACGAGTTCCTTCTCTGAACTGTCAAACAACCGCTGTTCCCTTGTATCTGTCTTTACTCTTTGCCTCTCTCGAAAATTTTTTTGTATGTTTTGTTCTTAGTGCGTCCTTATCCTCTGTAATGGTAGGTTAACCTTCAGTGGTTTATTCATGTATTATTAGTAATTTTTTTTAATTAACCTTCAGTGGTTTATTCATTTATTATTAGTAATTTTTTTTAATTAACCTTCAGTGGTTTATTCATTTATTATTAGTAATTTTTTTTAATTAACCTTCAGTGGTTTATTCATTTATTATTAGTAATTTTTTTTAAGTGTGTCTGTATTTAATTATGTGTTCTGAATTTTACTATTTTGTTTCCAAGTGCGTCTTTGTTCGCGTGTGTTTTCTGTTCTTAACAATTTTATTTTTTATTTCGTTTGTATCAGTTTCCTTCGTCCGCTTTTTAAATTAAAGTCTTGTATATAGATCATTTAATTTTATATTGATATATTGTATTTTATTGTTGTAGATATCCCTGATGATGTGATTATGAATCACGAATGCTTGGAATAAATGAATACTGTGTCTTCTGCTTCTGAATTCCTGCCCTTGATCTGGATGAGAATGTGATGTGCGCTAAGTTCGCCCTTACTCCCTGGTATGTAGGTAAACGTATATGTGTGCGTGTATTTCCTTGATATTATGAGTCTTACTCGAGTATATGTGTACATTATGAAATATGTATTTATTTGAAGTCATTTTTTTAGGAATCTAATGATATATAAGTACAGTGGTTTGAATAAAATTATCCATACCAACAGTTTCGAAAACATGAAAATCAGCAAAACATCACTAGAAAACACTATATTATATATATATATATATATATATATATATATATATTATATATATATATATATATATTATATATATATATATATATATATATATATATATATTTAAAGGACACAGAAAAACAAACAGGTCAAGTAAAATAAATTGTTTGTTTCTTCCTATTCGTGACCAGATTTTTTTTTTTTGCTTTACGATTCAACATTTTTCCTCCTTCCTCATGCCAGGGCCAAATGAAGATAAATGTTCTCCGAAACATTTACAATATAATCTTCTGTAGGAACCACACCGAACAACACATTTGTATGTTTTGAACATAGTCTTAGCTTTATCCTTCACATAAAAGGATTTAAAACCACCACACACACACACACACACACACACACACACACACACACACACACACACACACACACACACACATATATATATATATATATATATATATATATATATATATATATATGTATATATCATTAGAGGCCTCGAAAAATTACTTCATATATGTACTTAACTCATAATTTACACACACACACCACACACACACTGGCGAGAGTTATAATTTCAGGGAAATATATATATATATATATATATATATATATATATATATATATATATATATATATATATATAGCCCAGTTTGTTTTTGTATGCCCTTCATTTATCTATCTATCTATATATCTATGTATATATATATATATATATATATATATATATATATATACACATATATATAGTGCATACATATATTCATACAATATAAGTATAAACAAAATTTATGTTATGATGTAGCTGTCCATTAGTTAAGAATGCTTGTCATATAGTGAAAAGAGCATGGTTCGATTTCAAACCAAGGAGAGGCAGTAGGCTCAGTCTGGTAAAGGCCTTGCATCTATGGTGACCTAAGCAATAATTAATTAGTCTGCTGCACTAGAGTTTGTCAGGTGGTTAGCAACCTTGTCTCTAGGGTCATGCTTAGAACAGAAAAGCTAATACCCTCTGAAGGGAGTTGAGCAACCGTATGTCTGATCAGTACAGGTATGGTTGACTATCAGGAAGGCCAGACACTGCAGGCACATAGCCCTTTGAACATCCATGGTGCAGATGTCTGGGGCCAGGGACGGGCAACTTCAGTGCCGAAAAACCGGAGTCTTTGCGCAAGTTAGCAGCAGTTGACTTGCTGTGTGTAGGAAAGTTCAAAATGCTGATGGTGAGCCTTTTATAAAGTGTATAAAGGTGTTATTTTGTGTGGATAAACTCTGCTCAATTTGTTTGTTCCTTATTTAGATTCCTTGTTTAGAGGAGTTGATTAATGCTGGAGAAAAATGTTCTTAATGTTAAGCCATTTCCTCCTGAGAGTGGATGACCGTCACAAACAAAGTCACTGGTCATTGATAAATTCGCAATAACAGCTGGAGCAAGGAAGAAATATTGTGTATTAGTCTTCTGCGATGGCCGCAAATGGCACATCAGTTAGTGTGGTGGTAGTGGTCGGTAATACATAGGTTCTGGTGTTCTAGAAACTTCTAAAGGCTTATGGTAATAATGTAATTTACCCCGAATAGCAAACGGAAAATCAGTTACCGTGTTGGTAGTTGACGGTATTACTTGGATTCTGTTGTCCCAGGAACTTCCAAAGGCATAGGGTAATTGTCACTTCAAAACCTTAAGATTCAAGTTCAAAGAAATGTGGTATCGCGGGTTCGTTTCCCGCTACCGGACGTCATAATTTCTTCATATTTCTTTGAACTTCGATCTTAAGGCTTTGTAGCAACAAGTGTCCAAAAAAGCGTTAAGAATTCGAGAAGTTAAAGGGCAATGTTGCTATTACCCACACACACACACATATATATAATATATATATATGTATATATATATATATATATATATATATATATATATATGTATGTATGTATGTATGTATGTATGTATATATATTATATGTACACGTATGTGTCTTCAAGTTTGTCAAATCGTCCAATGTAATTAATGAATACCCATGCATTTTACTGTGCTGAGTACTTGCTTCCCCCCCCGTATAAGATGTTACATTGCTTGCTAACTGTGGTAGTCTAATTTTTTTTTCTTTTTTGCGCACTTACCCTTGACCCTTGATGTGGGTTTTCCTCTGAAGTGGTCTTATTTCCTTAGGAAGGAAGACGGGACGGGCAAGGTGTCCATGTTAAATAAATGTTAGAAAACCTCTCTCTCTGTCTCTTTCTCTCTTCCCCTCCTTGACGAAGTAGTGGGAGGAGGACCGACCGTAATAAGAAAGGATTGTGCCGAAAGGTGAAGGGGCGGAGGACGAGATCAAGCACCTGCTCGAATAGCTCTCACGTCCAGTTCTGCTTTAAGGGTGACCCAAGGGAGTCAGGTGGGCTTAAGAGTGGGGAACGGGAAGGGTAGTCGGGTGACGATGATGATGAAAAAGACGTAGGGGAAAAGGAAGATTATAATAAAACCAGAAATGATGATGGTGAAAAGAAATGATGGTAGGGTAAGGAGGACATGCTTTTTGTCGGCTGTGTATTTTACGGGGGAACGCGTAGTTGTAGATGATTTTTGCCGAGTAACATGTTCAAGACCGTTGGCGTTTTTTAATGGTCATCAAAGTCGAACAGTTATTAGAAAAAAACATACTGTTCATTATATTTTACTTGTTGTCATGTAAAAGTGTACGTATTAAGTAATGTTGGCAAGATCTGTATTTGGGGTATCTAAAACTTTATGACTTTCATCCCTGTTCCAGCTGGATGTACCCTGATTAGGGTCCCGAGCTAAGGGTACGGCCACTGGCTGCGTGTAAAGACTACAGCCACTATTTAAATATGTGGCCTTGCTCAGCAGGAGCACCAGAAATAGTTGGTCGTGGGATGATGGATATCGAGCAATTTGCCTTCTTGGTTTCGACTATAAGTACGTCTTAGATGACCTTGCTTAAAAACAAATAAGCAACGGCAGGGAACTTTGGCCTTAGTCAGCAATGAACTGCGACCTACAAGTGACTGGCTATCCTATAATTTAACTAATGAAACTTCCATGAGTGATGCCACTTGAACTGACCGGCACAGGTCAGAAATGTCCCCCAAACCCACTTATATGAGGGTGCTACTCCTACTTTATATGTATTAATGATAACCTGAAACTCATAAATTTTAACATGATATATAACCATAATCAGACTGGAAATATTCTGTAGGAGAAAATTAATTCTAGAGACAAACCAGGTGTTTGATCATCACAGTGCAAAGAAATAGGAAAAAAACTGTGGCTTTGGGTGGGAATAATTTACATATTTATTACGAAGTGGAAGAGGAATTAGTACAGAACGAGTATGCATAATCTGAACATCCAATAATGAAAAGGCACTGGGTGAATGGAGAGCAGTGGGCAGTAGATTACTGCCTACCATTTTTGCATAATAATTGGGCTACTCATCAACAAAGGAACTTTCTGAAGAAATAGGACATAGTTTGATATAAAACAGTAGAATATTATAGCTGGAATACGAGAATAAAATATGAATAGTTGTTATTGGTGATATGAAGGTATGAAGAATGTAATGGTTAATGAAACTAGGAGAGACTGTAAATGAAAACAGGGCGCATGTGTTGGTTTTTCTGCTGCAAATAATTAAAGAATTAGTCACTTATTTTTCCTCACAACAGGGCATCCATAAATATGTGTGGAATTTTCCTGATGGTTGTCATAGAAGCTAAATAGGAACCACTAAACAAGACATAAAAAGAGCACTGAAGAAAGTTGGGAGCTACAAAGGAGTTATGTTGGTAGTAATCTCCAACTTGTCAACTACGCCAAAGTTGAGATTAAAAGTGGTCAATAGGAAACTTGATTTAGTAACTGGTTTTAATACGGTAAAGTTTTTGAAAGGTAAACGTCTTAAGGCATTTGCATCTGAACGGGAAATCATATCTGCTGGAAACGAAATACTGGGATATGTATGCCTGCGTGTGTGTTAGAGAAGCATATTATCGTGTTTGATTTCATCCTGGAAGGAATTCAGTTGTCAGACTAATAAATTTGTAGTCCTATGAGGGAAACTGAATATGCGACTGACAACTCACTGACATGATTGTGAATAAATTATCCTATAAAGGTACTAAATAGATTCCCTAAAATTATGAATTATTATTTTTTTTTCAAGATATCCCAGGAAACCTTCTGTAATAACACTTAAAATGTATACATCTGACCCTTAACAGTACTAAGAACTTTAGACTGTTGGTATAAGAGACGTCTGCGATGGCAAATTCCTAAGCTTAACTTAAACATACTGTCAAATATCAGTGCTACCTTTTTAGTCAAAGTGAATGACAATACATTGGTGAGGCCATTTCATCCAAGGATACTGTCATTGCACCTCATGCTGGGCACTATAGGCATTACTAAGGGGTGTTTGTACTAGTTTCCCGTCGGCCTTTGGATTCACCCTCTTTGTGGCCACTTTTGAATCTTGTATTTGACCTCTATTCCGGTTCATTTTTTCCATTTCTGCCCATCCTCTCTTAACTGCTACTTCTTAGTGCAATCGTGCAACTGAGGGGCTTTTCCTAGTTTCGCCTTTTTATCCCTTTATTTGATCTCGCGTATTTGTTCGGTCTCATTATCATGCGACGCAACCACTCGGACTCCCTCTTTTCACTGTGTATTGAGCTTTGAATGGTTGAAAGTCCCTCAGTAACTGGCTTTATAACCCAAATTTCAATCAATATGAATTTTAATGATTATCCTGTTAATAAGTTCACGGGAATCAATTCCACACCAATACAGTTATTTAAAAGAACCAGAGATGGATTAATTAGTCTGTAACCGAGCTCATGTGAGCCTATTCAAGGCAAAAAGCAACAATGCAAATACATGATTGAGAAGATATTTATGGTAAATAAGTTTGTATTAAACATTTTAGGATACAAGTCAGCTTAAGACGATCAAACCATGGCAGAATAAAAGAATAAAAAGATTTCTCCAAAATAGAGTGAAATCTCAAAATATAAGTTTCTAAATTTAACGATATTTGTGAAAGACCAGATGGATAAGGTATGATTGTAAAAAAAGCGCATTTGAAACCAAGAATAACTTACAGTTTTGAATAAGTTAACTCTGAGATTTGGTAGATTCCAGCACCCTAGACCTATTATCATTAATAGTTTGAGTTTAATTGGGACTTCATTCCCCAATCATTTGCATTTTAATTTCATTTTATCTGAATCCCTGTTAAGTTAATCATTTACCACAGGTCTGCAACAAGAATATGGGATTAATAGCGCCTCAGTGGCGTGATCGGTATGGTCTTGACCTGCCACCTCGTTGGCCGCGAGTTCGATTCTTGGGTATTCCATTGAGGTGTTAGAGATGTGTATTTATGGTGGTAGAAGTTAACTCTCGACGTGGTTCGGAAGTCACTTAAAACCGTTGGTCCTGTTGCTGAATAGCCACTGCTTCCATGCAACGTAAAAACAAACAAACAAACAAACAATATGGGATTGATGCGAAAGAATAGCAACATCTGCATAAGCAACTGCTTTTATTATCCACACACCCACACATGCATAATCATCATTGTATGAGTGGCGGTTTCATTGGAGGAGAATTGGGCTCTTAGTTGCAGGGTTCTTTGTTCGATCCCGGAGTGCTCCAACGGTATACACGCCTATGAATCGTTACAAGAGTGATCTGGGAATCCAAAAAGGGTGTGGGTGTTGATCCCTCATCCTAAAGAGCCAGCTCCAAATCCCTCTGATGGAAAAATGCTTATGTTAAAACACAAGACAACATATGCATCACACGAAATCCGTACATATACGTTGTATATATATTGCAGCGTCGTACAGAGTCGAACTACATTTGACCTTTCATCCCTCTACAATGTCTAAAATAAAAACGGACACATGAGGCATAATAACGTGCGTGATTATCATGGTGTAAATAAGAAGGATGATGTTCTTTAATATTACAGTTCGTGAGCATCAATGTACATGTGTTGGAGAATGATTCACTTTTGGGAAACATGGAATGTAGCTACATAATAAATCGTTCCTGAGCATGAGCCGGAACAAGAGCTGGTAAGCTTGGATGTCAATATATTTAAGTAATTATTTGCGCGCCAAGCGAAATAAAGGAATGATGCCTCGGAGATCGAGTCTAAAGAGAAAGCAATATTTTTTATTGATATACTGAAGGTTAGAAAATAGTTTTAAATTTTTAAGGAAGGAGTAAGCAAATTAAAAAATCTCGCTGAGGTCGAAGAAATCATAAAATACAAAAAGAATATATTGAAAATAATTATCAAAATCAAACAAAGGCTTTAATACAATTGATTATGAAAAGATTTTAAAACACTAAATAGATTATAAAACTAATTAACTGGAAACAAAGGAGAAAATGAAGAAGAGTTAGAAAGCGATTTAGTTGAGAGAGAGAGAGAGAGGAGACGAAGAGAGGAAACCAGCACGCATCAAAGCCCCTGGATGCAGCGCCTTCAGTATTGGGTGAACTGTGGCAGAATCAGGTGGTTGTGTCTTGGGCCCGCTCGCTCCTCTGCTGTCTCGTGTTTTGGGGGCAGGACGTACTCTCTCTCCCTCTCACTCTCCCGCGTAAAGAGAAATAGATGACTCATTAAATACCTATATTTGTTTGCTCTAAAAGTGCATTTAACCGTTGGTCTCTTATTAAGTTAAATAAAAAAATCGCGTAATTTTGTTAGCAGTCTAAATTCAAATAATGGTTTACAAATGTTTGCAGCATTGTTATGTTCATTTTTTAAAGCTTTGATTTTATTTTTAGTCTGTTGAGTCTTCCATGTAAATTTCTCCTTTGGACGAAAGAATTACAGTGGATGTTGAATTCCCTCTGTTCGTTTGGGTTATTAGGGTGTTTGAGGTACTTCAACTAGTCATTGTTACTGCGGTACGACCAAGATTTAAGGTGAGTTAAAAGCCGCCACCAACGTTCAGTTTTACCTGCGTAGTTAAGTCTGCACAGTCGACCTGTGCAGGTAAACCTTCACCTCTTGCGATACTATTTCCTTAGTCCCCCCATAGCAGCTCTGACTATGATTGGCTTGCCGATAGCATAAAAAAATATCTCATAAATGTCAAGTAAGACGCCCAGTGCAAGTGTAAAAAAAGGAAAAAAAATCAATACTCCAATGTCAATTTATTAAAAGAGTTAAAATGTGGTCCCAAAGGACTTTTATAATGTTTATTGAATATTTTATATATCAAGGAATAGTTCCAGGTCAAGTTAGTAATTGTTCGTTTTCATTTCAGAGTTGACATGCATAAGCCTAATATTGTTTTTCTCCGTATCATTAAAATGTTTCATACTGATTTGTTCTCATTTTAAGAATAACTTTCTTATGATTTCTTATGACGAGTGAACATCCTTAGTTTACTACTGTCCCGTTGTATTTGTGTGTTCTTTTATTCTAATTTCATTGCAAAGCTGGCTTACATGGGGTGTGAACAGTGAATAACCATGCTGTCAAATATTTTTTCCATCAGAAATTAGAGTAATATTTTGTTATGATTTAAAAAATTAATTACATATGTGATACATAGGTAATCATGATTGGACGCATTGTAGGCCTATTCTTATTTTACATTATTTCGCCATAATGAATATTTATTCCCATTTAAAAACTGACTTGCATATATAGTTAATAACCACGAATGAACATACATAAGCTTGATTTGTTACGATAGCCTTTGGATTTTTCTTGCCCAAGCAAAGCACCATTCATATAGATTCCAATGAAATCTACAAGACATTCAGGAACGATGTTGCCGCTTTCAGCCTGCATTATACAGAATTATTTTTCTTGTGGAAAAAGGCAAAGTTATAACTGTATATTATTCTCACGCCCGTATCAATTAAAAAAAAAAGGTAACTGCGATACATCAGTAATTTAGGTATAAACGCTTTTGAATTTGAAATAAAACTCAACATTGTTCTTGACTTGTACATATTATCTGTTGGGGACGGAAAGCGAACCGAGCCGTAAAAGTAGCCTTCCCACATTAGCGCTGAAGTGTGCATGCGCAGCTGTTAGCCGGAGGCAGATTGATTCAGATGAGCTATGAGCTCAGGCGGCCTGCGCTATCGAAAAAAACTGAGCAGGTTATTCACATTAACGTTCAGTTTTGCCTGCACAGGCCGACTGTGCGGGCATAACTGAACGTTAGTGGCTGCCTTTACAGTTTACGCAGAGGTCGATGCTTCAACTCGGCCGTTCATGACGTCACATGGTGCGATCATCGGTAGCTGCTAGGCAAGCCAGTACCTTCTTCCTCTTGCATATGGCAACATTTACTTGAATTTTTCACGAATTTGTGACAATTCTTGAGGTTTTGTACATTATTGCCATGGTGATATGTGCTATTTATGGATGCTGTAACACAGAAAGGGACAATGTTGGAGGTGTAAAGGTTAGCTTTTAGCATTTCCCTTAGGATCCCGAAAAGTGTGGGAAGTGGGTGAACATCTGCAGAAGTGACCATATAAACACCAAAAAACGCAAGTGTGCGTTCGGCTCATTTTCAACAAAACGATTGCGCAAGAAACCACAGGCATGAATTGCTTAACTGCCGCCGGGCAAATGCATGAGCATTGAAGGATGATGCCCTACCGAACCAACATTTAGCTATGCATGAATTTAGTTAGGTTTAGTATACCTTTTACATTTCAAGTTGTGGATGAATATATTAACTAGGCTTATATGAATACATCTATGAATTGAAGCGCATAAATATATCTTCCGTTCGATTCCCAATGCAACTAAACTATTATTTGGCTGGTTAAGAATGATGAAATTGAGAGTAGGACTAGACCCACGTGTAGCTAGGAATAACTGCAAAGGGGATATGTAGTCAACACGAGAGAGAGGGACACGAACATTTCATTGAAATTGATTTCATGTATATGAAATGAGCCTGTTATTAGTTGGAAAAGGGGCGGGGGGGGGGGGGGGGGCAGTTATTTTCGAGAGGGACATTGGAGAGCGTTTTGCGTAACTGAGTGATCCATAGGTTTATGAGGTTAATTCTAGCAATTAAAAAGCATATACAGCATGTAATATTTTGCATTCGATTCCTAATCCAAATAAACCATGTTCACTGCTTAAGTCTGACAAAATTGTAATTAGGCCTAGATCAATGTTTGGTGAGAAAAACTTCAAAGAGAAAATGCTAGTCAACACTAAAGCGAGCGAGCGAGCAAAATTTTATTAGAAATGTTTCCATGTGTATGAAATAGCCAGTTATTTATTTGGTAAAGGAAGGGGAAGATTTGGAGAGAGAGAGAGAGAGAGAGAGAGAGAGAGAGAGAGAGAGAGGAAATTTATTCCAATTTATTTTCATTCATACAAATAGGCTTTTTGCAATTTTTGTAAGGAACGTCGTAATGAACATAAATCCTGGTAAAATACTGAAAGTGAATCTAAATTTTGGTCGATTTAAGAATAAAGCTTCAGGAAGACTATTAGGGGTCAGATGGCAAGATGGAGTTAAAAATGATACGATAAAGCAAAATGAACTCTTCTACATATGGATGCTCCGTATGTAGATGATGGTTTTGAAAGACAGCTTCGCTCAGCTCCTGATAGACTAGGTCGTGCTGATGTCAGCTGTTCTTCCATGGGCGCCGAAAGAGCAGGAAGACCCAGACGTACTTGAATTTCAACTGCGTGAAGGGAGGCTGGAAATGAGTGGAGATTTGTGGAAGTTAAAGCAGAGGGAAAAACATGGGCTCCGGAATTTTACAGAGGGCCTGGGCTCTATACGGCGTTAAAGGCTATGAGTATCATGATGTAGCGGTATTGTTTAAAATATTCAAGTTTTCTTAACCTTTATAATGATGTATGCATTCCTGTATTTGCCTTGAACGTGTTGATCTTGCATGTTAAATACTTTTGAGTGCATGTGATGGAAAAAAGTTCATCTTGTAAACCTGACTAAAAGATTTCTTGGTGCCGACAGTAGAAATGTTAATTTTGTGAAGAATAAAGTAAGCTTGTATACGTTTGTAAGAAAAATGCTGTTAGTTCCTTCCAAGTCATTTAAAGTGGTCTTTATTAAAAAAAAAAAAAAAATAGAAAGAGAAACTGCCGAATTACGGCAGGAAGTATTCCTGCTGGGTGAGGTAACATAGCGCTTTGTGCAGTGGAACTCGCTAGTTTAATTTCGCATACCATTCCTGCCACCGTCAGCTGCTGGAATTCTCACTCTGGGCATGATGCGAACGGATGGGACTGTGGAAAGACATATGGGTGAAATGAAAGGTCCTTTCACTCTAGCAGCCTTATGCACTAGTACATTCTGAATGATGACGAATGCGTTGTGGAAAACTTTAAAACGCTTTTCGTAATTGTGACAGAATTCATTGTGGTTTTTAGACTGTTTTTTCATATGTATATAAAAACTGATGGGAAAGGAATGTCACACATTGCGAGTTTGTTTCTTGTGCTTGTTTTTTTACTTGCTTGATGATTAAAGAATTAATGAGTCCATTGTGGACGTACTGCACTGAAAGCTGTTTTGCAACATTCTATTTTTTCTTTTTAGGCATTTTATTTCCTGTTTTTAAGCTGTCTGGTGTGATGGGATTTTTTATTTTATATCAGTTATTGTTATGTTTTTAGTTGCAGGAAATTTGTTCTAAGAGGATAATTTTTCAGAATATCAACTATTTTGAATAAATTTTGGAATATTTGGTAAATAGGGAAATATTTGCCATCTCGTACTGATTGTATTTCCATTACATATGGAACATAGGTTCTCAAAAGTGTTTACTTTGAATTTTTAATGCATTTTGAAATGAATTCTCACTTTTTTTATATTGTTGTTTTTTCTCTGCCAAAGTGACCTCTTTCCTCACGAACCCCGTTCCGTGATTCACTTTAACGTTGGTTGCTTTGCCTTCAGATTTCAGATATTGGGCACATTCTCACAATAAGTACAGTAGATCTGCACCAAACTTCACTTTTAATCTTTTCCAACTAGCAGTACCGTAGTGAGGAGGTGCTAGATTAGAGGTACTTAATCCCCTAGAGGAGTCTGTAACATTCATTTTCTTAGCGTGATAGTTTCGTCATTTTATTGCCAGCTTTGCAGTCTGTTTCTTTTTGAAATGAAGATAAACTGTATTCTGCAAAGTTTTTATTTGGAGTTTGATTCATAAAAATGAATTTAAGGTGGTATTGTTTATTTATAGGCATATACTAAGTGACTTACCCAGTGATTAAAAGAGATTAAACAATGTTACATCAAACTGAGGAATTTAATATTGAATATTACAGAATGATGAAATTAGAATAATCTCTTAACTAAAATGAATCTGAAAAAGAAGAAAAGCACTGCAGGGTAAGGATTAAAAGGAGGCAAAATGAAGGCAGAATGAAATAAGCTACAGATTGAAAAAGAAAAAGAAATGACGTGACCATGCCAGCTTTCTAGTAACCGAAATTTTATTTTATTCAATTTTCATGGAATACAGAGACCACGGAAGAGAAGAAAAAAATTGACTATAAATTAAAAATTTATCGGATTAGAATTCTTAGTTGGGGGAATAAGAGAAAATAAACTGAAACTGAAGCTCTTGACTATATTCAAGTCGCTTTTAAATCGAATCACTACGCCAGAGTATTGTATTTCAAAAGAAGAAAAAATACACCTTTGCTAACGAGTGTGGCTGAATGTCCGTTAAATCCTCTACTTTGGGGATCTTAGTACCTGAGTAACTTCAGGGGGTACTGATGTTGAAAAATCTTTATGCTAATCACAGCGTCATTTCCATAAGAGGCGTATAATTCCTAGTAATATCATAAACACGTATTTAGCCGAAGGCGTACTTTTCTGGCTACGTCCGGAAATAACAGCTACCTGCTGTTTTATATTCGTTTTGTACATTTTGTGGGAAATCAATCAAGCATTTGACGAAAGTGGTATAGTGTACATACGTATGTTTGTACGTTCAATGCCTGAAACATTATTACTTCCAAAAAGGACTTTAGCGATGCAGAAGGTTAAAAATAGGAGACTTTTAGTTCCAAGATTTCGGAGGCCTGTCTGCCTCCCATCAAGTTAGATGCAGACTCGCCTCGGAAGGTTTGAGAATAACGCCCATTTTTTTGTAAACTTTCTGTGTCGACAAGGTCCTCTCTGGTATTTGTACGAGTATGTAATATATATATATATATATATATATATATATAAATATATATATATATATATATATATAATATATATAATAATATATAATATAAATATAGATCTGTGTATATATATATATAATATATATATATATAAATATATATCCCCTATATTTAAATATATATATATAGGATATATATTATATCCCAAGGCAGAGAGGTAAAGACATGTCTCAGCGTAGTACATAATTTATTGCCGACGTTTCACATCACTTCGATGCGTTTTCAAGGCTGGGAATTGATAAAAATACAAACATATAAGACTCGTCACTGATAAAACACGGTATAATATTTAAATTTAAAATTGAAACACTAAAAACATTTCAAATGTAAAAATTATTGTACAACAACACTAGGTTGGAGAGACAACCTACCAGAGTAAAAAATAGAAGGTGACTGAAGGACAGAGTGGGGAGAAAAAAAATAATAAAGTAAAAAAACACCCACACACAAAACTATGTAAACAAAACAAGTGTTAGGCTATGAACAGCTGAACTGACGAGGACTGGGCATTTAAAATTCGGTAGATTAGTTTTTGATTAAAATTTATTCCAGTGTTAAAAGCTCGTCATCTTTATTGGCTGATCCAATAATAAAATCATCTCGATGTCCAAGCGGGAGCGACAGGTAATAGAGTGGTTTTTACGGATGGCTGGATAGCTCAGGATTTAAATAGTTTGCATCCTGTTCGGAAACTGACTCCTTTGTGGGCGCAGAAACGGAACATTGTAGGCATCCTCTTCGGTGCATGCCAACCATAAAGTACCCCCGTCCCGCTCCCGCCGATCACATCTGGGACAAGTGTATTTATAAACTATGTTGGACATCAAAGGCGGGCTTAATCTGTCTTTAGCTCAGAAAAGAGGATCGGATGGTTAGAGGATTTTTCGGAATTAATTTTAGGTTCAAGGCTGGTAATTCCTTGTTAATTAATTGTATAACTTTCTTTTTGAAGGAAAAAAAAAAAATGTCATGGAGGAAAGGGAACTTAGCATAGATGATTAACTTGGGAACGATATGTATAGGAGGTGGGGGGTTATTTTCATGTTTAAAAATTTATTGAGGGTTCTATAAAAGTGCACTGAGGGGAAACAGTTGTTGCTAAAAAAGTTTACTAGAAAATCTATTTCGTTGTGGAAAGAGAGACAACTGGAAGTGAGGACAAAGACTCTATGAAGGGGGGTGGAGATGGCATTTAATTAAAATTAAAAATTTACATGACTATAGAAATTTGTCCTAAGCCTGTAAATGTACTCTTTCTGTAAATTCCTGTATGAAAGCTATTATTGTCTCTCGAAACAAGTAAATCTAAAAATGGCAGGGAGTTATGGGATTCTTTCTCTATGGTGAACTTAATATTAGGATGTTGAGAGTTAATAAATTCTAAAAAAGCTTCGGCATTACAATCAAACCTAAACAACGCAAACGTGTCATCCACGTACCTTCTGTAAAATAGGGGGTAAATGTTGAGGGGGCAACTGTCAAAGATGGTCTCCTCCAGGGAGTTCATAAAAATAAATTTTAAATATTATACCGTGTTTTATCAGTGACTAGTCTATATGTTTGTATTTTTATCAATTCCCAGCCTTGAAAATGCATCGAAGTGATGTGAAACGTCGGCAATAAATTATGTACTACGCTGAGACATGCCCTTTACCTCTCCGCCTTGTGATATCTGTAGGGCTTGAGCCCCCTTACTAGTCTTCTATAATATATATATATATATATATATATATATATATATATATATATATATATTTTATGTATATATATTTATATTTATATTTATGTGTGTTACGGTAACTATATAAAATCCAGGTAATTATTGAAATCCCTGTGCTTTGTACTAGCCCCTTGGCTATCAAATGTCCCTAAGTGCATTTGATTCCCCAGTGGCTAGTACCTAAACATGGCGAAACACATTTGATCCCCAGGGGCTTGTACTAAATACGGCGAAACAGTGTAGGTGAATCACTGTTTTACCGTGTTTAGTACTAGCTCTCGGTTGATTTCGTGTGGTTGCTGATTTCACATATTTATTGTAAATATAATATATATATATATATATATATATATATATATTATATATATATATTATATATATATATATATAGTATATATATATATATATATATATATATATATGATTATATATATATATATACTTATATATATCATATATATATATGTATATATATATCATATATTATATATATGATATAAACATTTATATTTTATAATCCTATATATATATATAGTATATATATGTACGTATATATACATATATACGTATATATATATATATATATGATGTATATATATATTATATATTGTTATGTAATATATATATATATTATACTAATTTGGAAAAGTTTAGTTTTTATGTAAGGTTCTAAATTATGACTTACCCAGTCTGGAACCAATATTAAGGGTACAGAATAGGAATACAAAGTACAAAATTAGTAAGACTACTATTTGTAAGGTTTTGTCTGTTTTCTATAGATGTGTTCAGAATTTTCGTACCTTCCCTTGTAGTTTTTATATAAAGCCGTACCTTAGATGTATTGACTTTAGAATTTATTTTTGTTAAAGTTGAGGCTTACTATATTGGTGCCTTTGTTTCATACTCCTTTGAAGGGGAAACTATTCTTACTCTTTTGGGTGCGTGTCTTACTTGAATTTGAAATTTTCTAATCTTATAGGATAGATTGTACTGTAATAGGGTAGTAGGTTTTGGCTTCACTGTTTATCGCATTATTGCTGAAGTATTTTTGTAGTTAGCAATATTTAGGTATTTCTTTTGAAACAAAATAAAAAAAGGCATAATAGATTATAAGGCTTTATGTATCTTATACATTGTTTTCTTTGTCTGGTAACTTCTTAAGAAGCGATCGAATTATAATCATGGAAACATAATTGTTAGCATATATATTGTTGCTCTTGTCATTTTGTGTTGTGGGCTATACTTGAAAAGCTGATGTCGAAGTTGTATATACCCTGGCAATATTTTTGAAAGCCTAAATCAGAACTAGTTTGCACTGTTAGTTTTAAAATAGGGAATGTTCGATGTTAATCATTGTGTTTGTTCGTAGAAATGGAAGTTTATTGAGTAATTACCGAATTTATGTAGGTTCCAAAGGAATTATGCAAACGTTCCGCCTTGTGTGGTCATGTAAAACGTTTGCAAGGATGGCCTTCGAATTCGAATCTGCATTTGCTTGATCCATTAAGCAAGTGATTATCGTGGGGTATAAAAATAAAACGTCGTGAATATTATTGAAGTGCTAGGCAAGTCTTCTTGGTATTCGCTGATTAAATGTATACTTACGAGACATCTACATTGTAGATATGAAAGCGGAAGCTACAAAGTCTGACGACCCGAAGGAATGGATCCCAATTTACGAGACTGGCAGGAAGCGACAGTAAGACGAAGTGGTTTTGACAAGTGGAAAAATGACGTTGCGGAGAGAGTAGATTTACAGTTGTATGGGGGAGGCGAAGAGGGGAAAAATAGAAGTGAAAAAGAGAACTTACATAAGAGAAGAAAAATGCTCAGGATGATGAACTGCGTGATTGACGATGACAGTGATGGAAGTTGATTGCTGACTGGAAGAACACAAGGGTCCGGGCAAGAGTTCATTTTATTTTGTATTTTTTTTATTCGATTAAGTTAACTGCCCTCAAGTCTGCTCACAGGCGTAGGTTTTTGGAGGGCGTTAAAAATAGGCTTGATTTCAAGTAAGAGAACTGGAATGATGCCTGAGAGGAAGTGAGAGGAAAAAGTTTCCTATTGTGGAAAAGCTGAAGAAAAGAAAGCAAGTCTTAGGAAAGAACGCTCATTTTCTATAACTAGAGTATTTTATCAATTATTATTTGAAATATATAAATTGTTTAGATACTTTCATATAAATGTAAATAACTGATCTAAACATTTTTAAATCTAATCATTTGTCTTTATCCAATGGCCCCTTTTGGTTACACGATGTGTTTCAAGCTTCATTCCCTCAGATATCTAATTTGTAGATTCAGCATTATCATAACAAAAGGGAGTTTCTTT
The DNA here is from genome assembly GCF_015104395.2 of Macrobrachium nipponense. Classification (NCBI taxonomy): domain Eukaryota; kingdom Metazoa; phylum Arthropoda; class Malacostraca; order Decapoda; family Palaemonidae; genus Macrobrachium; species Macrobrachium nipponense. The sequence goes on along the minus strand of NC_087212.1, from coordinate 58,916,222 downwards.
TGGCCATTCTTGTTTTATATTCAATGTCATGTTCAGCGTAAGCTTTTATGTTCGCTAAGACATAATATCGTTTTTGTGTTAGACTACGATTTTGTAACTACGCTCTCTCTCTCTCTCTCTCTCTCTTCTCTCTCTCTCTCTCTCTCTCTCTCTCTCAGACATATAGGTTCCCTTTCATGAAAGAAATACACTGGTCGGTGTTAACCCTAAGTATTCCATGTTCATTTGTCCCGGGAGAAAAAAAAAAATCTTGGTCTGAATTGTTTTCAAATTTGGCTTGTTTGTTCGAAAGAAAAGCAGTTTTTGAGAAAACGGCCCAACGTAAAGACTAACTTCGTGAATAAGAAGAAAATCGCACCTTCGTCGTGAGCCCCTTGACGCCTTGGTGATTGAGTGGCTTCATTTCTTTGAGGAACGTCTTCGAACTATTAGCAGCGTTACCAAGGGCGAGACAGTTATTTTAACGTTTTCTCCTTTTATTTTTTCTTGGGCCTTTTTTTTTTTAAACATTCCAAGACGGGAAGCTTTTGAGTTTTAGACTTAATCAGGGAAATGTTGATTCCTGTTTGGGGTGGTGCTTTGATGCTTGTTCCTTCAATAAAATCTAATTTAAAGGCAGAATGATGCACTCACGAAGTTGCCTGTTTTTTAATTGTACCATGAAGTGAAAACGGAAGCATCGAAAGTCAAACGGGTCTGATATCTTGTTGGAAAGTCCACAACGAACGGCGTAAAAGGCAACGTTCAAAAGCAGTGCAGCTGCGGACTGAGTGGACCCTTCGAAGAACCTTGAGTCCTGTCGACAGTGCACCACGCAATGAACACAGGAAGTTTTTGTATCCTGTGTGGTTGGAAGGCAGAGACCTGTGAGCTGGTTGCAATTCACGCATTTTATTCCTTTTAAAATAGAATGTAAGACGTATTGAATTTTACCAACAAGACTGATGATCACGTGAGGTTTACATTGTTTCAGATTACTTTTACTGCAGGTATGTTTCAATAAGTGATTGTTCTCTGTTTGCTTTTAATATATATTTTTTTTTCAAAGTCTATGGATAAACATTGTTTAATTTTTTCGTTAGAAGAATGTGGTCATTATTTCTTTACATCCGTGTGACTGATTTAGGCATGAAAAGCACTGAATTTTTGTGTGTAAAAGTCGTCAGTTTATGTAGTTGTGTGCTTATCGACTATTACTTCTGTAGCTAATGCTAGTGACAAATTCCTCGAGTGTATCCATTAAAATGCATTGTTTTTTTGCATCAAGATTACAGTACTTTCATGTTCTTGTAGTGCTGAGTATTGTGCGAATCGTGTAGAGTTTATGTTAGGAATTTGATGTTGTGCAGGTACTTGTCCTGCTCCTAAGCTTTACGGTCGTCCATTACCGAAGGACGGGAGAAAAAAGAGGAAGGGGAAAGTTGGAGTTGGTTACGATGATTAACGGCAGAAGTCTAAGGTCGAAGACGTCGTGTGGACCAAACAACGTATGGCTGCTGCCTGGTGATCCCTCTCGAGGGAGTTGCAGCGTTGTCATGTCTGAGCAGATTATTTTTTGGCCATTTGCGGTAACGACTGGATAAATGTTGACCTTTTATGCAATGTTCACTAGTATCGGTGACTATTGTCGTTGCGACGCTGGTCTATGAATCGTTCCTTGCTTAAGGAGGGATAACGGTGCGTATTTCCTTGCTCGTAAATTTGGATTCACGATTGTAGCCTATTTCTTGTGACAAGGATCACATATTCAAAAGCTTATACTTAAGGAAAAGGTAAACACTGTGATGAGGTGTTCATGCAAAAACGCTGAATGTTGTGGTAGTATGTCCGGAGACTGGGTTATCCCTAAAACTTCAACTTTCAACGCAGTGTCGTCTTCGAATCGAAGAGCAAGAAGGAAATAACGCAAATAGATGGCATCTAGTTTTGTTCTACGGCATCGTAATATGAAATGGAGATATAAAACAAGATCATCAGTAGGAAGGTGAAGGAGGACTCTATCATTGGTCGGCCAGAAGTAGCCTAAGGCTTTTGAGCTTCGATGATCACAAAAAAACAGGGATCACTCCTATTGTCAAAGGACAATAGGAGGTATTCTGAACAAATTTTGGTCTGTTGAATAACGTTAGCATGATGTAACAGAATGTGGTCATCCTTTGGCGCTCGTTCAAGATCCGTTAACGACTTGCAGTTGCATATTAACTTGTTCTTTTACAGATTTTCTTTTGACACGCTGTACCAAGTCATATATTGTGACAAAGAAACATTCTAGATTGTCACAAATGCAGTGATTTAACCCCATACTTGCTTAGATTTCATGAACAAGCTTTGATAATTACTGATTCAGATGTTGCCCTTCATGAGCTTAACCTTCATTTATTTACATATTGGCTGATATCAACCCTCACTCGGTCGCCTTTCTTTATCTAACTTCCTCGAGGACGTCTTAAATTAAGTTCGCAACTTCACAAGGATATCTTGTATGGTCATTGACATCAACAGGTATTAACTGTATTATTAGTAACTTTTAAATGTCAGTTTTTTTTCTTTTTTTGTCGTGATAGATGCAATTACTGAGCCCGTTAATGATTTATATAGCGAAAATAATGCATCATTGTTTGTTCCACGTTGTTTTGTATAAATTAGTTAGGTCTCAATCCCATGTTTCACATTTAACTTTGATTCACAAAAGAGTATCTGAGAACTCGTTATGAAGCAGCTCAAATTGTGGACCAGTAAATTTTGCCATTCTTTTAAAGAATAGAAAGCTGATTGCGGACAGTGATCGGTTCCTCTTCTTTTGGATACTCGACATCGCTTTTTCACCCCTCTTATATATTTTATTTTATGACCAAGGGATATGTATTATGAGCCTTTACATTCGGAGCTCTCTCTCCTCCTCTCTCTCTCTCTCTCTCTCTCTCGCTTCTATATTGGTATTCACAGGATTTTTTTTTGGAGAATTGTTGTGGTTTTCTTAGCGTTAAACTTCATGTGACAGATATTATTATTCAGTTGAATCTTACCTTATCTTAGCCATAATTTGCTTAGTTACACGTTGTGTATGTTTTCTTTGGCCCATGGTGGAAAGAATGAACGCTGTTATTGATACCGAGGGAATTCACTTAACTTTCAACAGAACTCGAGATAGGATACTAAATGCCATCAATTTCTTTTGTGTCCAAAATTCCTCTGTCAAAGTCTGGGGATGTGATATGGTTATTCGTTACTTGCTTTTGTTAGTGCAGTGGATAAGTACATAGAAAAATACTTCGGTTTGTGATATAAGCATAAAAATTTGGCACACGTGCTCATTTTAACCCCCTCTTGAAAAATCTGGGTGCCCGCGCAAAATTTCGATATGGCCGTTCTTGTTTCGATTTCTGACACTGAGTAAATCATTGTTGAAATAAATACATCAATCATTATGCGGAAATAATGTCTTCCTGGATAAAAGAGTTAATTGAAGATATCAACCATAGCTCCTACTACCATATTTACCATTGTGATAAAGTTGGCGTACAAAATGGCCGCCATGAAACATTTTGCTTGATTACTCTGCAACTAAGGAAGATAGAGACGTGAAATTTTCATCTACGACTAAACTGATGCGGCCAGAGAATCTGTTTCTTGCATTTCCATTGGGCTTTTATCAATATTACATCTTGGAAAGGGACCCCATAATGCTACTAAAAAGTACACAAGCACAAGACTTTAATGGAGTAAGATAACAAAGTACCAATGTCTGTTTTTAAGCCAGAAATGAACGCAAGATTTTAAAGATGCATGGTGTCACCCTTTAGTCACTGTGACGAAATACACATTTCAGATGTATCTGAAGCATCATTTGCAACATTATAGTTACAGCTGTACTGGCTGATGCTTTTCCCCCCGGTTGTCTTTGACAGGGTGCTAGAATACCGAAATGCTGGTCCCATGGAAAGAGGTGGTAGCCTAGTAGCTGAAGGGTTGTGATCGAAGTGTCTGTAACAGATATAATCCAGTGGTCCTTATTTTAAGTAACTAGTTAGTGGGGCCCGGTACCCGGGTGGTGAGGCTGAGTGCCACTCGAAACTAACAGTTATCTAACGCCGGTTTTTTTTTTTTTTTTTTTTTTTTTTGTGCCGGGATAACGCTCGAACTTTTTATTTCCTTTTCTTGTTATTTCCTATGTAGTTGTACCTGACTTACTTTTCAGAAAGCAAGAATTCACAATTCAATGTTTACCGTAAGCTACCAACCGAGCGGTAGTTTTCCCGTATGTAATTTTCACCCGTATTTTACCATATTCAGTAATGATTTGAAAATGGCATGGTCTTGTTAGTTAGGTAGTCACTGAGTAGGGAAAGACTCTCCTTCCTTCACCCCTCATTAACCCCTAATGCTAATGAATTGGTCCGTCAGCTGTTAAGCACTTACGTGGGATTCCGCACCGGTAAGATGTTACATATTTATTTTTAGGGTTGCCGAGTAACTGGAATAAGGTTTAACATGAATATCTTAACTTGACATGGAAACCATGGAAGTAATCGTCCCCTTTCATATTAAATGCTGACCCGAAGTTCCAATAAAAATCTCATATTTTGGTGTGAAGTTATATCGCTGTTGGTCAGATCATTATTCCCCTCCGAACTTGGACTTTTGAATCACGTCGACAGTTAAGAAGAGCGAACTTCGGAATGGGCCGTCTAGTGAGTCTGTGATGGAAGAAGTAAAGCTCTAAAGCGTCAATTGTGTCATTGTAGCGTCCTCCCTTCACCATTACCTCAAGCAAATTCAGCAGTCGAAAAGATTTGCTTCTTAATACATCAAGAAAAGCTAATTGTCACTAAGGGTTAAGGAATTTTCATGTGTCTGATATTTAGTTTACTATGAATATTTCAAGGGTAATAAACTTAGCCTTTGAGTAATTTCGATAATTGCATAGACAAAGCTTCGGACTTGCAACTCAGTAAGATTTAGAAATGAGTATTCCAAAGCACGATATTTTCATGTAGAATTCACTGTACAAAACCGCAAAAATGAATAAGTAAGCGAAAATGAGATGTATTGCGGTCCAATTAAATTATTGAAAGTGACACTCTTATGTCGTGTGTGTTTCTCTAGCGGTTAACGGAAAATACTAGTTTTGCCGAAAATGACCGTATGAAAACAAAAGTTTAGAGCAATGGTTCCCAAACTTTTTCTGGTCGTTACCCACTTTTCATACAGGATACTGCCCACCGCCAAGCATAACCGATGTATGTGTAAAACCCTTGGTTTTATAGGTACATATTCTCAGATTATGGCTCCCTGCATTCTGCTACATGGCCCCCAGTTTGGCAACCACTGGTTTAGAGTTATGAGGATTAGTTCAGAAATCTATTGAGTTTTTGTTCTGTTTTTGTTTTTACTTCAAGTATGTGTCCATTTGATGTGTGCGCATGTTAACATTTAGTCGCTCCTTATGTCTCATTGCGTTTGTATACATATATTACATACATACATATATATTTTATATATTCTAGATTATGTATATATTACTATGAGTAATGTATATGTATTGTTATATGTAATGATATAATATCTATCGATATAATACACATATATATATATATATATATATATATATATGATATATAGTGAATTTCTGCTATAGCCTGTCTCCAAGTATATTATCTTAGGTTTCTATTAAGCTATTTTTCATTTTATATTTCTTGTATTTTCAGACTGAGTGACGGATTTAGATACAGCCATGGCTAACGACTCGGAGGAAGTCAGATGGATTGACCTAATCCGGGCTATAACCTTCAGAGAGACCAGGGATGCTGGCGTATCCTTTATTTCATGTTCCTGGATAGCTAAGTACATTAAAAGAGATTAATCCTTTGTTAAAAGAAACTGGAACAAAAACCCATATGAATGTCATCGCGAAAAGAGTGAGAATCTTGGAAGGCCTGAATTCCTTTTTCAGGAGTCAAAAGACCTCATAGCTGAGGCAGTGGGTAGACCAAGAAAGTCTTTACATAAATTGGCGCTTGAACAAGAAACAAAAAGAGTTAAGAAGAGAAGTTATAGTGCTGTATATCGTGAGTTGTAAAAATCTGGTACCAAGCCATTTCATGTTATTAGCAAGCCCAACATCACTCAGCAACAGAGAGAAGACTGTGCATGGTTTTGTTGTTCATTTCTTAAAGATTGGGATGAAGCTGACCTTCTCCATGTTGCCACATCATATGAATTCTTCATTTACACAGTCAGGAAGCCAAATCATAAAAATGATATCATTTGGGCTGCAAATTTGGATGATATCAGTGATGATGTGCTCTATCACCAAGTTGTGAAATTTCCTGATTGTTTGGGAATTTTTCTCTGTTTCACATTCACAGCCAAATGGTTAATGTGGATCATGAAAGAAAAAGGACAGTCATGGAATGGCAAATTCTTCATAGAAACTGTGCTTACTGGTGGAGTATTTCCTTTCCTTAAAGATCCTGAAAATGTGTTATCTGTTGAAGAAGTCACATTTTTGCATGATGGTATCGATTTCTTCTCGTCAAGTGAATTTCCAGGGCTCCCCTGACCTTAATGTGTGTGAAAACATTGGTAGTATCTTGAAGGATCCTGTTGAAGTACGCACAGTGAACTATGATAGTATACCAACCATCAGCGACCTGCGAAGAGAGCTGGCCGAAGTGCTCAGGGAGATGGAATTTGAGTCTCAGCTTTTTGTGATTTGTGATATCATACCCCTCAAGAATGCAGGCTTTGGTACTGGCAGATGGAGGCCACACAAAATATTAAATACTCTGAGAGGAGCTTAAATAGATACCTGTTCTGAATTACTTTTGTTTTTGTCCATATCAATTTTAGTTTATGCTGTAGAGGGGGGCCTCTAATTTTGAAACACCCTTATGTTATAATGCTGCCAATACTTGAAGCAGACGACTAGAACTACTATTTCTTGAAACTTTGCTAGGATTGTCAGGTGCTACTTTTGTATAACTGGTCAATCAGTTGATCAAAACTATCTCATTTCTATTTTCGATCGACGTACATAGTGAATTCCAAACAGAGTAGTGAAGCTATCTCAGTTTTATATGTTGAGGAAATAGATGTAAAGAGTTTTTTGGTAGACATTGTAATGAAGGTAGACAGAATTTGCTGAAGGTGAAGAGGAGACTTCCTCTTAATGGAATAATTTTGAAATAATGTCACTTTTGTAGGCTGACCGATTTGGAAATTCTCTGAGATTTATTTTTACATATATAAACTAAAATCGTAAAGTCATGGAACAAATAATTAGTTTTTCGATTCCGCATACGCATGAAGCATAAAAAAAACAGAATCGTGAATGGAAGCAGAAATTTGTTTCTTAAGGGAGCTCTAATCTCCTCCACCGCTAAAGTTATGACAGGTCGTTATCATTACCTTTTGGCCAAATTACCTTCATTAAGTTGCCATAATGGGAAAGGTCTAATGACCTTTTTAGTACGAAGGATAATCAGCAATCTTTTTCTCCCGTTTTTCCTAACCAGGAAAGCAGAGGGTTGGGAGTTTGGGAAGAAAGCCGTTTTGCTTTTTTTTTTAAAGCTGAAGTTTCATTTTTTCCTTTTAAAAATCTATCCATCTGACAATTCTTATCTTGTTGTATGCTAGCGATAGATTTGTGAGAACTCCGTGAACAAAATGCGAGTTCGTAGGTCGCTGATTCCAGAGTTGCCATTGTGTTTATAGATAATATTCTTGTTACCTTCACCTTCTTTGCCAGCTTCCTTTTTTACAGTGGCTGTGTTCCATATTATACCGTTAGTTATATTTTCATTTGTGGTGTGCCTGATCAGTATATATAGCCTTAGACTGGCATGGTTCCCTCTCCAAAGAAATCGTAGTGACAATATGGTAATTTTTTTTCTCGTTGATATTCCAATTCAGTAGATTTTATCATTACTAAATGGTGCTAACATACAATTCCTTTAGTATGGTTAAATCAATAAATGTTTAGGGTAATTGTAGACTTTTTCTATGGTGGACAGTAGAGAGAGAGAGAGAGAGAGAGAGAGAGAGGAAATTACAAATCCGAACAACCAAAAAATGCAAGCATTAACGCGAGTAGGTATTCAGTAAGCTGCTTAAAATGCATTTAACAGTAGCGGTTGGTTCAGCTCTGTGACGGATTGAAGTTCAAAAAGCCATTTCTCCGTATTTTAATTCCAATATTATTGTTGTTATGACGATTTTGGCAAAATTTGCTGACATTCATATAGCAGAACCCTAATAGGGCACTGGCTCTAGTACCAACCGTTTATTGAGAAGACTGGCTCATTTGAAAAAAAAATTTAAAATCAATAACATACATGAAAATGAATAAACCAAGAAAACAAAGGAAATAGTGCATTGTGCTTTAAGAGAAATAAAATAATATGACATCCACTCCTACTGACGAGCATCAGCACTCATGCCAGGAAGACCGTTCTTTAGTGAGATGACGGTCACGATCACTTATTTGGTAGCGTGACATCGTCACACCTCCTCAAGAGTAGATGGAGATACTCGTCAGAGCACCAGAGGTGAAGGGGGACGTTCTGCATTGAAGTGCAGTTTATGAACATCTTGCTGATATCTTGTAAATCATGATTAGAATGGTTGCAACAGTTAAACCACCACTTCGAGTAAATCTGTCAGATCTACCTTCTTACCCAAAGAGTTGGCCTTTTACTCCTGAACATGTATTGCCCTGATCTTAATGATAGCTACTGAACTCTGCACCTAGTATGCCCTCAGGTAATTCATATCAAGGTTTTTCATTCATACACACGTTATGGGCAGATGTTCACGGCATAAAGTGGATCAATGTTTTATTTTTCACTTCTATAGACGACTTGGATTGGCTCTGCATAACACATTTTCATGTGCGAAAATTTATTCCATTGATTGAGAAAGAAATGTGACTATTAGATATACTTTTTTTATTGACAAATTTAGTTTTCGTTTACAAATTTCAGTTTCCTTTATAAGACTTTTATCGGAAAGAGAACTTCAGTTGAAATGATTTGTAGGATTTTCTCCTGAATTTCTTATCTATTCTTTATCCTTTGTTGGAGAACTGTAGGTCCCAAAGGGGTTGGGATTCCTATTTTGAATTTTTCCCCTTCTTACCTGCTCTCTCCAGGGGCTACGAAAGTGCCCCCGTTAAGTATCATTGCTCATACTAAGACGTATACAAACAGCGAGGCTTGCTTGCGTTATTTATTTGTTTATTCCTTTAAGTACAGATGTGTGATGTTTCTCCTCATATTTATAGTTTTGCGGCTCTCGGTCTAACGCCAATTCGATACCTCAAAATGGAATGGAACTGCGGACATCAAATATTTTAAACTGGCCGCGCCCCCCTATAGAAAATGGCATGTGCGTCCTGAACTGGCGAGACTGCTCACGGCATCCTGAGGCACTTGCATTGTTTATGAACTGGCTTCACCTTTCTTTATGTACCTACATCTTAGGCCATCTGTCACGCGTCGGAGAGAATGCCAGCTTACTTAAAAGATTCATATGCCACGAATATTTTATCAACGGCAGCGGTGGTGTCTTAAGTCTACTGTGCTGCCGTGAGGTGTCTCTTGATGCTTCTCTCTTATTTATTGTTTTTTTTATTCAGTCATTTTAGAAAGGGATAATGTTTTTGCATGTTATTTTAAAACGTCAGTTTATATGTCTGATAGAATATCAATATCTAAGAATAATTTTCACCTATTTTTTAGGAACATTTCCCATATGTAATTGAGGAGAAAAATATCACATTTGAAGAAACCAAGAAATGTTTGAAAGCGTGCGTCTGAAAAAAATCCTAGAAATTCTTCCTAATTTGATGTGGTTAGAATAACATTATATGAATTAATTATAAAACCATGAGAAAGCATTCAATATTTCTACAGAAGCTTGAAGGAGGATCTTTATTTTTAAATTACCATTTGTAAAAGTTACTTTAAAGCCATCAGTTAAACAGTGAATATAACTAATACTAATGCGAAATCGTCCTGGGATTGGAAACAAAATTTTAGAAATATTTTTATTTTACTTATGATAATTTTTTATTGATTACACATTTATATTTCGATTTTCCTTGAGGATAGCCTTATGTTTTCACTTTAACTTTATTAAAAAACCTATTGAACATTCAAGAAAGCATAGGTCTGCATACTCAATCAATATCTAATACCATTTTCGCTTATCAGTCCAGGAAATGGCGTGAATAGAAAGTAAGATTATTTTTCCTGCTAAAACCTTGATATTTTTCCTGCTTAAACCTTGATAGTTTTCCTACTAAAACCTTGATTATTCATTCATGATTTTTTTCTAAATTACATCTGCCCCATTTCTCATCCTTTTTCCCCTAGACGCCCTCGGTATTTATTCATGTTGCTCCTCACTCTTGCCTTTTCTGGTCCTTTTTCCTCAGTCTGGCGTGATGCGACTTGATCGGACCTTGTCACCTTTCATTTCGTTGCTCTTTAGCTCTGTTCTCCAAGACTACTTGGAAGGAAGAGAGACTGGCAAAAATCAACGATAGATTTTGTGTTGCTGTACATTTCTGCTTAAGCTAGGTTTGTTTCTGGTAGAGCTTCCTTGATTTTAATTTTGGAAGTTTTAGTAGTTGTATTCTAGAATGTGCCTTCTCCGTCAGCTTTTGTTTGTACACAGAGGTTGATGACTTTTGAGGAGAAGATAATAACTAAAGTTTATTGAAATTTCAAGTTTAATATCTCTTCTAACATGAACATTTTCCGGAAAGGTGATTTGCCTTGGTTTTGTGTGCCTTTTAGATTGTCTGTAATGGCAATATTTTGGCTTCCCTTATTAATAATTTTATGGGACATTAGTTGGTTTATGTGCATTATGTGTTTTAATTATTTTTCATTTTGCTTAATTTTTCTTTACAAATGGCATTCACTTAGTGAACCTGTGAAGTAGATATTCTTGGATTTGCTCTTAACCTTCAAAAACGAGTTGTGAGTCTTGTTTCCCCATGTCACTCATGCCATCGTCTCTCTGGAAGGAACTGTTCAATAAATTAGGCAACAGTATAAATTTCGTGAACGCTACAAGCTATTGAACATTTCCTTGATGGGTAATTTTTTTGCTTGAAACCCTTTAACACTTACGATGCATACCATGTAGGGCATTGATTTTCCATTTGAAAGTTTTTCTCTGTTGGCCCTCCCCCCCCCTTTTTTTTTTTTTTTTTTTCTATTACACTGCATTTTTATAATGATTCTATGAGCGCAGTTGCTGGACTGTTAGAACTGGTAAGGGAAATTTTATTCATAATTCTTATCATGGAATTACACAGATGATTTTAAACCTAAGGAATAGTATTGTGTATAGTGAATATGCGACATATCCACGAAAAAGTGATAAAACCCAAAGTTGAAGATCTTCCACAGTTCACAGGCGATAAGTATTTGAGCACTAAGAGTGAACAAAGATAAGTCGGCATCTGTTAATGGACATTTTCATTTTGTCTAGAAATGAGTAAAGAGCTTTATTTTTATGTCAGAACTGCTTGCTTTGGTTATTTCATGTGCTAAAGGCATTTCCTTTACTGTTTACCCTGTTGCACTAAGAAGGTTATTCCCTTTGGTTTGGTGTCTGCACAGTCTTCATGATGTGCGCTTCTTGTAGTCTATTGACAAATGTTGAAGAAAGTTTTTGCAGCGTTATAAACTTGGTGATGCTCCTGTTCTCTCTTTCTATTGGTCGTCGTTGCGAAATGATAGCCCACTTGAGGAACCCCCGTTCGGTTCCCAAACTGGACGAGGAAAGGAACGGTATTTTCGCAAGCTCTAAAAACTGTTAATATCTATTGACCTCTGCAGTGAATGAGTTTCCTTAGTTGTGATCCGAATAATCTGGACGGCAAAGGGGCTGGTGAAAGGCAATGAAAGGAGCTGAGAAAAAACAGCTCACGTGAATGACAGCACTGTCAATGTATGATAGCATCATAGGAGCAAGATTACAAAAACCCCAAGGGGTTGAACCAAAGAAAAACAGTAACTTCGTCAAGGTAATCGTCATTCCGCTATATTCTATATATATTAGAAATAGTATATACATATATTATACATATACATATACATACATACATACATACATACATACATACATACATACATATATATATATATATATATATAATATATAAGTAGGACGGATGGTGGCAATTAACAGCCAAAATATAGCCATAAGTAACTTGAGGAAGGCATCTCTAGCATTTGCATGGTGTTCTTGCTTACGTTTCAAGGCCTAGCCTCATTATCAAAGCTGTAAAATATATACAAATACATTTAAACGTCATAAAAGACTCAGACTAAAAAAGTATACCAAAAAACAAATACAAATTATTCAGTTTGAAATGCCAGGAGAAAGGTATTATGATGCAAGAGGGAAGAAATAATAATGCGAGTGACAAGGAGAACGTTAAAAGTTCAGGATAAACTTACGCTAAGAAAAGAGGGGCGGAGGCAGTTTGGTTGTTTAACTTCGGCACTACCTGTTTTATGCAGACTCGAGGATTGCCAGCTGTTGAGGAGAACGAGCCCCCGACGGAATTTTAAATTGATTGTATTCAATATTTATTTTGCCGTTTTTAGCTTGCTGTCGAATGCTGAAAAACTCCTGATTCGAGAACTGGACCACAGTCCGGTACTAACATTTCAGTGACAATCGATGCGGACTTTTAGTAACCTACGAGAGGCACCGACTATATTTTCCCTGACTACATCGGGGTCAAGAAAATAAATTCAACTCATGTGATGTTATCAGAAAAAAAAGCGCTTTAGTTGCATGGTCGGTATGGTCTTGGAATGCCACCTCGGTGGCCGCGAGTTCGATTCTCGAGCATTCCATTGAGGGGTTAAGAGATGTGTATTTCTGGTGATCACTCGACGTGGTTCAGAAGTCACGTAAAGCCGTTGGTCCCGCTGCTGAATAACCACTGGTTCCATGCAACGTAAAAACACCATACAAACAAAATTTACTGTTGAAAAGAGAACATATGGTAAGAGGATTAGTGGGAATGAGGTAAGTTTTTTTGGCAAGACAATACTGTCGTATTGATGAGTTAATTCCGGTAATAAAGGATTCATTATGAATACAATGAAACTCGAATCACAAAGGGCATTTTTGGGATTGTTGGAGACCTAATTTTCGGCATGATTTTTTTTATTGACAAAACTACTTAGCTGTTTATAAAGCAGACTGGAAAGGAAATAATTCTCCGACAAATAATAGTATAGAAATTAAATTTCTTTGTGAAAGTCAGTCAAATTCTAGGTTAAGGAATAAGCCCTAAGGAGGAGTGTATTTACAGTTTAAATTGAAATTGAGGCAACAGAAACTGTAAAGATTCAGACCTAAGTGGGTAAAGGCATTTTAAACTGAATATTTTGAATTAATTTTTATCATACTTTACTAGTCCGAGTCTCTTATGATGTTTTAATGTATTTGTATATAATTTACAGCTTTGATAATGAGGCTAGGCATTGAAACGTAAGCAATAAAACCATGCAAATACCTGAGATGTCTTCATCGAATTCCTTATGGTTATATATATATATATATATATAATATATAATATATATTTATATATACTTATATTATGTATGTATATATATATATATATTATAATATATATGATATATATATTATATATATATATATACTAGTGTACTTGCACAAAAGAGAAGTAAGACAATGATCAGTGCCACATTTGTACTTTTAACTGCTAAATGACGGATGGGTTTGGGGATTATATTTTCTTAAGGTACTCTTATGTAGACACGCGATGCGTGCCATTGTTGCTAGCTACTGTAAGATCGCTTAATATGCTTAATATAACCTAGCTAAGAACACGTATCGAAATAGTGTTTTTGTCAAAGCCAGGGAAGAATGGCTTTTCAGACGGTATTGCAACAAGAGTTTGTGTACTACCGATATACCCATCTTTTTCAGTTAGCATTGATACACCAACATTAACTGTGCTTTTGTCTTTCATGTCACTGTATCTCGAATAATCAGACGATAATTAAAAAATAAAGTAAAATAAAATCGTCGATACATTGCATTCCTTGTTGCTTAAGTGTATTTATCTGTCCATTTTAAAGTATCGTATCTAATTTCT
>NC_087212.1:58889564-58897064 GCF_015104395.2 Macrobrachium nipponense | reverse complement strand
ACTGAAATTATATAAATAAAAATGACTAAGTGACGGAGTCGTTTTTATCCTAAACTGGCTTGTTATTACTATAAAAAAAAATAGTGTTTAACAAGAAGATCCATACTTTTGTTTCAGTAGTCTGTGATGATGGTTAGAAAAGCAGAATTACAGATGTGAAAACTAAGTCTGTAGAGAATATATAGGATTTTATCATTTTTCATGCGCGTGCTTGGTGTCAGCCAAGCAGTGGACAAAAGGATAAGAAGGGATTTCGAGTTTCTCGCAGGACTATTGTAACGTCATCACTTTCACCGCGGGCTGTGGCTCTAATATCAATATCAATATCAGTATCAATATATATATATATATATATATATATATATATATATATATATATATATATATATATATATATATATATATATATATATATATATATATATATATATATATATATATCTTCATCGCATGTACTGAATTAGAGTTTAATGCAAATTTCAGAGACGAATTTACTTGCAATCTGCTTACTTTGCTAGATTCTCACTGTGTTTGCGGAAAATTTTCCTTCCGCAGAACTGTGGGAAATAAGAGCCTTAATTTCTATGAAATGAGGTATACACTTACACAATATATATATATATATATATATATATATATATATATATATATATATATATAATATATATATAGATATATATATATATATATATATATATATATATATATATATATAATATATATCCTTATACAGTTTCCAAACTATATTTCGAATAGAAATATATTTACTGCATTTGGCGTTAATCTGATATATATGCTATTGCATACATTCAGATTCCATTTTTATTGCTACTATAATTTTTTCAAAATGGCCATGTCTACATTCCATACAGAACTGGAGTATTAGCTTCGAAAAGGTTGTTATTCCGAAAGTGAAAGCCTTAATGATATTTCTGTTGGTGACATGATTTCTCCATTTCTTGTTATTTGTATGTGGGTAAAATTTGTTTATTATATGATGACTCAGCATTCTTTAATTGTTCTTTTTATGTTCACCCCTCCCCCATGAACACATTCCCACGCTACGGTATGGCTACGAAGAAGGTACAAGTTATTCCCACTCATATGTACTAATGTCTGTCGAATTCAAATTTATTTGCTAGATCTGGAATAGACCAACCCTCACTGTATGAACGGGAATAGACTCAGAAATTTCGCTGCTTCCTGGTAATGATCGTGATATTGTTCTGAAACCCAGCACTCGATATCGAATATCTTTCTAAATTTGAATCTAGACTTAGTAGTGCCAAGCACTCCCAAAATGTGAAGAAATCGAGAAGTTGAGAGGTCATTATGGGTAATGAATATTACACACACACACACACACACACACACACACACATATATATAGATTATATATATATATATATATATATATATATATATATATATATATTCGTGTGTTTGTGTGTGTATGATTTCATATACGTAATTTAACTAATATCTGACTACTTTTTACCGTTACAGGTAAGTGCAATTGTGTTCTTCAGAGCTGATGTACCAGGTATGGCGAGGGTAAAGTATAGTGAAATTTTAAATAGGTGTTCTGTATTTGGTTTTAAATGTGGTTTTGATGCTGAAGAATTGGGCAGTTCTCTCGTTCAAATTTTGTTTTCGTATGTGGGTGTGTGGTTGTGTATATATATATTATTATATATAAATATATTATTATATAATATAATATAATATATATATATTATAATATATTTATATATATTCATAGATATATATATATATATAATATAATATATACTATATAATATATTATTATATATAATATAACATATATATATGTGTGTATTCCTAATATTTAGCCTAGTGGGTTGTGTCAAAGGAAAAATCAAGACAATAGCAGCTACTAGTCATACCTTAACGACGGAGTAGTGCGTGGACATGTGTTAAGGAACCTTCCACAACAGTAGTCACTTTCTTCACCTACTCATAAAGCTTATCGGCAGTACTTTGTAACACCCTGCAGGCATACATTGCACGTTTCATGCATGTCTTGCACGCATTGTCATGCTTCCAGGATTTTAAGGCCCTGCCTTTCCAGTAACTCATGTTTCATCTGCCCTGTACTTTGTCATCTTTCCTCCTTCCTCCGAATCGTTCAAAATGATATATATGTATATTCCTCTGTGTATCCTGTCGTCTTCCATTCTTTAGCTGTGACAGCCATCTCAAACATTCTGCTCCACTTTTTCACCAACACTGATCATTTACCATTTATGTAACTCCACATTCTTACCCCATCAGTTCTCTCAGCTATCATAGTCACTCTAGAGCTTTTCCTAATCTTTTTCACATCCCCTGCTAAGTTGAAAGAATTATTTAGATTTGATTTTGCTATCTGTTGTGCCCAGCCTTCTTCTCATATCCATTATAATCATGTATAATTACCTATATAAATCACCTACTGCCATTCTTCCACCATTCTTATCAACGTTCTCCCTTCATCTTTATTTTTAATCACCCTTATAACCTTGATATTTCTCAGATATAATCTTGGCTGTCTTTTTCATAACTTTATTAATTTCAGGGCTGTATCATCTGCAGACATTAATCATTCCACGCTCCATTCACGTTGTCCATTCACAGTACATTTTCTTATAGCCCAAATTTGCACTGAAATTTGCTGGCTTTCCTTGGGTTCATGCATCATACCGATCACAAAAATATTAAACAGGCAGGGAGACATAACGACATAACACAACCTTCCCTCAGACTGTTTTCACGCTAAAAATACTAGTTTTTTCACCTACTTCGCTAATATGTTTCACGTTCATTAGGAAAACTTGAATTTGTCTCAAGACCTAACCAATACCCAAAAAATCTTCATTGCAACCACACACCTCTACCATATCAAAGACCTGATTCATATTCTCTTTCTTGTGTATAAGAAAGGTTGTTCATACCTTTCCAGCTTCACTGATTTTCTCCAAGATCTTATTGTGCACCTTCTCCAGCATACTAAGTAATGTATCGCCCTCAGCTCTTAGATCCCTCAGTCTCCTGTGTTCTTATAGAAATGAGAAAGTATCCTTTCCTTTCATTCCGGAGCAGTGATTCTCTCATCCATACCTATTCTATGCACCCTGATTCAGTCATTTTTCAGTTATTTTTCAACGTCTCAGTTACCTTCCTTATACCCTCAACAAAGAATTCCTTCAGAATTCTGGACTTCACGCTAACCTGTTCGGTTCTCATTATTCAGCTTTGTCTCTTCCATGTTTCACATTTAACAAATCTAAATAATTCTTTCAACTGAGAAATTCCCACGCTTAGACAGCATTATGAGATCCATTTGCTAATTAATCCTTTTTACCTACTTTTAGATTTCTCCGCTGAAACTTTTTTGTTCTCCCTGAAGAACGTGTTCTTGTTCTATTTCTCTCTCACCACTTTCCTTTTGACTCCCTTGAATGTTAATATATTCCTCTATGAGATTTTCGAGTTCGTCTTGCAATTTTACTTCTAATAATCTATTTCATTCACTAAATCTCTCACTTTTCACCTCACCACTTGTCTATTGGATATAGAATGATATTACTATAGTAAAATAACTTCTCATTCATTTTTAGATATTGAGAATATACGACACCATGGTGAAAAGGCTAATTAACTATTTATGTAAGAATAAATGTATGTCTTTTTTCCATTACCATTCAAATTTCAGTGCATCGGTTTTTAGGATGTCTTCAATAACTACAAAGAGAGAGAAAAGTTTTTTTCCCTGCCTCTATAGGTTAATTGAATATCGCACATTTCCGGGAAAATTCTAAGGTTGTTCGTTTACTGTAAATTTTCGGGGTGGAGCATTGCTCTCATCATTCGTAGGGCTCAAATGAGATTTTTAGTCGGCTGAAGTTCCTGGTTGGTCGAGTGGTTTTTGCGCTCGGCTACCAATTCGGTGGTCCAAAGTTCGATTCTCGGCGCGGCCAACGTGGAATCAGAGGAATGTATTTCTGGTGATAGAAATTCATTTCTCGATATAATGTGGTTCGGATCCCACAATAAGCTGTAGGTCCCTTTGGTAGATGGCCAATTGGTTCCAAGCCACGTAAAAAATATCTAATCCTTCGGGCCAGCCCTAGGAGAGCTGTCCATCAGCTCAGTGGTCTGGTAAAACTAGAATATACTTAACTTAGTCGGCTGAACGAAGGTGCGTTTTGCGGGGCTTGCGAGCTCCGAGATCCTTGGCGGCCCTTCAATTCTTATAACGCCGTTAATAAAGTGGCAGTAGCGCGCGTTTGCTCTCTGACTTTCTTTCTTTGCCGAAATCCGATCGTGATGTCAATTCCTTTCCCGAATTGCGGACTGATCGAAATATGTGGTTGTTTTGACGGCTGTTTGCGATGAAACTCGGCAATTTGTTGAATAAACATTCGGGGCGACGAGCAAATACACGGCGGGTGGTGCATAGTGCTCACAGATTTGAGCCTTTTTGGGGTTGCCTTTGTATGCTGTTATAGAAAAGTTTCGAGAAGGTTTTGCGAAAACTGTACTGTGCCCTTGACTGTGAAACATTTGCTGATTAAATGTCCCTGATTTGGGAATTTGAGACATAGGTTCCTGTCTTGGGGACGTGACAGCGTAGGTAATTTTATTCTAGCAACAGTTATTGGAAAGGATTGTAATATAGAGCAGTTATATATCTTCCTGTGGGACGCGGGCCTTCTCAACAAAATTTAAATCATACATATAGATTGTCTATGTGAGAATTTATATATTTGAAAAATATATGTATATACACAAAATTTAAATTATACATATAATTTTAATCTGTCTCAATTAAGAATTTATATATTTGAAAAAAAATATTTATATACACATATATATAGATATTTTTATATGAAATTTTTTCTATTTAAATTTATTTCGGTGTCAATAACCTAGATGTTTGACGCCAGGTTTAATAGACACAATCATTCAATCAATCCTTTGTTTGCTGTTATGAGCTAAGTTTTGAGAAGGTGTACATAATGTGTTCTTTTTCAATCGTGTGCTTGAGGGAAGGTGAGAAAGAAACCTCCATTTGTAAAATTTATTGAAAGTTGTATGAACCAATATTATCTGAATCCGCGAAAAAATGTGTAAACCAACATTTTCCAGATCCGCGAAAAAGAAATATATAAAAATATTTTCTGAAGCTGCCAAAAAACATTATAAACCAATATTTTCCGAATCCGCCAAAAAAATGTATAAACCAATATTTTCTGAATCCGCGAAATGAAATATATAGACCAATATTTTCTGAATCCGCGAAAAAATGTATAAACCAATATTTTCTGAATCCGCGAAAAAAGAAATATATAAACCAATATATTCTGAATCCGCGAAGAAAATGTATATATAAATCAATATTTTCTCAATCCGCAAAAAAATGTATATACCAATATTATCTGAATCCGCGGAAAAAAAAAAAATTATAAACCAATATTTTCTGAATCCGTGGTCCTGCTGATGAAAATACGCAAAAATATATTCGTAGTTTCATATATTTTCATGCTGCCCTTATTTAAATATTGAAATGAGCTGTAAAACGGCAAATCCTGTCTCTTACTCAAAAGGAAACGTTCCACACCATCAGTGTAAACAGTCGCTGCTCTAGAGGTAAATAGATGAAAAGCGCTGTCGCACTGTTGCAACAACAGATTCCCTCCTACCATGGTAAGGTTTTATAAGGTTTTGAGTATCAGTCTAGGACGCAATAAGCTCCGTAGTCCAATTTAATACACGAGGGAATATGTCTGAAAATCTGGGAAGGAACTCCACGTGAAGTTATATCGAGTGTGTTCAGACGCCTTGGATTTGATTCAAAAAGCATAAAACGTTCTCTTATACGAGTTTTGATATAGTAAAGTTTTGCTTACTCTAAGTTTATTGGTTCAATTGTAGAGTATTTTTGTGGGGGATTGGGGAGATTATCGGATTTTTTTAGCTCATTTTTAGGAGTTCATATCTTGTTTGAATGTTTTATAATTTTTTCTATAATGAAGTCTGGAATTTTGATTTTATTGATGTTTCTACATTTAAAACGTGTGGCTTTTTTGTTTAGAATGACCAGCTTCTTTTCCTAAATGTGTATATTTTAAAGTACGAGCCCAATGGAACGTGCCCCAGTAGGGTTTGGTGTTGTCAGTGCACCCCACGCGTTGTAGTGTAAGCATTACTAAACGGTGTAAGCAGTATTTGTTGCAGCATCCACTTGTTTAACTTTTTACTTTACCTCCATTCTCTTCTCTCGCCTTCATCCTTCTTTCGCACCTCTCTAATGATGACCTCTCAGTGCAGCGCCGGGGTTCTCTCCCAGTTCCACCTTCAGAGCTTTGTACTTCAGTCCTTTTTTTTCTAGATCTCTTCGTCTGGTTGTGCAACCACACCAACTCCCTCTTTTCATTGCCCTAAGCTCTAAATACCCGAAAGCGCTGATTAATTGATTCCATAAATCAGTTAATCAGCCAACCACTGGGACAAGCACCCTAATGCCCTTTCCTAAACCTGAGCAGAAGTACTGTCAAAGGAGGAGAATAAACGAAGACAGAGGGAGGTAACAGATCTGCCTCTTCAAGAAGGGAAGTTGTGAGGCAGAAAAAGAAAAACAGCAGAATTCCAGAGCGTTACAGTGTATGGAAAGAAACTGTCATAGTTAATGTTAGATGAGACCGAAATATTACTCATCGAATATTATGAAAAGGTTATACCAACATGATCCAACTTGTTGTTGAAGGGACCAGTTCCTTTAGCTGATCAAAGAAAAATTGACGTTTTCATTCCATGGCCAAATATACATTAAGCTGTCAACATACGTGGACCATAATACATTGGGCCCATCAGTAAAGTCCTTTATTGAAATGGGTAATGTCCGTAGCCTACCTTTTATGGATTGTCTAATAAACAGAAATAGTATTGGTTTTAAATACAGTGCGTACAGGAAACCGCCAATATTTCTGCTTACTGTGTACATTTTTATTATAGCCAAAGCAAGAAAGGAACAGTTTTTACATACGTGTCTTTAATGGCAAAATGTAGTTGTAGCCCGTTGCATACTGATGATGATACAGCCGAAATTAGGAATACAGGTTAGAAATTGAGATATCCTGAATCTGGACTAAAGAAAACCATAAGAGTTGGAAACAAAGATTTTTATGGTGAAAAGTACAGAAACCTACAACGAAAAACTTGCTTGTACTACCATATATGCTAATAATTTCAAATTTATTCCACATATCCCTGGGAATTTTGGAGTTAGTATAGTGAATATTAAAGAACAATGTATAGTGAATATTAAAGAACAATAATCCAGTGAAACTAACACCTGTAAAGAACTCTCAAACAATACTAAAGGATGTACATATCAGATCCTATGTGTGAGGCCTTGTGACAACTTTTATAATGATCAAATGGCAAGTCATTAAAATAGAGATTAAAAACAGGATAAAGATGTATTACAAGTGTACA
>NC_087212.1:58834564-58884564 GCF_015104395.2 Macrobrachium nipponense | reverse complement strand
TGACAAATACTCTTGTAAGAAATTCGGTATGGTTTCCAATCCATGGTATGGTTAGTGTCATTTATATGATGAAAAATTACCAAAGTATGTTGTCCATATCTAATTGAGTGCTTATGTTGAGTTAATCTTTCCCAGAGAGATTTTCCTGTGAATCCATAGTATGACTTATCACAATCCTTGCAGGGGATTTCTTAGACGCCTATGTCTTTAGAAAATAGTTTCTGCTGAATGTTGATTAAGGATTTCCCCAGTGTATTCAGATAAGTGAAGATGAAAGGGTGGCTTGGCCTAAGATTTGTGTGATCTCACGTAAATTATCCACGTAAAGGATTATGATTTTGTTTGTGTATTTTTCCTTTTCTTTGTTTTCTGTGGGTTTGTAATAAATGCTCTTTGCTTTATGTATGGCTTTTTCTATTATGTGCTTGTGGTATTTTAACAAGATAAGTTGATTTCTGATTGTTTCAAGAGCTTTGTTAAGAAAATCTGGGGAGCAAATTCTCAGGGCTCTAAGAAATAAGTTTAAAATGTCATTATAGCTGTAAAAATGTATGTTTGAAAGTATAAGTTTAAAATGTCATTATAGCTGTAAAAATGTATGTTTGAAAGTATATATATATATATATATATATATATATATATATATATATATATATATATATATATATATATATATATATATATATATATATATATATATATTTATATATTTACATATTTATATAGTATCAAAGGAGAACTCTGAGATTGAAATACAACAATTCAAGACTGAGCCATCGATTGCAGACCCAGAACTCAGAATCCAAGTAAGATTTGAAAAGTGAAACTCAATTTCCGTTGTCAGTTTCTCTGAATTATTACTTGACTTTCGAGCTTTGAAATATGGGAAAGAAAATTGGTAGCTTTACTAGATATAAAATAGCATTGTTGGTACGTAATTGCTGGAGAGAGAGAGAGAGAGAGAGAGAGAGAGAGAGAGAGAGAGAGAGAGAGAGAGAGAGAGAGAATGAGTTTTAAGCTGCTGGTAATTGACTTGTTGACAGACTGCAATCAATTTTTATTGAAATATTACAACAACGTAATAAAAAAAATTCTTCTCTCTTATATAATGGCTGTCATTTCTCTTATTTTAGATATATGTTGCTCTTTAGTCTATTGATGTTATTGACAGGTTTTCTTTGGGTATCATAGAGAATTCTTCTAAAAACATTGATTTTTTAAATGTTTTCAGATATTTCGTGTATGATCACTTTTTATATCGTTACTTCTCTACACAACGAAATAAGATTATATTTTAGAATGACTATACTTTTGTAACTGCTCTTAGTAAAAGTAATTTTTATTAATAGTAATTGTCATCGCTGGATGCGTAGTAACACAGCAGGGATATATACCGAACTTTGATGTCGTTAGTATAGAACTAATTGTTTTGTATAGCTCCTCTTCAAAGGGATTGCCATCGGTAGTCCATGTGTTCAGCCGTAATGAATTTAATTAGACCAGAAACTCTGACTGTTAACCTTTAAAGGTGGTGTCTATACAGTATGACCAGTGATTTCCAGATTAATGTACATAAGTTAGTGCCTTACCCCCCATCTCTCTCTCTCTCTCTCTCTCTCTCTCTCTCTCTCTCTCTCTCTCTGTCTCAGGAACGAAATTCTTTCTGCCTCTTGAGATAATTGACACTAAGATCCAAAGAGAACCTCTCTCTCTCTCTCTCTCTCTCTCTCTCTCTCTCTCTGTGTGTGTTTCGTTACACCCGCTTGATATCCTCAGAGATTCTTCTGAGCCGAAAGAAGCGTATGGTGTTTACTTTAGTACTAAATCTTGGTTGTTTATATATTTTATAATTGTGTTACGCCAAAAGCCAGTAACAAATAATATTTTCTTGAGAACGAGTAAGAATTCAGGATCATACTCTATTGTAGGATCGTGTTGAATTGTATACGTTATTGTATTGGATTTGTACTCTCTCTCTCTCTCTCTCTCTCGCTCTCTCTCTCTCTCTCTTATCTCTCTATATATATATATATATATATATATATATATATATATATATATATGTGTGTGTGTGTGTGTGTGTGTGTGTGTGTGTGTATGCCTACATGAACACTATGACTCCAGTTTGTGGTATTTGATCAATCGCTTAATATTCTCTCATAGATAGGCTAGATCCTCAGTTCATCATTATGATATGATTACATTTTCTATCCACGAAATCGCTAGATTTTAACAATTGCTCCTCCTACGAAAATCGGAGAAATCTTGTTCATGGGAATGTCGTACACGGTTGAATTAAACTTAACTTTGGCAATATAGGTCAAATGGAAATCAGTTTAAAAGCGATGGTCTGATAACTCGTATCTAGTCAGTTTGCACATTTGGTGAAACATCAACGAAACAGGGTGATGCATCTTCAATGCGGTCGTCATGCAAAGGGCGAAGGTTAACCCCGGCCTTCTGTCTGATGCACAGCGCTGCTGACATACCGAGTGTGCACAGTGCACAGTGCACAGGTGACCTTCTCCCTTTTTCCCTTTTGACTTGTTTTACTTGTATACACTAGAATAAGACAATTACATCAACATAGCCATGAATGTGTTCGAACATTTGTCGAAGGTGGTTACCACTTGCTCCGGTTAATGAGTTGCCGTTATTTATCGTAAATATAAATTAGTACTTATTCATAGCTTTAGTCTAAGGAGTTTCCGTTTGTATTTATTTTTGTTAATGGGCCTTTTGCATTTGTTACTGAATTGTCTTTAAAGTATCGAAACGTAAGTCTGTTTTTCCATTCATTAATGTTCGTTCAGTAATCTTCTATGCCTTCACCTTGTGAGTAAGACTAATGTTAAACTTCTTGAATTGGGTAAGTCTGAAATTTGTGAAATTTTTAAGTTTATTTTTAATTTAGTAAATCCAGTTGACAAGAATATATGATTTGAAATCACATTGTGAAATAAATACTTTGAAACACTTGCAAGAGAACTTGTTTATTTTTTTGTTAGTGAGTAGACTTAGATATATATCACAATCTAAAATATATCCAGTTTGGTGTTTGCCTTTTCATTTTAGTCATATAAATATTTTTTCGTATGATGTTTATGTGCTCATTTTATAAATCAGTCTTAGGCAATTCACTTGAATAAGTTAACAAGAAATAACGATAAGAGGGAAAACTTTGGGATGGTCAGAATATGCGGGAATATTCGTGATGAACAGGGATCAGCATCTCTGACTTGTTCCAATATTTGGGTCAGATTATCTGTAATAAGGGATTATGGCATCTGTTGAAAATGACAGTAGATTTCACGGTTACAGCTCGATGATTTTAGGTGGGTTTATTTCTTCTCCAACTTAGCTGTAAAATATAGTTCTCCAACGCTCAATCTGGTTGTTCATCTCACATGTATTTTTTGGTCATTAATGAATGTTTTCAAGGACTTTGACACTGTCAGTAAAGCGTAAGTTCAGTTTTGAAGATTTCCTGAATGCGATATTTTACGTTCTTCTAACTAACTGTAAGACACGGATGTTGAACACTCGAATGAGGAAAAATAGACGGAGGGACGCAAATTCCCTAGATATATACTATAGTGTTTTTGCTATGGCCCTAGGTTAGGTTATTAGGTTAAGTTAGGTTCAGAAACATAAGGAGATTACTTTCAAGAAAATTCTATGCTTAGTTTTTGAGATATGGCATCCCGCTTTTTCATGGAAGGTCCGGAACTCGGTTACAGTTCGGGAATATGCCGAAGGGACCGACAGGAAGAGAGAAAGCAAACAATGAATTCTACTTGAGTGTGGGGAATGTTTGCGAGTGTGCATGGCTATCGTCGTTTAAAAGAAAAATAAGTTATAACTACCGGTAACTATCTGAAGGCGTGCAAGTTGATCACGGCTGCGAAAGCACGAAACAGTTGCACGATAAGAACAATCCTTGTACGTAAATATGCAGCGTCTCTTCTATTTGCCGAGACTAGTGAATAGCCACGTCATTCCTTTTTGTTTGCGTTGGCAAACAAATATGGACTTTGTTTCATGGGACTGAAAAGTCGAATGGTCTCATTAGTTCCGTTTCCTTTGTTTATTGAAGCTTTTCTCAAGTCTGGTTAGTTTTTGCTTCTCCACCCTACTTCTTGTCTACCCATTTAACGTTTTTATTGTAAGACATTCTTTCTGGTTTGATAAGTTTTTGTCAGTCTTTTGCAGTCAAGAGTTTTTATATTATATTTATATATTTATTTATTTATTTATTTTTTTTGAGTTCCTAATTTTTTCTGGTATTAGGATGGTTCTCATGTGTCCTCGGAAATAATGTTTCTTTATCTTTCATGTAGATTTTGTTTTAAGGCATCAATAACCTCGTCGGTGGGACACCAATAAGAACTAACCAATCAATCAATCAAAGCATTATTATTATTTTTATTTTCAGATTAGGTCGGTCTTTCAAGTTTTCTTACTCTTTTCGAGGTTTAATTTCAAAGTGTCGTTCACAGAGGAATTTAATGTAGGTAAAAATGATTGGTGTCATGTATGGTCAGTATCCGATTCATTTTTGTGAATAATAAAACAAAATGTTTGAGAATAATAAAAAGAAAAATGGTACTTTTTTTTTTTTTTCACAGTAAATGAATTTAGCGACGACATCTACCTTCTGCACAAAATCTTTTCATTTGGACAAGAAATGATTGTGGCCTGAGTGAAACTAAACTGCTTTTGGAAAAAAAGCACTCCTTCTCAGGCGAATCATTATGTAATGGAAAAATTTGTTCTTCACTGCTATCGGTTTAGGTGTTATTTTTATTTGGCAAGGACATACGAGGTAGGGCATTGAATGGCACTGGTCTAAACTGTTGTGTTCAAGATGATAGACGAAAAGAGTTTGATAAGTCTATGTTCCGTTTAATGTATAGAGAACAACGAAAGTTATACTACGGTATCATGTTTCGAAATGATGGAAGCAGATCTTGAGTTATGGTCTCAGAATAGTGTTTGCCTTCCTTTTCAGCATATGAAAAGAGGAGTCATTTTACCCAACATTTTTCGTATGGTAAGGTGCGCTTGCATTTTGGCTTGGATAGCACCATTCTTCCCTTCTTTGTATCTTCCCTTCTGTTTGTATGTTTTTTTGTTCTCTCCGTCATATCTGTTTCTGCAAACCCGTGTGTACTCGTTTCTGTTTTTTCTTATTTTTTATTTCTTTTAGCCTTAAATTTGCTATTCTTTCAGTGTCAAACTCACCCAGTTATATCTCCTCTCTTTCCCCATTTTCTGTTTTTCCCAAGTTTGAAATCGCTTGTTACCACCGTATTAAGTTTTCTCTGCCTTTGAATCGTCCAGTGACAAGTCATTTTTTGTCTCGTTACCTGTTTCTTACGGCCGTAAATTCAACTCATACTTTGGTCATTTTTCTTGTTCCCTTCTCCAGGATGCATCCGTTGCCGAAACTCTTCTGACATTTTCCCAAGCCTGAAGTCTTTCCTTCTGTTTTCTCCTAACCTCTGCAGCTCTTGACTCGCCATTCCGCCATGCCCTATTTTCTCCCTTCTGCTCTCTGGCCGTGTACTCACTTCGCTCCACGTTTTCCGTCTTCAACCTTTCCTCTCTCTCCCTTGCATGGCTGTGCGTTACCCGCTGCCGTGTCATCTCCCCTCTTTCTGCTCTCGCACGGTGCCATCGTGTAAGGTCTTATCATTTTCGTTTCCATTTGTTGCCCTCCTTTGCTGCTGTAGTAATGGGCACTCTGTAATTAAGCTTCTATCGCTATATATGTGACAGGGTTGCAATAAACTAAATGGGGTCACTCCTCGCCACCCTTCCTCTTTTTCCTTCCCCCTCCTCCAACCCGTCCACGACCCCCACCCGGCCGCCGGTAGTAGTCCCCATCAGTTCTCTGTCTCCTTAAGTAAGGCTGCTGCAAGTTCAAATGAGAAATGAAGGGGTCAGGGTTGTAACGCTAGACTTATCTCAATTAGCTATCTTTCCTCATCCCGACGAGTTTACTGTTCATGTAACATTCTCTCTCTCTCTCTCTCTCTCTCTCTCTCTCTCTCTCTCTCTCTCTCTCTCTCTCTCTAAAACACTGAAGGATATTTTTACTGAATATTTTTTTGTCAAACAAGATATTGCTAGAAAGTAATAAATTTTTCAGTAAATTGGATGGTGTAATTTGCATTTTTTTTTTTTTAGACTGGGGCTTTATTTCTCGAATGTACACAGCCTGACGGAAATTAAGTTTTGAACGCTGAATTTATCGTCTTCGGATGATGTATTTCCCAATACATTCACTGGTAAAGTAAATATGGTTTTATAGCAGACCAAGTACTGTTTACTTACGCATTCACACAGCTGATTTAAACTGACTTCTAAAACCACTAGCAGAAGTTTTTTTTTTTTTTTTTTTTTTTTTTTTTTTTTTTTTTGCTAAGTTCCAAAATAATGGTGTGATCAAATTTAAGGTACATTTTAAGGTTTACAATAATTAAGTCTTGAAATGATAAACATACATATTAAAAACTGTTGTGTTCTATAATATGTATTCACAAGAATTAAGTTTTTTGAAATGCTTGGCGTCTATGGTTTGGTCCAACTCATTTTGGTATTGGTGATAATGATAGGCAATGAGAGATTAGCAGAATTAAAAGATGAACTTGAGACACGTTCCGTACGAAGAGGGAAGAGGTATCATTTGCATAGAACCACATGCATCATAACCACGGAAACGGATACAGAGGACAAACAAGTCGCGTTGTCTGCCTCTAGATGGTCTGTCGTCTTTCTCCTATCAACGTAATGGTCTCAGTGCCACAGCCAGTTCTAGTTTCATCTCTCTCTCTCTCTCTCTCTCTCTCTCTCTCTCTCTCTCTCTCTCTCTCTCTCTCTCTCTCTCTCTCTCTCAATATTTGAAAGACGGATTTGGTGTTTGTTTTTAGGGCCAATGTTGGCTCGGAGGTAAAACTTGACGGCCTTAGTCATCTCAACATTTGCACGTTGCAGCTCCCCTGCATTTAGTATAATTTGCTGTTTCAGATGAAAAATAAAAAGATTTCCAGCTGGATGACGATACAGGAATGCTTTTACCTTATATTTTTTGTTGTCCTTTATGCATAGTGACCAATACTTTCTTAGAGCATTTGTGTGTTCCATCTTGTCTGACTTGAAAAGAAAATTTAATACTTATGGCAGGATAAATGCAAAGCATCATTAATTTTCAGCAATTAGTTACTTAGTAGTGAGAGTTTATGTTAGTGGTTATGCCTGTGTTGACACGTAGCATATGTTTCATATGCAAATAGTAAGAACCAGCACAAAATTATATTGACGACAAATGAGTAGGTGAATATTTCTTATTAGATTCCTTTACCTTCGCATTTTTTTTTCTTGAGGACTTGAGATTCTTTATTGAAACTCACTCTATGTATATCACACGTCTTCTGTTGTTAAGAAATAGCCTAGTCTTTATATTTTATTTATTTACGTGTTTATTGTTAAGAGCTATGGTTTATTTAAGCACAGAGTAAAATGCCGGATTTATCCATGAATAAATAGTAGAAAATGGCTACTAGTTCGACCTTTATACACTAAGAGGTTGGTTTACTGAAGGGGGAAGTGGGCGAACAGAAAGGTGGCTGTTTATTACCCTTGTTTCTCATGAAATGCAAATTTCTATTTAGAGTTATTAAAAGTATTTAAATTCATCATAGATTATGTAAAGTCATCATTGTTTCCAACGGCACGTGACGTAAAAGGCCTCTGTGAAATTCCGTCACCTAGGTCTTTCCAGCGCCTTTGGTCTGCCACAAATCTCCACTCATCTGCAGCCTCACTTCGCACAAATCTCATCCATATTGGTCTGGGTCTTCCACTCTTCTGGTGTCCCCAGGAGAGACGCAGGTCAAACTAAAGCGAACTATTCTTCCTGACACTGTGCCAAGGACATGCCCAAGCCAGCGCAGTCTGTTTGCCTTATCCAAATGAGAATTATTCTCATTTATGTATGGAAATCTAGTAATTTCCCTCAAGGTATTTTTCCTCAGTCGGTCCTGACATTGGACTTCTAGTAGTCTTTTTAAAGCCTTATTTCAAAATCAAGCAAAACTTTTAGATATGTAGCTTCATTGTCATGCCAAGATTCTTGTATAACAATACAGATTCTACATGACTTATGTATAATCTTACTTTTTTAAGCAGTTTTAGTCTGTTTGGCCTTTTCCAGTTTTTCTTAAACTTGGAGCTCAAGAGAACCTTATACTGGATATATCATTGTTCCTAAATACTCGAAATCCGCAATCGAATTAATCCTTTATCAATATAATGTTATTTAGTCCCTTTGTAATATACACTGTGCTCATCCTGAGTGTCAAACCATTCCTCATGCATTACATGCTTCTCCTCAATATGTTTTCTAGATTTACGAATATTTTTCGATTTATATAATATATTTATTTATTTATTTATTTATTTATTTATTTATTTATTTATATATTAACGATCTCAGATGTTACGGGCAAGGCTAGCTTAACTTAAAACGAACGTTCGATCTCTAATCACATTAAATATTCTTTAGTATCAGTATTCCACTCAATGAATTTAGCTGTAGTTTAATAAGTAATTTTGCCCATTAATTTTCTTTAGCAAATTTTTACATTTGTATACTTTCAATTAACACACACATACACGCACGCAAACACACACACACACACACACACACACACACACACACACACACATATATATATATATATATACACATACATACATACATACATACATACATTCATACATACATATGAATTGACACATACATATAGTATTTGTGTGCGTGTTTTCGTCCGTGTATATAAATGCACACTTGTAATGCATTAATGTCTATGTATATAAATTATGCGTATTTCTTTTTTATTTTTTGTATAAGTATTGACATAAAGGAGATTAATATAAATAGTGTCACGGGAAACGGTGGCCTTATTTTTCAGACCCGACAAAGCGCAGCAAGAAATGGAAAAATAGACCTTGGGTTTCATTTTGTGGTCCCTGAAGGTGCTGTTTGAGGCAACCTCTCCCACATGCCCCATTATGTTGTGTGTATTTCTTCTTGGCAGGAGTTGTATCTAAACATTTCCCAGGAAAAGGGTCTTACAAAAGTAATGCCGCTGTTCATTTATTTAACCTTTTGTCTATTCTGTTGCCATAAAATGCTATTTTTATTTCTTTTGGGGAACTTGTTCAAACCCCTTGGCTTTAGTAGTCGATTGATGGAAATATGTTTTGTCGTAATATTATTAAGACTTTTAAGTCGTCCTATGCAAAATTTGGTTTGTGAGAGAGAGAGAGAGAGAGAGAGAGAGAGAGAGAGAGAGAGAGAGAGAGATTGGAAAACGAATATAAAAATGTGGAGTCGCTTAACAAGGCACATCCTTTCATTGTTTACCCAGGTACAGACAGAATTCCAAACAGGTGACCGCCGAGGTAAAAGCGTCAGAAAACATGAAGGCTTGGACGAAGGACAACAGATGTAATGATGACCATAGTATAAAGAAGCACTGTCATTGTAGAAGTACTTGCAATTATTGAATGTAGGTTTCCTCTTAATAATTGTTGATAATATATATACATATACATAAATTTTTCTGTTCAAACAGGATACGTCTCAAGTATGAAAGGCCCATTAAAACACTCGCTTAAAGCTGAGGACTATATTTCAGCGGACTGACTCCCACCCTTATCAAGTAGTAAATGACAGAAGTTATATTTGCGAAATATGTAGTGGGAGATATGCCCTTAGGTGATGCCTGGGGTCACCACTAAGTCAACGTTGGTTCTGTCAATTGTCTTATTCCGCTTCAGCATTGCCTTAAGGAAGATATTGTCTGTATAGTCAGAATCCCAGTCTCCATTGGAAAGGTTGATCTTATTATCTTGTTGTTTATCAGTGAAGATTCTACCATCTGACATTTGTATTGACAGCTGCTTTTGTATCAAATTCGGGATGAGTGCCAATCCATTGTATGTTTCGTGTTATTTGTATGATAAAAAATTGCCAAACTATGTTGTCGACATCTAACTGAGTGCTTATGTTGAGTTAGTCTTTCCGAGAGAGATTTTCCTGTGAATCCATAGTATGACTTATCACAATCCTTACAGGGGATTTCATAGACTCCCACATCTTTAGAAACTGGCTTCTGCTGAATGTTAATTAAAGATTTCTCCAATGTACTTGGATAAGTGAAGACAAAAGGGTTAAGATGGCCTAATGTTTGTGTGATCTCTCGTAAATATCCATTTGAGGGATTATGATTTTGTTTGTGAATTTTTCCTTTTCTTTGTTTTCTGCGGGTTTGTAAAAATGCCTTTTGCTTTATGTATGACTTTTTCTGTTATGTGCTTGGGGTATTTAGCAAGATAAGTTGATTTCTGATTGTTTCAAGTTCTTTGTTAAGAAAATCTGGGGAGCAAATTGTCAGGGCTCTAAGAAATAAGTTACTTGCTATGCTGAGTTTAACTGAAAATGTCATGATAGCTGTAAAAATGTATGTATGAAAGATAGAATGTTCCTTACCTGAAGACAGTGAATTTTTAGTTGTTATTAGTTCTGATGATTAATACATCTAAAAAGGGGATTTGGTTATTGTATTCCCATTTTACTTAAAATTTTATGCTTGGGACCAAGTAATTTAATTTTTGTAGAAAGACATCAAAATCGGTGTCTACATAACGAAGCCAAGTCATATCTGCAGGTTTGATAGGGTTTATAATTACAGTTTCAAAGTACTTCACATATAAGTTTGCTAACACAGGACTGAGCGGACTTCCCATACTGCAACCGAATTTTTGTCGGTAAAAGTTATCATGAAAGGAAAAGACTTTATTAGTTCTGCCTGTTATTTTCCTGCGGTATTCGCTCTTAGTATGTGTGTATATATTATACACACACACACACACATACATATATGTTTATATATATATACATTATATATATATATATAATATATATATAGATCTTATTTGGGTCAGTGAGTTAGCAAAGATGCACATAATCAAGTATAAGTTGTCCGTCGCTGTAGTTGATGAAGTGATCTCGTTGTGTCGACGATTGTTTCCAGTGATAATCTCTAATGCAATTACAGGTTTTAATTAGTATTCAAGGACTCATTATTACTCGCTCAAATTACTCAGCGCGTCTGAATATGGGACCTGTAAGCATATTACATCCGGAGGGTGCTCGGATTCTCAGTAAACTCAATTATAATTTCAACGTCTACTTTTGATTAGTGGTGACAGGGAGCGCAGTGGTTTTATGCAGCTCCTATCGGGGGAATTTTGGAATTTTAAAGGATGTGACGACTACCAAGCGCTCTTTGGCTGCCTTGCTCGTTCAAGAAACGCTTGGAGAGTTTATAATTTCATTCTCCTTTTTTATCTCTTCGTCTTTTCAATAAATGCGTAAGGGAGTGTTTATATTTACCTGTCATCCAGTTTTGGTATTGACAGTTTCTGTAGTGTTACAGTTGATCGCTTTTGGTGTCATCTTTCAAGTTTCTAATGTATAAATGATAAAAGAGAGAGAAAAATGTTTCTTGTGCACTATATCGTGTACTTTATTATTCCTAACTGTTTTTCTCCCTTTTACATATGAACGGTGCTTGCACCGTACGGATGCATGCACTTTATAATAATAATAATAATAATAATAATAATAATAATAAAATAATAATAATAATAATAATAATATGGCATACACAAAACAATCCCGTTCAGGCAAATGCAAGAAACAAAAGGACCTGTTGTATAGATTTCTTGAAGTTTATTATAATAACGTACAGAATTCTTTAGTTGTAGAAGCCTATGCCCATTTCGTCAAAAGAAACGCAGCCCTCAAAAGGTAGAGAATTGTGTATTGTTAAAATGAGATGCTTCGAAAAAATATACGCAGGAGAGCCTTTTGTCTCCCGCAATGATTTAATGGGCTGGTTTCTGGTCATGTTTTCTCGCTAAATCTTCCTTTCAGTCATTTAATTGGGCTCGGAATTTATGATAATTTTGTCGAATATTATTTTTTTATTTAAATTTTTTTTTATGCAAGTCGGTTCCCATCCTTTATTTCTTTTGTGATGATCTTGATCACTCTTGTTTCGTTCTGTCAAACTGTCGTTTTAAAGTTTCTAGTACATAACTAATGTTACCCATAAGGCTCCCTCTCCGTGAAGAGATTGTAAAATTATTGTCATAATGTGATTCAGATCTTCATATTATTTATGTGAATCTGTTTTGTGAGGATGTAACAGGTTTCTTTATTCTTAGCATTGGCAATCATGATTTGGGCCATCGCTGAAAGACTTTTATCCTCCATCTTCCAGAAGCTTCCGTTTAAATAAGAACCTCCCTGTAACATCCTCAGTTCTCATGCCTTATGAAAGTCCTCTTGGCCGTGTACTAGATGGTGACTCTTGTAAGATGAAAGGGGTGTCACAATACCACCTTGAATGTCAATCTCTTTTGCCCATATTGAGCTTCATTATTTCTTGAATGCTACTGAAATCTTTCTGTTGTATTTGCTTGGTCATACTCATTTAGTTACCTTTGTCTCTCACGCATGAATAGTGGGTTCTGTGGCTCTTCCATATAACTGCAATTTTAGTAGCAAAAATTATGTACTGAATAGTGTTTTTTTTTTTAAGTCAGATTTGGCTAGGCAATAATTTAGAATGTCAGTTTCCATGAAAATTTTAATATCCAATCAGCTCTTACTGCCTTTTCCAACACTGGTAACTATTATTCTTTACCATAATGTTTTTGAACAGGATATATGTCCGAAATTTCCATTATTAGATTTTTCCTTTGGCCTCCATATATGATTTTATCAAGTGCTAGGTACGATGTTCATATGTTAAAATTGTTAGGCATCGTATAATCAGTGTTGTTCTTTTTTCGGCATTTTCATAGCTGTTCCCTATATTGATATGAATTAGGTGTTCCACTTTAAATCTCACTGTAAATCATGAGTTTTTTTTAACGTTTATCTTCTTAACTTCAGTTTCTATTAGAACGTGATCACTATCGTCTTCACGTCTTATCCCTCATGTTATATTGTCGTGATGCCATTTTCAGCAGATATCAACGTTAGGATGTTCAGATTATGGAGAACTCAGCCGATGTTTAAAAAATATCATTATGGAGTCAGTTTTAATTGTTAACTCTAGTAATGCAGACTTTTTTCACACATGTTTATCTGAATGCCTTGCAAACTGGAAACCAGAATTTAATGAAAAATACCGGTATATTCATTAGGTATCCATCTCTTGATGCATAAAATATGTGATTTGAAACAAAAATATTGAGCATCTTCTACCACTGCTGACGACTGTTGCGAAATGAAGTCGTCTGACCGTTTACAAGCTTCGTAACCGGGGATATATTTGTGGTATTGAATTTTTATTTTCATTAGTACGAAATCGCTTATTCACCGTCAAGTGGCCTCGGTGGAGTTGTGTTGTCTTTTGAAGGCTTTTGTTAATCTTTCTTTTAGTTGCTTAAGTTCTCTTTCATTTAGTTGGTTGCACGAATAAAACGAGTTGATTATTCATGTTAAGCAGAAATATCCGTACTTACTAAAACTTAAAGCAGAATCTGTCCTGGCATGAAAATTCCTATGGAAAATGTTCCCAGGCAGCAGCTTCAAGCTACGTCGAACATACTAACTATAACAGTGCAAATTGATCTTGGTACGATTTAAACATTCAAGACGTACTTCTATGAATGATGAGTTGCATATTGTGGTATTGGTCTATATCTTACGTAACGAACACTTCAAATATTGTTAGAAGTAAGCACTGGGTATCAGTCCCCTAGTTTTCACATTTTTGTTTGTTTGTTGGGGGGGGGGGGGTGGCTTATTTAAGGTAATGTCTTTCGAGTTTTTTTTATATGAATAATCGGTATGTTCTTTCAAATCCAGCCTACTCATTGCCATCTGCCTTCGTTTCAATGGGACACTGTTGAATAAAAGAGAACATTTATAAATATCTTCTTTGTTCCTCTGTCAGAACGGCGGGAATGTATTCCACTTGTTTCTTTGTGACGCGCATTGAAAATCATTTTCATATCAGATAAAAACACCCTTTGTGTCTTTCAACATTGTTCACAGGCATGAATACCTTCGACCGATGTATAGGTACTAATGCCCATAACACGGTTTTGATCCCTTGGGTTGTTTTCCCGCTTTGGGTTTTTTTTCGGTACAAATGCAACGTCTGCCTCCCAGTGCTTGAATTCCCTTGTCGAGGAAGACGCCTTGGCTTCCTTTCTGTGGGATTTACATTCCTCCAAGAATGAATCGGTCCACTGACATATTTCTTTTTATGTCTAAGATAGGTTTTATCCAGACGTTTTTTATATCGGGAACACGCGTACTACTATATATAATATATATATATATATATATCTATATATCATATATATATATATATATAATATATATATATATAATGGTTGTTTGTGTATGTGCCTAGGATGATTTTGCTTACTGGTTTAATAGTTTGTTTGTATGATGTATTTTCATGTGTGAAGGGGGCTTAACGTAGTATGCTCCATATTTGAGTGGAACCTATTCCTTAGTATTCTGATTTTGGCATGTCTTATAGAAAGCATGGAACCTTTTGATGTATATTGTTGGTGCATTATTATATGTGTTTTATTAAGTCATTATTTTTAGTTTTCATTTTTAAAATTTTGGTATGAAGAAGTTAAGTGAAGAAAAAATATCTCAACATACGGCAATTCGAAATTCACATTCACATCGTAAACTGAGTAGTTCTCGAATCTCACAATAAAATCTTATAAGTCTGGTTAACGAACTCCATTTTAAATCAAGTCTATTCAGTCTGTTCCTGTTTTTATAACCATAATTTTATCTATAAGAACAGGACGTTTGAATAAATATTTGAATAATTAGAGTATTTGAAAATGTACTCGACAAATATAGATGTCTGGAGAGAGAGAGAGAGAGAGAGAGAGAGAGAGAGAGAGAGAGAGAGAGAGAGAGAGAGAGATTTTGTTTGAATCTCACACATTTATTTTAACAGCTCTTCGTGCTGTGTACATAGGGAAGATGCGTAATTTCTCAGAGTTTGTGCCGAGGATTTGTGAATCTTCTTCAAACACTGTAGCCCTTGCGTGGCATTTTTGTTTCAAGCGTAAAAGAGTTGCTTTAAGTGAGGGAGTTTTACTCGTGTAAGTTCAGCTCTTGATCTTTTATCTCAGTATCTACCGAAAGTTGTCGGAATGTAAACCGTCAGACTGGTGGGTGGAAAATTTTATTTGGTCTTTGACAGTGCACCATGTTCTTTGGATGAATTACACTGTATGTGTAGATGTAACTACAACAAAAACCCCCGTTTTGAAGACATCCCTTAGTTTTGATAAACACGGCAGTTTCGAGCCACATGAAGCTCCTCTTCAGGTGAACGTAAAGACAAGAATGCAGTTACAGCAGAGTACCCAGACAAATAAAAGTAAAACTAGAAATAACAAGGCGTGATCCGACCTCCAGCTTAAACAGGGTGCATGCGAGATTTTCCCTTCATGCGTAAGTTGTAAACATTATATTCCTAACTTAACGGGAAGTGGTCATCGTAATTAATACTCATATTTAGTACTACTCATAATAACAAGGATCAAATAAAAAGGACACAAATTACCCACATTCATAATTTCTCTTATAAGTGGAAACACAAAATAATTGGACAGAAACATAACCCTAAATGCAGTACTCCAAATAAATTAAACCGTGCTATAAAATCTGCGGTCAAATAGTCATGTTTCACCAACGAAAATGTAAATGAATACGAAGTGTTTTATTTGAAATAATTTTTCTATACTGTTGCACATACACATTACGTATCTTACATAAGAGTTTAGCATAGGCCACTGGTGTGGGAAGGAAATTTGGTTCACCGTGTCCAAACAGATGGAGGAATGCTCTACTGATTTCGATAACGCAACTTCCATAGTTTTGTCTTTTGATCCGTCATTGCTTAACATTATTTATGAACGCGTGAAGGGATACGACCTGTTCTATTTAACACGTCGAGAACACCGAAGATGATAGAGAAAAGATAGTTTATAGGAATTTATTGAGGCCTTAACGAAAGTAAAAGGATGGCTCGAGCCTCGGGAATCACAACTATTAATCAAAATCTTCATCAAGTGCAGAACCCTCCCTTATAACGATGGAAATCAGCAAAGATTGAATGGCTTGCAGGTGATTTACCCCGGAAAAATTGAATTAGTTACAGTTGGAATTTTTAGCAAGCTTTGTTGCTCGGAGTTCATGAATAGTAAACTTAGCAGTGACCTACCTAACCTACCTTTAGCTTTCCATTTGTCCCTTTCCCTGACTGATATTGTCAAAGTGTTTTCTCGCCTTTACTTCCCTTGGAAAAAACAGAACCAAAAAGAAAATTGCGGTGTTCTCGTCGAAGGAAGAAGGACTGAGATTCTCTTTTCAATCGTTCTGTTACGAAGAAAATCGCTTGCTGTTGACGTATATTTGTTTGTTGTAGATAATTAATTACCTGAATGCAATTTTATATTCTACTTTCTGAAGCCATGAGTATTTTGACGCACAGTCGAGGAAAATTGAAGTGGGCTCTTGAAAGGGATATCTTCTAAATAAGTAAGCAAGACCGTGATGATTTAATGCCTCTCTCACGTAAAGGCAGTGAGTGGTTTGATTTGCCTTTGAATAATGTATTCAAGTTCAAGTAATAGTTCCGGAGAAGAAAAGAGCAAGGCTTATCATCGGAATTCTGATCTGGAGGGACATCATTGAAAATGTAGGTTGTATAGTATATTGCGATTCGTGTTCACAGGCTTCCCGTATACTTGTCAGTGGTTTTTCTTTTTTTGCCTGTTGGTAGACATTACTGATTTGGTCTATGAATTGAAAGCAAGAAACCGAGCCATTTTATCGAAACAATGATAGTGGGGCAATTTCTTTGTGATAGGTTACAATGTCTTAAATTTCTGTAGCCAGACTTATCTGTGTACAGTCCTACAATGACCAGAAATATGCTTCCAGATTGGAAAAATGAAGGAAAAAAATATGAGTTCTAGAGAGGAGGAGAAGGGTAAGATATGGAGGATATAAAATACATCAACCAAAGTAATTTTGAATTTGTTTGACACAGTAGTTATATTACGAGATTTAGATTCGTTGGTGACAATAGGTATTCTATAGGTTTCGCCGTTCTCGTCCCATAGGTGAATATCAATCTTTAGAGACTAGATAGCATACAGATGTTGTGTGTGTGTGTATATATATATATATATATATATATATATATATATATATATATATATATAATATATATATATATATACACACACACACACACACACACTAGAAAATCATTATTTTCACGTGTTCCAAGAGTTAATCTGGATATTGTATTTTTGATAATATCGACGTCATTTTCTTCAGTTAAAAAATATTTCTCATAATTTTTAAAAATGGCCACGTGTACAACCAATAAAGAGGTTATGAGGCACTCAATTTATAGAAAGTTGTTTTTCCAGGTTGTACTTTTCAGACCCTAACTATCCGAATTGGTTGAGAGACTACGATCTAAACAAGACCAAGCATGGGAGATCTATCATTCCTTTTGTCGTACATCTGGGCATCATCATTTTCAGAACGACTGTAATGCTGCCCTACTGAGACATTTCCCCTGTCTTGCGAACTGGCATAGTTACTACAATTTACACAAGAGCACGATGGACGTGCGATGAACAATTTAAGTGCATCAGAAGATCTGTCCAGTAATGGGATGAGTTGCTACTAATGGTATTTACCATATATATATATATATATATATATATATATATATATGTATATATATATCATATATATATATGTATAGTATATACATATATATATATATATATAGTATATATATATGTCTATATACATATATATACATATATATATATATATATATCACATATATACATATATATATATTATATATATATATATATATATATATATATATATATGCATGTATGTACTTATTAGAGATGCATCTGATGTCTGAAAATGGGATTTGCGGATGTGAATGCGGATATCAATTTTTAAAAAATTTAGGGATGCTGATGTGGATGCGGATATCAATCTTTTAAATTTTAAATTTGCGGAAGCGGATGTGGATCCGGATATCAATCTTTTAAATTTGCGGATGCGGATATTTGAAGACCATACCCTCATGGATGAGGATGCACATGCGGATACATTGTAAATCTAAATTAATTAGATAAATTTAATTGTTAAAGACGATTTTCAGCCCCATATCCACATCCTCAAAATGCGTATGCGGATGTTGCTTACAATGTTGATGCGGATTTAGACGTGGATGCGGATGTTAAGAAATTGTCAGTGCGGATGCGGATTAATAAAAAAATCTCATATATATATATATATATATATATATATATATATACATATACATATACATATATATATATATATATATATAGTATATATATATTATATCTATTTATATATATATGTGTGTGTGTGTGTGTGTGTGTGTATGTATGTATGATATGTATGTATATATATATGGAATTCGCCTAGTGACCTAACATTTATCAATCATAATTCCACTGTGGTATTATTTCTTTATTGGAGCGGATTGGATATTGAACTACATTGGTGGCTTAATGTTTGCCTCAAACGTACCTGTCGGCTGTCACGGTAAGGCTGGGTTGATGCTGACGCTCAGTGCAAAACCTCTCTTGACAGCCCAGTGCAGTGGTAAGAGAATCACTGAAGTCTCCAGAGGTTGTTGTCGGTGGATCAAATTCGCCAGGTGACTAACCTCTTATCAATTATAATCCCCTTTATCGTTTCCGAGGTAGAGGGAGATAGATATTACACTGGTTTTGAAGATTAAAGGTAGCAGATTAAAAAAGTTACGGCGATATGATAAGAAATCATGAATAACTTCGTGTCCCCAACATACCAATCAGCTGTACGAGATAGATTGAATCGAATATTGAACGACTTTTTGGAGAACTTGTTCTGTCCTGTTCAGTTTGTAGTCTGGCTTACCCCTCAGTTAGAGGCATGTGATGCAAAGATTTATAGGAAATTATATTATATATATAAACTAGGATATATATATATATCTATATATATATATATTATACTATATATAAATATATAGATATATATATTATATTTGTGTATGTACATATACGTGTGTGCATTTGTATATGGGAAATGTTGAAAATAATTATTATAAGTCATTTTAGCATCTGTGTGGATATTCATCTAAATCATCCGAAGGCTAGAATCCTTTCCCTATATCCACTTTAGGCAGAAAGTTGCTTGAATATTATAGATACTCGTATGTGCCTGTAACCTTTCCTGATATGAAAAAAAAATAATTGTAGCCCACTTTCTTCGGTCATAAGTCAGGTTTTATTTTATAGTCAGCTGAGAGATTGGACAGCCTAAATCATGATATTTAGTGTTGTTGACTTGTTATTTGGAATTTGACCATAACGTTTCATTTTGAGATCTTGACGTTATGATATTCAGTGACTCATTTGTTGTTGGTGCCGTAGCTGGTCAAATACAGGGAAGTCCTGACCAAAAACTGACCCGTGATCTACTGTTATGAAATACGACCGTATTTGCGCCTCAGTGTCGTGATCGTTATGGTCTAGGCCTGCCATCTCTGTGGCCGCGAGTTTGATTCTCGGGCATGCCACTGAGTGGTAAGAGATGTGTATTTCTGGGGACAGAAATTCACTCTCGACTGGGTTCGGAAGTCACGTAAAGCCGTTGGTCCCGTTGCTGAATAGCCACTGGTTCCATGCAACGTAATAACACCATACAAACAAACAAACAAACTATTTAAGGAACAGGTAGGGCATCTGTGGGTCGTAGAGACGTCGATTGCACTTTTTAAAAAAACTATCGGGATTTTTTTTTTTTACAAGATGAATGGTGTGATTTACACGTTATAATACTGCGTGACATTACATATGAGTTGATCATTTGGCAGCTT
The DNA here is from genome assembly GCF_015104395.2 of Macrobrachium nipponense. Lineage (NCBI taxonomy): Eukaryota > Metazoa > Arthropoda > Malacostraca > Decapoda > Palaemonidae > Macrobrachium > Macrobrachium nipponense. The sequence continues at coordinate 58,864,489 of NC_087212.1, read as the reverse complement.
CAATTCCGTCATTTTTCCTCCGGGTGATGACTACGCTAGGAGATTGTTAACAACTAAAGGATCAATTAACATAAATGCTATAGAAGAAGCCATGACCGTGCTAATGCTCTGAATATGCTAATTAGGTGTCAGTTATGTAAAATATTTTTTTCTGATCATATTTGAGTCATTCTCATGTTGAATTCCTATAATGAAATGCGTTGCACTGACTCTCAAATAAGCTGATAGAAGTATTATTCCCTAGACTTAAATTGCTTTGCGCAGAACAGTCATAATTATTAATCAGATGCAAATGACCTCCGCCCACCCATCTCTCTCACCATTATTTATTTCTAGTTATGATTCATACTAGATTCCAGAGAAAAGTTAAATTAGGGGAAAAAGTTTCAACGCGTAGATCTCTGAATTTTTTGTTCGTGCTCTTCAAGGTTTCCTAATTATATATATATATATATATATATATATATATATATATATATATATATATATATATATATATATATATATATATATATATATATAAATAAAGGTTTTTGCCACGAAGGGAAAAATGAAAAAGCGAGATACCGAGTACTTTTGGTCTTGTTCCGACCCTTGGGTCGGAACAAGACCGAAATTACTCGGCTATCTCTCTTTTTCATTTTTTCCTTCGTGGCAAAAGCCTTTATTTATACATAGCATCACGTTTTATATATTTCGTTATCAAGTTATTCATATATATATATATATATATATATATATATATATATATATATATATAAATCCACGGTAGATGGTGTAAACTCGCAAAAGGTAGAATAAACTACGAAAGTACTTGTTCCAAGTCCCCAGTTTCACTCACCTTTCTATCGTGGATTTATGGGTATTCTCAAGAGCGTGTTCCTTCGTGCTACATTGGATATATATATATATATATATATATATATATATATATATATATATATATATATATATATACACACACATATATAATATGTGTGTGTATATGTATGTGTATATATGTGTATATATGTTTATGTATATATGTTATAGATGAACCATGTTCAATAAGCAGTTTAGTTTTGTAATGAAACTTTCCTTGAATTAAAGGGGTAGTGGTTGCTATATGGAGAAATTGAAATGACTATGTTTTTGTGTGCTGTTACTAACATAATTTGATTATACCCATTCTTGCAAAAAGAGCAAAACTTCGGTCATGTAAAATTCTGTAGTATCATTTTTGGTATTATATTAAATCGAAATGAATATGAAATACTCATGGTAGAAAATCACATGCATATTTCAATGAAGTGTGAAGTACAAGGTCAGATTAGGTAGTGTTTTATAGTTTGTCATTCTTGAGAGAGAGAGAGAGAGAGAGAGAGCATATACGTTATATATATGGCAGGACGTTAGATTGGAGACAGCTCCAATATCCTATTATGTTACTTGAAATCCCAGCGTCCCAAATGTCGATCTGTGACAGGAGATGATCTCCCCTGAGGAAGGTGTCTTACTCGGATAAAGTTAGAAATGAAGGAGATTAATTCCCCAAGGTAAGAGGAAGAAGCACAGGCAGAGAAACCTTTTATTCTCTTAACTTTTAGCGTTATTGCTGTGTTTGTCGCTTTATTTTTTGCGAATTATTCTCATTTATTACACTCATTTTATATATAAAGTGTGTGAGAGTTTGTGTGAGTGTGCGCGTGTGCGTATATATATTATGTACAGTGTGTAGGTGGCTAAAAAGCGAATAATATTTTTCTCTTCGTGTACGTAAGTACACTCGTATTCATTTCTTATACGTTTGAAGTCTTTTTATTTCCCTATTATAGTTAGATGGTTTCTGGAGCATGCCATTAAAGTAACAGACAGCGGTCTCCCATGAAGGTGACATTGTTTATGCTGACTCCAGCCTCCGAAATTTATCATTTCCTCTCGTTACGAGCTACTGTGTTCCAAGGTGGTAATTACACAATTGTTATGCGTTGACAAGAACATTAATTTCATTTTTTTCGCACGTTCATAGATTACCATTTTTATCAACTTAGATTTTTGTAAAAATAAAATAATAAAATCCACAAAGCATAATACCATAAGTAAAACTTATTCTACTTTATAGCGTTTAATCTAGCAGTATTTCTCTCTCTCTCTCTCTCTCTCTCTCTCTCTCTCTCTCTCTCTCTCTCTCTCTCTCTCTTCATGAATTTAGTTTTACCTTACGGATTTCTTATAATTTTCATTGTAATAAATTTTTTGTGAGTGAATTTCAATAAGCACTGTTACTTCCGTCACTCCTTACGAGGAAGGAAAGAACACTACGACTATACAAAATGAAATGCATAAAAAAAACAGGATAAATTAGAATAAAAAAACTTAGAAAAAAAAACATAATTAGGGCTAGAGTAAACTGGTAGACCGCAGAATTACTGGTTAACGTATTTGCGCCTCAGTTGCGTGATCGGTATGGTCTTGGCGTCCCACCTCGGTGGCCGCGACTTTGATTCTCGGGCATTCCACTAAGGGGTCAGATATGTGTATTTCTGGTGATGAAAGTTCACTCTCGACATGATAAGGAAGTCACGTAAAGCCGTTGGTCCCGTTGCTGAATAACACTGGTTCCATGCAACGTAAAAACTCCATACAAACAAACAGGCAAACAGTGACTTTAGCAAAGTTGCCACTTGATTGTCTCTGTGTCCTCTACCCTCTTCAAAAAGAAGCAGCTCCTTGAGTTAACCGCTGCAAACGTGCCGAGATCCGCGAAGTGACCGTCGTCCCCTTAAGAAATAAAAGATGAAATAATATGAAACTGACGCGTTGCCACGCTGTTATGATTCGTTATGACGAATGAGAGAATGCAGGAAATGTCTTTGTTAGCAAGAGCGGAATCAATCTGGTGCCCAATTACTTCATCAAGGAAGGGACAAAAGAGGGTCGTTAAAGTACAATTAGGTAAAATGACTAGGTACAATGGACACCAAAACCCACATTATTACTCTTTTGGAAAGCAGAGTGCATAACCTATTGGCTTGAAAAAGGAATGCTTCAGCAATTAACTGTTAATTGTTCATTTCAAGAATACTTCGTATTCGGCGGTGTTGCATATATACTATACTGAATAAAACACATGTCACGCGATGAAACATTTATCTTATGTAATCACGCCTCCTCACGGCAGTCAATTACGTTGTCATATTTGTTACCAGTGTAACCTACGTGACCCCTAATGTGATCATAAGAAATTTAATTTTTCTCTACGGGATTTTCACAACGAAAATTATGAAAGTATTGGAAAGTTTTACAACGGAAGAGTGTTCGATGTCTTTAGGATGAAGTGATGCAGATGCCAAGTTGTGGCATAGGAAACTGCGTCTTCTATAATGTAAAATTATTGATGTTTGCAAATGATATGTTGCTGGTTGGGAATAATTGAAAAGTGTAAAGAGACTAATAGAGGAGTATGAATGTTTAGCAACGCGGAGAAAGTAGAAAGTAAATGTTAAAAGATTAAATTTATAAGGCTAAAAGGAAACCATGAACACAGAGGAATGACAGTTAATGGCTTCGTGGAAGATTGTAAGTGGTTGATTCGTTTAACTATTTGGATGGTTGAATGAGAGAAGAAATGAGTCAGAGGGTAGAAGCAATAAAGGTTATGGTTACGGAAAATTTGGAAAAGTACTTGAATTATACTCTTATTTAGAAGCAAAGGTATAAAAATGATCAGGAGATTGTTGAGCCAATACTGTCTGTGACAGTGAATTGTGAATGATGGATACGAATGGAAGAGAAAAGTTTGTGACTTATTTTGGAAATAAGAACTGAAACTGAGAAATAGGGAGATATATACTAAGAAACGGTCAAAAGGTTATTGTAAGTGAATGGATTGATCAGAGTATAATGAAATTGTTTATGTGGAAGAAATGGACAGTGATAGGCTAGAAAAAAATTTATGATTCTAAAGGGTGTTATTGGAGGAGAGGGGAATGACCTGAAAATTGGATAGATGGCATGAAAGATACTGGAAGAGAAGGACCCTATTTGTCCAGGAGACACACTAGTGCGCGCAAGCTAGCAATGAATGGTTGAGTTTGTTTAGGGTGGTTCAGTGTCCTGCTGATGAACCGTCACTTCATATGTATGAAACAGCTAATGATTTGGAAGTTTTATTGTACAGGTGGTTCATTCACGACTCAACACCGAAAGTATGGGTGTGGAACTGATGTTTGTGGTGCTTCCTCTCTATAGCCACCCTTGCCAAGGGAAATAGCTGAATTTTGTTTATATGTACACACACACGTATGTGTATATAGGTATGTATATTTATGTATGTATAATATATGTACATATATGTGTATAATATATACGTATATTATATATATCTATATATCATCTATATATATATATATAATCTATATATATATATATATATAATATATTATTTCATAGCGAATTCCTTTCTAGTGGCCTTAGCATAATTTCTTGATGTAAATGTTAAAGTCATATTGACGGAGGGAAATTGCGAATTGCTTGTACTTGATATTGCATGAATATTTGATTGTTCAATCTGTTGCGGATGTTATCATGAACGCACTATTGAAAGAGCTGAAATGCGGGGAGTTTGAACCTTGGAAATTAATCATGTTCATAGGATTATGACGAGATACCACGATCATTCTTGTAACTGTAGGCCTTACTGAAGGTCTTTGCTGGTGGATTCCTTTCGGCCCTTTCTTAACTGCTCCCACATTTCAGCCTTTCACATTATCGCCATTGCACTTCACTTTTTCTTTCTTCCTTTTCAATCTCAAACTTATTCTAGCCAGTGATACTGAGGGGTTTTGAGATCCTTGTACCTTATCTTTTATTTCCTGGTTCTCTTTACCTTGTCCAACCACTCCAACTCATACTTTTCACTGTCTTTCATGTACTGTGCAGTGCCATCATCTGTTTATGTAATGGTCAATGAGAATTTGATTTGACCAAATTTGGATTTTTTTTATCTTATCCAGCAGGGCCTTAGCTCTAGTACTGCAAATAAATGAAGGATTACTGTATGTAATATTTGTCTACCCTTGTAGCTTTATTTTTTAGAGTCAACTTTTCAAAGGCATGGGAGTTCTTTAAGTAATTCAATGAGCTCCTTCCAAAATTCTTTAGCACTTGATGTTAATGCCATTGTGTACACAAGTTTTGTTATAGGAGTTGATAAACTAATGAAATATTTTGCTAGATAAACCCATCCACATTGCGACCTTGCAATATCGAAAGTCAGATGGAAGCCAGAAATTTGTGTTAGTAAGTTCACACCTTGATCGGCCGACCACCAGACTCAGACCACATTTGGCAGTAGAATGCATACATACTCAGAATGACTAGCGATTCCGGTAATCGTTTACGAAGGTAGTAACGTGTATGGGGTTAAATCGAAGGAGTAGGTATTTAACACCATTCTTTCGAACACACTCATTTCAGTACCTTTCTTTATGACACTGCGAAAAACAGACTTATCTTTCTCTGCTCACCAAACTTTCTTCTTCCATTTTCTGTGTATGTTGTGATTTCGCTGCCTTTGCGCTCTGCGTATTCTGCCACCAGCTCTTGAGGAATTTCCTAAGTTTATAAATATGGATTATGTCTCCATGAATTTTAGCAGAGGTATTATAAAAGATTAATATGTATTTGAAGGTTACCGTTCACACCTTCCATTTTGCTACTTTCCATAGGTATTATTTCATGTTCCACGTCTCCCAAGTTTCAGCAAATATAAGCGGTTTTGCCATTGCAAGAGCATTTCCTAATAGATGCGCGCGCAAGCACGTATGGGTATAGTGGTATTGGCGTGGATAACTAGATCTGTGTCTGAAACTTAATTATTCGAGAACTTTTGTTAGCAAAATACTACTAAAGGTCAAACTATTTCCGTCCCCAAGATTTTTTTTTTTAAGTAGAGAGAAAATTGTTATAAATGTTTTCGTGCTATAGGAACATTGTACCTGCAGCTTTCCTCCGCCGATAAAGAGGCTTAGAAGGGTCGCAGAGTTTAAGGCAGCTATTTCCTGAGGACTAAAAAGTCAAGCTTGGAGAGTTTATTCAGGACAATTCTTGAAGATTTTCTCTGTAAATGTAACAAAATTCGGTATCACGACTTCAGTTATGCTGCACATTAAAGTGTTTCCAATAGCTTCTTAGTGTCAAAGATAGTATTTACTAAATTGCACATAAAGGGAAAAGCTTTTGTTGCCAAGTGGCTTTTATAAGAAGAAAAAAACGTTATAAACGATAACTCATCTGGATGTGAACTGTACAGAATTCACAGACGTCTTACTTTCCTTTTGTGACAGAAATTCAGCTGCAAGGAAGTAATTATAGATTTCCATTTTAGTATGATATTTTACTGCAATGTGATTGTATAAATGTATTTTTGTTTTCTATGATAATTAGATACCACTCTAGCCTCTGTACACCTCCAACTGAATTAGCTAAGTTTATCATTTACTTATATGTACATTATTTTAGCCAGTCGCCATTCATATAATCGTGTTACTTTCAGTTAGGGTATTATGTAGGTGTATTTATGAGAAAAAGTATATTTAATATGCATCAGAAAATATTCATTGATGAGCCAACATGCATTATATGCCTTCATTTAGACGTCGTCTTTTATAAGCTATATTTATCTTCTGGGCATCAGTTCCGTGGAAGTTTTGTTGACGACTGCTGTGATAGCAGTGAGTAATATTTGACTTTGCAAATGTAGTGAAAACTTTCTGCAGATGGAGTCATCTTTACATAAGCAACTATGTATGAATGTGGTGTGAGCATTATCTTCATTTTTCTCATGACCCACCCCCTGTTAAGTGACACAGCACTTTATATATAATACCTGGATAAAAGGGACAGTCATCGCAGTAATACCTGGTTGAAACAGTCACACAGTATTGTATGCATATAATGGACAGTCACCACAGTAATACCTGGATAAAAGGGACAGGGAGCACAGTAATGCCTGGATAAATTGAACAGTCACCACCGTAATGTCTGGATAAAAGGGACAGTCACCACAGTAATTCCTGGATTAAAGGGACAGTCATCACAGTAATACCTGGATAAATGGAACAATCAGCACAGTAGTATTTGGATAAAAGGAACAGCCAGTACAAGGAGGTGCTGGAAGATATTTCTGAGTTCTTCAGAGTTTTCCTGGGCAGCGCCGTGTCAGTCAGCTATTATATATATAATGGGGATAATAATTGATAACTATTTCGTAACCGGCAGGATATGAACCTACGCATAATTTAGAACAACAATAGACAGTGGTCTAGACCACCCCGTTATCAAGAGGTGTAAGTTGATATCGATTCTATTGTACAAATGATCTCGAAATTAGGCTCAGCAGAGGACGAAACAATATTAATTATAATTCTCCTTTTGTGTATATCGAATATTTAGTAGCTTGATATTTCTGAATATAAAAAAGTAACGGATGTCTGACAAAAACTCAGTATCATCCATGTGTTACAATCTTACTAGTTAGCTATCATGGTGGAGATAGGTTTTTACCAGTTCTGAGTGCAGAAGCTGAATTTGAAAGATTTTGCAATTTTTTTATATGATCCCTGAATGTAAAGAAAGTTAAGTATAAACAATACATAGTGGTATGTTTGTTTGTTAAATCACGAACGAATAGTCGGTGTTGTACCCCAAAGATAACAAATTAAGAAGGGTCCAGTGAAAATACAAGTTATACGTTTTTTAAATAAATGTTAGACAACAAAACAGGTTAATCTGTTGTCAGGCAGCATTATGCAACAAAACTCTCCGGTATATTACTATTTTTGGTAGTTTAAAAGTCATCGCACTGGTCATTTCAACCTTACATTGCTACGCCAATGTTCGATGAAGTGCGGTCGTTACAGAACGAATTTACGTGATGGCGAGCATGTTTACAACTGTAGGGAAGAAAAATATTGCGAAAATGTATCCTCCTCGGTAATTTCTCTTAGCGGAAAGGTTTGGATGTATATCAGCTAAATATTGAGTGCGTTTGTATTTTACGATTATTGACCGGGAAGATATTAATTCTACCGGGAAAAAAAGTCATTCGACATTACTATCGACCCTCTGACAACCTGAATCTTGTTAACCTGCTCTTCAGTAAAAGTTGCTGGTGCAGCAAGCCTTTTTGGGGTAATTTTCGATTGAACTGTTAATACTTTCAATATCTGCTCTTTAATTTATAGCGCATTTTGATTGGTATATTAATTAATATTTCTTTAGTTTAATAGGTGGTCATATCTGTTGGTCGTTGCCAGTTTAGTTATATTATGTATGTGTACTTATTATGTCGTTTAATTTTATGGAGAGAGAAAGAAAAACAAAAAAGGACGTTTAAGCATTTTGTGAGACAAAGGTAAAGGGGCAGTGCAAGTGTGATTTGAAGGATAAAAAGCGACTGTGTTTAGTTAGCCAGTGAAGGGGTACTGCTTGTAGTAGCGTTCGGGAGACTCTGGGGACTGATTAGTACAAATATGTTACCTCGAGGATCGTAAAGGTAAAACTGACTGAGGTAGTACAAATATGTTACCTCGAGGATCGTAAAGGTAAAACTGACTGAGGTAGGAGGAAAAATCCTGCTCGAGTCGCTGGGAAACCTAAGGACATACATTACACTCTTCACCTTTAAAAGAAAAAAAAAAAGAAGTTTTATTTCAATTTATTATTTTAGTCTTGCTCCCAGCGGTTGTAACCCAGGTATCGTCACTATTTAAACAATTTATTATTTAGATTATTGTTACCATAAATTTAGTTTGCATTCTTGTTATTAACAACAGTAGTCTGCAGGAGTCTCTAAATTTCTAAAGTGCATTTTTGGCTCGACTGTGAGCATTATCGCGTGACGTACCCACAGGTCAAAAGTACGAAGAGATTTTTGAAGCAATTGTCCTGTATAAGAGTGAAATGTGAATGTTTATTGTGAAAGAAATAAAAAAGGTTGAAGCTGCTAGATGCTTGATGAACTGTGAGTGTAGTAAACATGTAAAAGAACTGAGGTGAGAACTGTAGAAACAAGTAAAAATGTTAACATGGATGAAAAGATGGGTGAGTGCGCTTTGAAATGGTTTTAGAATGGCAGATAAAAGGAATTGACAGGACGACTCAAAGCATACCGAGACATCATGGAACAGCTGTTGGTTAGTGTACGAGCCGTGATATCCAGAAGGGAAAGAGGGAATGCAAAACAGAGGGTGACTGACATAGTGTTCGCAAAGAAGGCTTCTTATTTCCTCCTTTTCAACAATGATATTCAGTTTAAGGACGCTATCTTAAGAAATCCCATTTGACATCTCCCTGAAACTTTTCCTTCCTTCCATATCCAAGCTGCTATGCGATACGATATTAACACATGAAATGTAAATTATTCTGTCACTCGTATTCTAACCCATCTTACTATTCAGTAGCTCTTGGAACAGTAGCGATAAAAGGAAAAAGCTATCATGATTGGCGGAAGTAAGAAAATCGCCATCATATGTGGTTAATGCACGCGCTACGGTTTCAGGAAGGGGAGAGAGAGAGAGAGAGAGAGAGAGAGAGAGAGAGAGAGAGAGAGAGCGAGCATCTAATTAAACTCCCCAAAACATAAAAATTCGCTTTCAGTTTAGTAAAAAATACAGACATACTTCCCATCCTTTCACTTGCAAATCTCATACAAAAACAAAATCAAATTAAGTAACTTTTGTTTAGTGTTCTTGTAGGTAGAAGGAAAACGATTTCTCTTTTCCTTCTACTAAAAAAAAAGGCCTTTAATTGGATTTAGGAAATTCTTGTGAGCCACGATTTGCAAATATGTTTTTCATGAACGATCAAACGATTAAGTTTCATTTCTTTTCATGAGATCTAAACGAAATCTAAGTAGTCTCTCTCTCTCTCTCTCTCTCTCTCTCTCTCTCTCTCTCTCTCTCTCTCTCTCTCTCTATCTCTCTCTCTCTCTCTCACAGCAAATTGCCCCTTCTGTCAAAATATATGAATGAAAACACTAAGTGACAAGAGCGGCTTTTCTTTTGTGCGCCAAGCCAAAAGATGCCTATCTCTGGACATTCACTAAGCAGTCAGAATAAAAGGCCCCATATTGCATATGGAAGTACACATTCAGATAAGCACCTAAATGAAGAACATCTCTGTATGATGAATCCTTGATTCGTCTAAAAAAAATTGTGATTTGCTCTTAAAAGAGCAGAATTCATAAGAGAAAGATAAACATTTAACATTGTCAATGTCTAGCAATCAGACTTACAAGAGGTCTATGCACATACCTACAAATAAAGAAGTCTGTGCACATATCTACAAAATAGAGAGATTATGTGTATGTGAAGAATTACTTGAAAATAAACATTGTAAGGTAATAGAAAGTTTCAGATATTGGCTTTAATCGCAGAATGTATATAAATGTGTGAAAGCCATAAAGAACATAAAGAATACAACAAGGCAATACATAAACTTTACTCCTTTTCCGGGAATATCCCGTTTTAGAATTGCCTTATATGAATAAAATAGGACATACTTATGCTCTTCCAAAGTCTTAAACGATGTTTATCACGGAAGTCATTGTTTGAGACTTCCATTTTCCAACTGCTGTAACTCCAAATGTGCTCATATCTGTTAACAGCAGTTCCCACACCCCCAGAAATTCCTTACTACTCTCTCCCTCTCTGACGTCTAAATTTTATGTTAATTTCAGGTTCATCAACCAAACTTTCTCAATTAAAAAAAAACTTTTAAGAGGTTGTACAGGTAAAGAAAATACTTTTGACGAAATCCTCAAAAACTATCAACTTTTAGTAAAAAAAAAAAGTCCTCCACTCTTTCTTCTCCTCATACAACAAAACTTGATGGCAAGTAATTGCGAGAGGACATAAAAAAGATGTAAAAAACAAATAAAAAGAAACTTTAATTCAATTTTCTTCTTTCATGGGAGAGACAGTGGAAACACTTTGCTTTATATTGCTCTCTTTTTCCAGATAAAAAAAGCAGACCTAACCAAATAAACGTACCAGGAAGGCTTTTAGAAAAAATTCTCAAATTGCCTGGGTAGTTTATCCCATAGTGTGTTACTACATCTAGCTGAGCTCTAAACCCTACTCGTATAGTATATTTGATTGAAGCAAGTTGGGTTCCTGAACCACTGCATAAAAGATGATTCAATAATTTAATCTATAGATGTCAAAACTATAAAAGAGTTGAATATAATGAGAGACGTTGTGAAACATTTTCACGTAAAAAGTAAATACCATTCAATAAATAAACTTGAAGTGCGGAAGGGAGAGAGAGTCCCTGGTAATCCCTCCCAAAATATTCCTTGAAGCCTCAATTCCTCCACGAGAAGAAAAATAAGCTAGGAGTCTCCTTTTCTGAATCTGCACAAGTTCCATCTTTCATTTTTCTTTCTTTTTTATTTTTTATTTTTATTATTGTTATTTATTTATTTATTTATTTATTTGGCAATGACTTTTCTTTGGAAGCTGAACCCAGTTGTGTGGTAAATTTATGAAGCAAATAAATAATAAGACAATGCCACATTCCATGATAGTTAAAACAGAGAAAAAGATAATTGAGCAAATAGGTTTTCGAATTGAATATGTAGATCAGAGAGATGAATCCTGAGTCGATGGTGTTCACTGTTTTGAGCAGCTGTTGAGTATGGAAGGGGGAAAAATGGACACAGGGATGAGTGAATAAAAATACGTGGAAGATGATGGAATGACAGTTGGGATGCTTTGGCACTGGGCTAAATATGCGAGCGAGTGGTTGACCTGATTATTTGGATGAAAGAAACGTTAGAAACGAATGGGTGAGAGAAATCGTATATTTGTTTGAGGTACAGGTGACACAAGTAATAAGAATCACAAGGCCATAACAACACTTAGTATACCGGGAAGGTAAGCTATATGATAGAACTTTGATTTTGAGAGTATGACAGATGAAAAAAAATTCGACAAGGGGGGAGCAATGTGGATTTACACTGCGGCGCAAATGTATAGATAAAGTTTTTGTTTATATATATTTCATGAAAAACATAACGGTTAAAAGGAAAATCTATATGTGGCATTACATGGACGTAAAGAAAGTTTATGCAAGAGGCAGTGTACACGATGTTAAAAGGGTAAAATATAATATGCTGAGTAATTAAAGATTTTTTATAACGAAACGGGACGCTGTTAGAATAAGTAGCGGACGAGTAGCGTATTAGTGCAAAGGAACTGAAACAAGGGTGTACTATGTCACCATGGCAGTCTAATGTCATTATCGGTAGATGAATCCCAGGGACCAGAGAAAGGAAAGGAAAATGGGTTTATGGGATTGGAAAATGGGACGTGAATGAAGTGGTTTTGCAGATACAGTGTCGAATATGCACGATAAAGAGAAGCTTCAGAGACTAGTAAAAAAAAGTCTGCAAGGTTACGGAATTAGAGAAAACGGGAGGCAACTCCAACTATATACAGCTCATTCCGAAGAAAAGATGAATGTCTCGGTAGCCAATGCTGCATTATGGGGTCACCGAGGCCAGTTCTCTCTTATGAAAGCTAGCTTGGATATTGAAAACATAAATGAAAGAAAAAGCCTGAAAATTTAGCTATAAATTTTTGTAAGTACAACGTGAGGTAAGAGCGACTTAGAGCGTGAGAAATGTGAAGATGTGAAAAAGCGGTAAGAAGATTAGCATGAGTGAAATGATGGTTTCTTTTTAGATGCCTTGGCCTGTTGCAGAAAATGGATGGCTTTAATGCCTCCGTTACTTGCCACATTTTCATTAACGTTTCTCGTAGTGGTCTATTTCTAGCTCTCCCTTTGTAGTAGTCGCTCTCCCTCATTGATATGCAGTATTTATATTCATCAAACCCTCAAGCATATAATAGCGTCACAGCAAACTCCTTGCACAGAAGTAACTATGAACAACGGCAGAAAATAAGAAAAACTAAACGACTGATCATCTACTTAGTCAAGGGCAATAATATTTAATTATCTGGGCCACAACAAACACGATTAAATATGCAGATTGAATAGGAAGGCATCATCTCAACTAAAGCTACTATGATGAAGCGGGTGAGAAGATTTGTCTGCGATAAACAGAGAGAGAGAGAGAGAGAGAGAGAGAGAGAGAGAGAGAGAGAGAGAGAGAGGAAAACGTAGCATTTGGAGTACCACTGGAGGGCATAGATACGAAAATCAATGGGAAGGACGTGTTTAAGGAGATCTCGTTCTCGTATTTTCTGCTTTCTCCTTATAACACACACACACACACACCTACACACACACACACACACACACACACAGAGCCGGACAGCACGTGTAAGAAGAAACGCGTAATGGTAACTGATTTACATAGTAGAGTAATCAGGAAATAGAAAGCGAAACACAATTAAAACGTTCAACCAGAAATTTATCAAGGAGATCAGATGAACATTTAATAAAATACAGTTAAATGATAATTCTAATTTGTATTTATGCGATTTTAAACAGCTTGTCATGACAGTCATCGTGATATGTTTATCATTAGCGGACATACTTATCGCTAAACGTGCATATGCCCCTCCCCTCCAACAAAAAGCGGGGGTTTATAAAAGTTTCAAAACTCATAATAACTTAGCAATGGAAATTGCTGGTTCTCAATTATAGATGCATATTCCTATGTTGAGAGAGATTTCGTACCTTTTATTCGAAAGGTTTTCTTAAAAATTGTCCAGTATTCAGGAGTATGCCGTCCGACCAGTGGGGCATGTACAATACTTTGGTAATGTATATTCACTCCATTAATTACGAGTAATTACTTAAACTTCATTAAACTCATTACTGTTCAGGATATCAAAATTTAATTAGGGGATTCATATCGCTAAAAGACCTTAATCACATGCCAAACAGAATTCTTTTCATACGCTTCTGTATAAAAGTCATTAACACATTCAGTTTGCACCTTTATAAACATGTAATGTGAGTCGCAATTTGTTTCACCAGAAGCTTCATAGAAAATTCTGTTTTTGCTCAGATGAAAACAGAATAAACTCAACAAGACGATGAGTGCAAACCGGAAAGTGAGACAGAAAAATGACTAGTAGTTAGGCTAACTTGATGATGCTTTTACCTCAAGTCACAACGGAATCCAAGCAAATACCGAAGGTGAGAGATCACTGTCGTCTGCATTCTTTGGTTGTGTCGATACCATCTCTGTAATGTATTACTGTTTTGGTTTTTGTGAGAAACGGTGATGATCCTCGAGTTATGAACTCTTATGTTTAGACTTTCCGTCGTCCAGCCAGTGTCCAGCTTCTCCCACCTTGTGCAGATATACAGAATGGAGGTATCTTGGTCAGAGTTTTGACTCTGTAACGTCCCAAGGGTATAGCTTCTTTTGTATTAATGTATTTTTTGACGGTATGGTAACACCAGTGTGCGTAATAATTAATATTTTACCGAGTAAGTGCGGCTTAGGATAAGAACCAGATTGAAAATAAGTGAAAAAAATCATATCCTTTCCGACTGCCTCATAAAGCCGACACTTTTATGTAACTCGGAATAAGCAGAGTTCGTTTCCTTATTCCGAGCGCTTATCTTTTATTACATTTCCCGGAAAAAGGTCTCCACTATCTGGCCAGGAGGTCTTTGCCCAGCTCTGTATTCTCTCGAAGATTTGTCCTGTTTCATAAACATCTTTCGCTTTATTCTCTCTCTTATTTTCCATGACACATCTAGAGAATATGACTATAGATTTAAAACGAGAATTAACGCCTTGGTTGTGTCTGAATTAACAATTTGTGGTTGTCTTGCTATATTTGCGCTCAGCATTTTGTAACAATTCTCTCTCTCTCTCTCTCTCTCTCTCTCTCTTCTCTCTCTCTCTCTCTCTCTCTCCTGTTCATATATTTTTATTTCTGTGCTAAAGGGCGATACATAAATCTGTTCTTGATGTTTTCCCATTGAATATCACCCCCATTGCTTCTACATTGAAATTGTGAACCTCCTTCTGGACTGAGAACCAAGCACCATTTGTTAACGTTCCCGTTATTTAAATTTTTTTTTTCATTTATTTTTTTTTTCTTGTGGGGGAAACTTGCGTTGACATCCTGTGTTTGCGGTGCATTGTCCGGCAGCCATGATTCCTCTTGTTTTAGTTCATCTTTGAACAATTATTTACTTGAGCAATAAGGTTTAGGAGAAAATATTGAAATGTCAAGGAAGTTGCGCTACTTACATTATTATTATTATTATTATTATTATTATTTCTATCTCTTAATTCTCGCTTGTCATATCTTCCATAACAGAATCCAAGTTATTAAAACAAGCCTGGGGTCTAGGTATGTGTGTAACACCAGTTGTGCAATACTTTGGTGAAGCCCTGTCCTTGTTCCCGTGACCAGAATGGGGATAAATATCCTCTTAGATAAGACTCCAACCATGTCTATAAAATGGATTCGTTCTTATGCTTCTAAGCAATTTCTTTCTTTGGAAGATGAATTGCCACATTTTGGGAAGAAGCATCAGTTCTTCTTGAGGCAAAATGCGCTCTCTCTCTCTCCTAAAACTCCTCTCTCCTCTTCTCTTCCTCTCGCCTCTCTCTCTCCCTCTCTCTCTCTCTCTCTCTCTCTCTCTCTCTCTCTCTCTCTCTCTCTCTCTCTCTCTCTCTCTCTCTCTCTCTCCATACGATTCTCCCCTTATCCCTTCATTCTAGCCTTTCCCTTTTTATTGTCAGTCTCTCTGATACAAACGAAAACTTGGGAAAATAACCCACAAAACCATAATGAAAATTATATATAGCATCAGTCTCACACGATTTGCGAAAGCAAGGGAAGGAGGATAATTCACCAACTATCAACAACATCCAGTGTCTAGGTTGAAGACACTTCGTAGCCAACATCTGATACTTCACTACAGACACTTTGGCCTCATTGACATTAATTGAGTAATGGGAATTTAACACTAAAAGTGCCAGTCACAACTAAAATTTCACAAAAGAAAAGAAAAAAGGTTAAATATAAACAGGTACCATGAGCACACATGTCTCCACAACTTTATGCCCGAGCCACAGTAGTAAGTGGTGGGGGTTGGAGGATTTGGGCCCCAGGTTTTGAAACACCGTCAAATCTCCTGTAATGTAATTGTAAATGAGAAGCTTTGCAATTAAATGCCACGTTATTTTTTTCGTCTAAAATTGGTCGCATTTTCTTCGTTTTCAATTTTGAGCATATTCAAATGAATGGTCGCTAACAATATTAGGTAGTAAAATATAAAACGCTGCTTTCACAAAGAAGTAAACAAGAAACAGAGCACAGCGTATTCCCAGGAATGAGTCGAGTTGAACTGCCGAAACAGGGAAAATTTAAACAAAATGCGGCCTTGGGAACAACGACAGGTGTCTGTACTCTCTCTACAACAACTTTTCCCACTTGTCAAAACAGAAAATTGTACTGAAATAAAAGAAGAACGTTTCGCCTTTAATGGTTACGAAGGGAACCTCGAAAGGGAAAACTGAATATGCGCTGATTAGTGATACCTCACAGTTAACCGACATAACTTGAGTTTTTTATTTTTTATTTTTATTTTAGAATCGCATATGAACACATGCCTGAGGATATTTCTTATGTACTCCATTAACAAATTATTTTCGCATTTACTGAAGAATGGATACAAATAACGTGTACTACATATATATGAATGGATACATAAACCTTTGTTTCGAAAGGAAACTTCACTGAAATACACAAATCAACCTAATTCTTAACCCGCGCTCCGCAGTCATTTGCATTTGGCTCCGGATTAACAGCATAAAAATTCTATATACTTCACTTTTGGTCCACTAAAGCCCCATTAAATTTTCCCCACCACCATTTCCTTTTTTTTTCCTCTCTCTCTCTCTCTCTCTCTCTCTCTCTCTCTCTCTCTCTCTCTCTCTCCTTTTTCTAAGCGCAGCGCCTGAACCCGGCACGTTAGCTTATGCATGTCTACATCAACTTTAACCCTTCCTACTCCTACATCATCAGGCAAAAGGTCATTTAAACACCACCTCTTTGATTTCGGAATTGCCTTCATTACTCGAATTATATATGCAAATAAAAAAAGTATTCATGATCATCCAACGCCTAAGCTGAGCCGAAATTACACTCGTGCTTTGATTAATATTTAGATACAACATTTTTACCTACCTCCTTTGATTGACGCTTCAGCGACAACACTCGAGTTACTTGCCTCAAGTAGCGTTCCGCTAAAAACTCATATTTATTTGCTTTGGCTGCCGTATCTAGGGTAGCCCGTTTAATTCACGCTCCGCGTATTCCGGTGAAATCGTTTTGATGAATATAAATATGGTTGTCTGCACAATTTAACAGTTACTACACACTCCTGCAACGTTTGTGCAATAGCGATCTTGCTGAAATCTTTTACATTAACTCAATCTTATAAAGCAAACTGTTTAAGTGCATAAACATTTTTTTTTTCGGTTTTGAGGGCACTACCGCTTTGTGCATCTCATTTAAGCTTCATCTAAGTCAGTAAATGACGTCGCTGATGAGGTTTTAATCTCAGCTATACCAGCGTAATACCTCAAACTGATGATTTTTACCGATGGAAGTACTTCTTTATAAGCAAATAAATATTTGGAAAACATCTCAACTGTTCGTTTAGTATCTAGTTGGAAATATTTTACAGTTGTTGCGCATTGCTTCAGGGATACACCTAGACGCATTAATGCCACAGATATCCTTGTGACTTCGTCAATGACGCATTCTGAGTTCCATGTCTGGGAAAGCTGTTTCCCAACACTTCAGCCATACTCTTTCAAACTGAGGTTTTCTTTATAGTAAAGATCTTTCCAGTACTCCTGAAATAACACTAAATTCGGGACAAGTCTCACCTTACGAAAATTCACTTTATTTGGAAAAATAAAGTCCACAGTACGTAATATATTGCTAAATCAGGTAGTTTTCGCCAAATTGATCGACTGTGGATTTTATTTCTCCATTTAAAGATCACGAGGAAGTGATGATACCAAATAATTTGTTACTCAGTTTTTTATGGAATTCCAGTGACGGATGGAACCGTTAATTAAACCTGGTAACTGGTGCTCTTAGCAAGAGCAGTCATTTTTCGTGACTCAGTTTTTCAAATGTTTTAGGGACCATATCTGAATTTACCATGATAATCATTCGGAACTAGAAACCTTACGTTAAGCAACAATTAAGTAATATTTAGAAAAAATCAGTCCAGTTCAGACGTAAAAACAGGCAAAATTGGTAATGACATTTTTAAACATTTTCTCGGCGTTTACAAAACATTCCTGGATCGCACCATGAGCTAAGTCATTCATAAGACACGCTTCTGGAATTAATATTCCTTGAAGCCATTCCAAAACATCCCTAATTGTTATTGAAAAGCTGCAACTAAGCACAATTCCATGAGAAGTCTTTGTGGAAGCATGGACAACTGTGCTATAAACGGCGAAGTCTACAACAGCTCAATGAAATAAAGTAGCGGTCTCTCTCTCACAAAGTATTCCCGCAGGTAGCTATCTTATGAATAGTAATATAAGGGTAATGAGTGTTATATCTGACAATATAATGTACCAAAAACTAACCTCATCTCTCAGTCTTTGTCCTAACCATTAGCTTGGGGAGAAAACGACAAAGCAGCAGCAGAAGATAATGAAGAAATAGAATTATACAAAACTTGAGTGTCATGACGTGTCCGCAACATCTGCTTGAAAAATGTTGTGTGACAAGCTATTGCGCGCTTCATTATCACTCTCTGAATCATTAATGCAGCGATTAAAAAAAAATCTTGCCACTCAAAATTGATACATTCAAAGGACGTCATTACCACTGTTAACATTTTTCAGTCACATCATTTGGAGATGATTTATATTCCCATAAAATTTCACAGGATAGATTGGTAAAATCGATATGTTAAGGATCTATAATTTCAAATAATTCTTCAATCGATTGTAGCAACTCATTTTAAAGCAATGAACAAGCAAGTATGAATGTGTTTCAACATCACTACAAAGGTATGTTCGAAGAGCGCAAACAAATTATATAATACAGACCAGATTTGGTAAACCATTACCATTTAAGTTTTTGTTCATCACAGTGAAAGGATAAAAGTCATACAAACGCAATCCCAGAAGACAAAATGAACAAACACGGAGCGCCAAAAAAGTTATATTTATGGCTACAAAAGGGGACAAAAACGGTTAAAAGGCATTCATCACAAAGTGAAACAAAGAATTAAAAAAAACACACACACACTAAAGCGGCTGGAAAAGAGGCAGAGCTAAGCTACATTTAAACTTAAAGGCACAGCACCGTTGAATAATTCATCTCTGGCTTCCTCACAGAGTTTCCAAAAATTAATGAGAAAGATCAGCCACGACAAAAAAAATTGTATGGGAGACAAACATCACTCGGGGTCGCAGGAAACAGCTTACACAATAACGATTCATAAAATGCTGATTCAACAGAGGATTAACAATATTAACTTTCGACTTACAGGAATCAAATCCCGTTTGAAAGTTGTATCAAGATCATCTGCTTATGAGACGATGATCCATAAACACTGATGGATCTGTCTTCATGACAGTCAAAAGTACTAATGAAAGTTACACATAACCCCCCCCCCCCAAAAAAAAAAAAAAAAAAAAAACGTAATGTGCTAATTTGAAAAAAGGAAGACTTTCATATTTGGAATGTGTATCTTATCTATCGTTACCACTTAAAAAAAAACTATGTAACCAAAACTTCCTTGCTTTCTGGGTTAAAACTTTCTTGTATAATTTTGATCAATTTTAATGATTTTTATCATTATTATTTTTTCATTATTCGAACGTCATTGACATCTTTATTTACCTTCAAGAATATTTAAAATTAATGTAACATCAACGGTCAGTAATATTTACTAAAGTAATACCATTTGCAAATAACTGATAGTTCTGAAGAGTGCAGCCCGAAGAACAGTATTAATTCATTAATATATTGTTCCTTGGACTTAGATAAGAATAACCCTACACAAAGACTGCATATTTCAGAACATAAGCTGGTTACCGTTACCATAGGTAAGGTTATATTAAATAACCATGTATTTTTAGTGGCAAAAACACACACACACACACACACATACGAAGATGTGTTATTTACACGAAAAAAGAAAAGACAGAGTGCCAAGTACACGAAAGTACTTGGCACTCTGTCTTTTCTTTTTTAAATTTTCACAGTGGCTTCAGCTAGTAAACAAGATCACGTGCTTACTTTTGTGATTTGCGTAATATATATATATATATATATATATATATATATATATATATATATATATATTATATATATAGATATATTATATTAATATATATATAATATTGATATATAATAATATATATATATATATATATATTAATTAATATATATTCTCACCTCTCTCACCAGACGCCAGGTAGGCCTCCAGGCCTGTCAGTCGTCCTGCTTCAGGAACTGTCTCCATTCTTGGCGATCATCATAGAGCCTCATCTCATCAACTTCCCGCAAACCAGAGCCTCTCCTCTCTACTTCTCTCTCTATGTTTTGTAGCCATCTCATTTTTGGTCTTCCTACCGGTCTCCTTCCTTCCGGTGTCCATTCCAAAAACCTTATAGGATATCGCTCCTCCTCCATTCTTTTGGTGTGTCCAAACCATCTAAGCTGTCCTCTTTCCACAAAATCTAGTATTCCATCCACTCCCAGTTCTCTTCTAATGTCTTCATTTCGTAGCCTATCCAGTCTTGTTACACCTTTTATGAGTCTTAGGGCTTTCATTTCAGCTGCTTGAAGTTGGCTTCTAGTTCTTGATGTTAATGTCCATGATTTATATAAGGCCATAAGTCAATATTGGTCTTAAAATAGAGAGGTATATTATGGTTTTCACTTTGCGAGGTATATTTCTGTTTTTCATTAGTGGGTAGAGCAGATACAGATTGTTACTGAATTTCTGTATTCGGGTAGTTATTTCCAGTTTTGAATCGTTTTGGTCACTAAACTCTACTCCTAAGTATTTGAAATTTCTACACTGTTTCAATGTCTGACCTTCTAATTCTACATTTGGTGATAGGTGCATGATCTCTGTCTTATTCTTGTTGATCAGCATTCCATTAGCTGTTAAGATTGCGTTCCAGTTGTTGACATTTTCTTGGAGAGATTCTGCGCTGGGGGCTATCATTGCATGGTCATCTGCATACATAAGGTTGATGGTCATATCTGCAGCTTCATCCTCACCTAGTTCCCTCATACATTTATCTAGGAAAAATATAAAAAGAAGTGGAGAAAGGACGCTGCCCTGTCTTACTCCTGATTTAATTTCAAACCAGTCTTCATTCTCATGATTTGTTTTTACTCTGGATCTGATGTTTTGATAGGGGTTGTAAATTGCTCTTATAAGTTTCTCAGGGATTTCATAGTAAGTGTCTTTTAGGGCATCCCATATTTTCATTCTTGGTACTCTATCAAAAGCCTTTTCTAGATCTATAAAAGCAATATATCTGTCCCTGTCCCATTCCCAACTCTTCTCAAATATCATCTTGAGGGAGAAAATCATATCAGTTGTCCCTCTTCCTGGTCAAAAACCGTTTTGCCATTCACCCAGCTTTGGTTCAACATATCCCCTCAATCTAGTTTCAAGTATTCTTTCATATACTTTAAAAGCATGTGACATTAGGGATATTCCTCTATAATTGCTGCAATTTGTCTTGTCACCATTCTTATAGATTGGGCATATTAGATCTCTTCTCCAGTCTTCAGGTGGCATTTGCCCATTCCAGAGTATGTCGATTAGCTGTAGTAGCCAGATGACTCCATCCTCGCCCATGTTTCTAAGGAGCTCTGCAGGTATTGTATCCACTCCAGGGGCCTTACCATTTCTCATCCTCTTGAGAGCATTTTTTACCTCGTGTTGTTATGTCAGGTTCTGCATCCTCAACCACATCAAATTCTACATGGTCTTCAAGGTCATTGTTTTCGTTGTTTAGTAGTGTTTCAAAGTGATGTTTCCATCCTAATTCAATTTCTCGGAGTTCGGTTAAAATTGTCCCATCCATAGGGTCTTTGATTACATAAGTGGGTGGTTGGCTTCCCTTTCTATAGTTTTTGGTAGTGCTATATATGAGTTTTCTGGTACCTTGGAGATCATTTCCCAGATCTTCTCCTATTCTTTCCCATGTTTCTCTTTTTGTTTGAGCTTTTATTCTTTCCGTTTCTCTCGAGGCTTCTTTATAGTTATTGTGATCTTCCAAGTTCAAAGTTTTCCTCCATTTTCTGAAGAGTTTCATTTTGTTTGCAACAGCGGCCTTTAGTGTGGGGGTCCACCAAGCAGTTTGTTTTTTCCTCCTACCTCGAACTCTTTTCTTTTGCACTGTATTATTAGCAGCACCCACTACAGCCCTTTGAAAGTGTCTCCATTTTTCATTTGGGTCATTGCTCTCCTGTTTTCATTTGTTTAGCTCTACTTATTTCGTTTTGATATGTAACTAAGCACTCCTCTTCTCTCATATTCCCTAAAATAAATCTTTCTCTCACTTGGCTTTTAATTGGTTTGGGTTTTGTCATTTTTAATTTAATTAAGAGAAGCCTGTGATCTGAATCGATTGACACAGAGGGGATGCTTTTTACATCTCTGACCATATTTTTGTTATTTTTTATTGCCAAATCAATCATTGATTTTTCAGTATATGCTCCTAAAGCCCAGTTCCACCGGTACCACGTCCACTTGTGGCTTTCTCTATGATTATAGAAAGAGTTCATAATGGACATCTGGTTTAGTATGCAAAAATCAATTATGTTTTCTCCTTCTCTATTTCTGTCTCCAATGCTAAATGCTCCCAATATGCTCTCTCTGCCTGTCCTGTCTTGCCCAATATGTCCAAACTTCCCGATCCATCAGTGCTTGAATTGCTTACCGTGAGATATGATGGAAATGAACACATGGGAACGTGTTTTACAGAAATAAATTTCTGAACCACAACATGACCGAATCCCCAAGTGCTCTTTTTTATTTTTTTGGTACCGGGGTTCGGTCCCGTTTTCAGTCGGAAATTTATTTCTGTGAAATACGTTCGAATGTGTTCATTTCTATATATATATATATATATATATATATATATAATATATATATATAATATATATGTATGTATATATATATATATATATATAATTTATATATATAATATATATATCTATATATATATATATATATATATATATATATATATTATATATATATGATGAGTATTTGAGTTTGAGTATGTGCATACATAAATATTACGGAAGGAATAAGAATATCGTATACTAGAGAAGAATCGGCTTAATAGATGTTGCTAAGGGGGAAGAGTGCTATAGATACACAGTTAATCTACAAGCAGTCAAAGATGAATATAATGTGGAAACGAACGATAATGACCAGTGAATGTTTTACGAACATAAAATTTTTTTTTTTTTAGTTAGAATAAAGTTATTTTGTGGTAGCACTACATATAAATATTATTAAGGTTATATATTATAACTTATCATTACTATTATGACTATAATGTAAATATTAATTTTATGTCTATTGTTGTCGATGCATCTTTCTATACCATTGTTGTGTATTTTCATGTCCTGTATATTCCATGTAGCACGCACATGGAAGGTATTCTATTTTGGAATCGAATCGTGTTTCACCATCATCTTTACTTTCGCCTTTCTCTCTCCCATACTGTAGCCAACGCAGGTCCCTAAAGGACGGAACTACGTCTGGTAAACAATTTACACAGTTTACCAAGAACCATAAACCTGCATTACACCGCCTCACCGACGGGATTTACCTCATTGAATATGTATGGGGATTGTCTGTAAAGTATATCTAGCCTCAAGAGAATGGGCTCGGAAAGTATCGTTAAGGACAATTTAGCTTCGGTCCCAGAAATGTTTTACGGTAAAAAAAAATGGAAGCATGCCTAGAGATCGAAAGGGCTGAATAGGCAGACAGTCATTAGTGCAAATAAAAGCAAATAAAATAAAAAAATAAAAAATATCAGGGCATCATTATCAAATATTTATTTAATCTATCATTATTCTGCATGACAATTTCCTTTCATCATGACTAAATGCTTTTTACCTGTTCACATATTCACTGATCCTGTTGTGTCATCTTTCCGTATAATTATATTATTTACTAAATAAGAGCTATCATGACCTCATTGCAATCAGCCATTCCATTTGCAATGCTGTTCAGTTTCGTAGAACCTGGACATTTCCAGTTATATCATCTAAAACATGAGGATGAGTCAGAAACCGATGAGAGAGAGAGAGAGAGAGAGAGAGAGAGAGAGAGTGTGTCACGTGCAGCAAGCTTTGACAAGAAAACTGTGATGGCAATTAGGTGAGATTGATTACTCCATTTCAGCAATATTTAGGTTTCCAGATATTACAGATGAATGTGAATGTCAAATTCTTTAAAGGAAAACGGCCTCCAATTAAATGATTCGTGGTAACCACGAGGCAGTTGGCTCTCAATAGACTTTTACAATTTATTCTTTCGTGAACAACACAGCCCAATTGAAACTTAACTAGTAGGTCTCTAGCAATGAAGGTTTATCTCTCTCCTGCAAATTTTCCCGCCGTTGAAAATATAAATGTATTCTCTTAAATGTAACATTTAGCACCTTAAAAATAGCGGCCTTATGCAGGTATTCCGGAGGATTAATGACCGCCAACCACTCATCTTTAAATAATGCTTTAAAGAGCAAAGTTCCTCAGTGGACGAGTTGGTTGCATACTCGCCTATCAATCTGGTAGCCCGAGTTCGCTTCCCGCTGCTGCTAGTGAGGAACCAGAGGAATTTATTTCTGGCGATTAGAAATTCATTTCTCGATATAATGTGGTTTGTATCCCACAATAAGCCGTAGGTCCCGTCGCTAAGTAACTAATTGTGTCCAAGCCACGTAAATAAAAATATAATCCTTCGGGCCAGCCCCAGGAGAGCTGTTAATCAGCTCAGTGGTCTGGTTAAACTAAGGTATGCTTAATTTAAAGAGCAAAGTTGTTCGGTGTACACAATGCCAATCTGGATTTAGCCGGTAAGATCAATAGATACCTCGACCGGTCTTTACATGTTTCTAGCATCACATGAACCAAGTGGTTTGAGACATCACGTTTTCGTTTATGAAGAGCCCATGCTGGCATCAAGCCAGATTAATCTAATACTACAACAATGACAATACATGAGTATACTCTGGCGTGCCGTGAATAACTTATCTTTGCATTGGTGATCCTACGTATGGTTCCCAGCCGTGTAGTACTTGGTAACTAATGGACTAAATACGACTATACCTGCCTAACCTAGCCGCTAACGGTCTAAACATGGCTCTCAAGTCCTGGTGAGCTCTCCCTCGAGAGCATTAAAATATGGTTCCTGCAGCGTGATGGCTACGAAACTCGTGTCTCACACCAACCTGGGGTATTAACGGACTAAATATAGCCAACCTACAACTTTGAAACATCACATGCAGGTCAAAGCATTGTTATACACCAGCTATCGTCAGATGAAAGTGCGAATAAGAACACAGTAACGCTCTTTCGGGTCCCTTTCTCGATGACGGAGCCAACTGCCCGGTTGTGGAGAGTGAAGATACATTTCAGCCTCCGACATGTCTCGACTTTGACGAAAAAGGCAGACTTCTTCAAGGCAATCCCCTACACTCTCTTTCCTTACATTACGCTAAAAGCTTTTTACCAATTCCACCTCACTCATCAAATTTTCTGTTGAATATTTTAAACATCACATCACATGACATCCGTACAGTTCACCATAACTGCCTCATTTACATGTCATATGCACTGATCATCCGCACTTAGTTTAAGAATTTAAATTATATAGGGCAAAGATCCTCAAGATGCTCCACACAGCATCTCCATTGATTCTGTCACAACATTTTTATTGGTGCAAATGTTATAGCAGTTTTTACCTTGAAAACATCTCATATGACTCTTTCATAACAAATACATTGATCAGTGCACCTTCTCCATTCTTTAACCGATGTTCTTCCCTGTCAATCCTTCTGTCATCTGTTTGACTTTCGCACTTAAGTTCCTACCACATATCATTTACTGGTATGAGAAATATTCCCCTTATAATTTTTATTAATTTTTATCATCGTGACCTTTATACAAGTGATCAGTTATTCCTTTAACCCATTCCATTATAAACTTCCCCATATCTAGATAGTTAACAAACTTTGATCAGCCATGCAGCTACAGTGACCATCCAGTCCTGCTGTAGAAACTTGTAAACCCGTCACCTCCTGGTATCCTTCCGTTCTTCAACTTATAAATGGACCTTTGCTCGTCCTCAACCGTCACGACTGCACTCGCCTCATACAGCCTCTCCTTATTTGAATCATATATTCCGAAATTTGTTTGTTCATTAAATTTGCTGAGATTCTTTTTATTTATTTTATGATTGACTACCATATCCATTATCCGGTAAAACTAAACATGTTCTCCTCATGTCATGGAATTGCACCTCAAAAATAATCTCTTTTCTTAGCTAGACATTTCATTTCCTCATCTCACCAGTGAATTTTTATTCCGTCATCCCAACCCTATTCAGTCCTAACCCACAATTCATCCATTGCTTTTTATAAGTTCTAATAACTTCTTTCTTAACAAACTTACTTTTCCTAATTACATTTACATCTACACTTTCACCTATTCCCCCCAACTTGAACTTTGACCCATCTTAACTTTTCCTTCAACGGAAAATAATCAAATATATTTCAAGCCACTCCCCTTTTTATTAATTAAAAATGTCAATGTGTTCTTCCAGTTGCTGTTTCTAACATAATCTAGCAAACTCTTTTCCTTTGCATTTTTTGGTTCCCAAGATATATCGCTTGTGACTCGCTTTTCCACCAAGTTCGGCGTTTTAGATGAAAGTTTTCCATATATTGAAAGCTGAAGGTTTTTTTTAAATATGTAGTAAATTTTGGATCTGTAAACCCCATCTGTAAACCCGTATCATGGGAAGGGAATTTTTGTTATCTTTTCCTTAAAACTTTTATGGGAACCCAATCCAAATAACTCTAAACCCCACTGGTCCAAAACGAAGTCTTCATTGTATCTGCCTTGTAATGGGAACAAGAACCCTAATTTTTGTTCATTTTCATTTCTTCACAGACCTTATGCTATGTATTTTACTCCGCTTATCCGGAGCCTAACATGCGTCTCAAAAGCTAAAGCCATTAGGCACCAGAACTCTTTGCTGGGAAATGGAGATGAATTATTTTCTCTTCATAATTTTCTCCTTGTTTATAACAGCTGTGAAGGGTAGCGTCAGCTTTCAGTAATTTGTTGGCACAACAGCTGTAGAGTTCCCTACACTTCTTGTTGGGGAAGGCAAAGACTCCAATGGTCTCCTTATGGAAAAAAAATCTCACTTTATATTAACGAACGTATTTCCTAAACCTAGAAGGTGAGAGATGCGTGCCTTTTTACAAGTAAGAGTAATTATCTCTTATATTTTATTTGCAAAAGGCATTGAAGACAGGTGTTACTAATAAGCTTTTTCAGTGTATTCTCACGAGTGTTATTCTCCTGTGGATTGATTAAAATTCATATAGCAGAGGTGTGCGGTACTATGCTGTGTGGAATTATATTATGTTATATATTATATATATATATTATATTATTATAACACATATACATATAATATACATATAATTAACAATATTACCAATAATATAAATATATATATATATATATCTATATATGATATATAATATATACTGGCTGGATGGCAACAGCGACGTTTTAATTAAAGGAAGCAAACAGAGAGCTCATAAGTAAATTGTTCATGATCACAGTTCTGAATGTAATCCATTTCAGATATTGCACTTCATGCAGAGAGAAATGGGCAATACTGTTGCTTGCTGTTAATTTCAACATTTGGACATGAGTTATATCAGGAAGTATCAAACAGCTTGAATCTGTAAACCCATGTATGCCTATTATATATTATATATATATATATATATATATATAATATATATATATTTATATTATATATATTACACATATTTGTGTGTATTGGAGGGGAATTATTGATATTTCCCTCATCACTCGTTTTATCCATTCCTTATTAATCACACTTTCTGGGTGGCAGTGTCTTGTAGTTCAGGCTCATATTCGCTTCATGGTAGTTTCGTTGTGTCTCGTTAGTCTTATCTAGTGCAAATTATACAATGAAACTATAACCTTATATAAATACTGAGTCTTAAGGAAATTGCTCGATTCGGTATCTTATACCCTTTCTAATTTTAAGTGAAATTGTAATCTAATAAAGAAAGCTGTTCTTCTCTTTGGAGTAACCCTTCTCTACCTTTGCTTTTTCTCTATAGACAAGTCCCTCTTTTTTTTTTTTTTCTTATAGGGCCATACTCCAGCGTTTTATGGAGCAACATGGCAAGAACCCACCTTCTCCCCACAATTTTTCTAACTTGAGGTCTCTGGTCTTTGCAGTAAGCAGGAATATGCAAGAAGAAGAGATAAGTGAGACAGCTTTAAAGGCTGCTTACATTCGTCTTTTAGTTGTCTCTGTGTAGGAGTTTGCTTGAAAGCTTCTTCAGATCGATTGTGAATCATCTTTTAGACAAGCCTTTGTCATCATTACTCCTTATTTCCTTGTTTATATAGAGACCTCACTATTGTGGTGTAAAAAGCTTTTGTGTATAGTGTGCATGAAATGGAGGAATAAACTCGACGAAACCATGAAGATTCAGTGTGATTGTGGTTATGTGTTACAAATGATTTTCGTTACAAAATATTTTGTTAGATCATAAAATATGGGAAGGTTTGACTCACTTCTGTTTCATTTTCAAGGAATCGCTCTCACCGCATTCTCGTCGTCTCTGTCTAGTGAGCCGCTAATTCCATCACCTCAAGACTCCATGCATTGAGCTTAAGCTGACCTAATCTTGTCATTCATTTACATTGTCCTCGAGGCTTACCTCCCGGGCTCCTGATTAACATATTGGGGTTTGTGTTAATATTTTATCTTCCTCATTGGAATCTCTCTCTCTCTCTCTCTCTCTCTCTCTCTCTCTCTCTCTCTCTCTCTCTCTCTCTCTCTCCTTTCAGTTTTGAGGCTTCATCGACATTCATGCTCCTCTTGCATAATAGTAGTAAAGCCCTTTACCTGCGCTTCGTCCTCTGTGAATAATCGGGAGGAGGAAAGACACATAATGGCTCCAAAGACGTAATTCTGTGTCTGGCTTTGTACGTGGACATCAAAGAAGACTTGAATTTGTACGATTGTGAATCCTTGTGCTGTATGCTTTCTCTCATCTATGCTTGCTCTCATTCTCTTTGCTGTACATATTTAACTCTCAATCTCCCTTTAGCAATATAGGTTTAGCTATTGACTTCTAGTAGAAAAGTTGTTGCATTGTGAATAGTTCTTTGTAAGGCCTTGCCTTCTAAGTCTGCCTAATAATGTCAGTGTCAGTCATCTACTTGATTATGCATCAGTTCTTAGATGAAATCGCTCATGAACTTTACGTCCGCTGAGAAATTGAAAAGCAGTTGCCTGCTTCCTAATAATCTCATAGCTCGATAGCCATAGCGAGGGCAGGAGGGAGAAGGGGTCGGGGTGGAGGAGGATTCCGCTGCCAATCTCCCCCCCCCCCCCCCCCCACCCCCCCCCCCCCCCCCCCCCCCCCCGTGACATTGTGAATGGCAGAACGACATGTGCTCAACTATCCTGCAGAATTGCTAATACTGCCGGTTGAGATGACAACAATTTTCAGAATTAAGGAATTTCGCCATAGCCTTGCTCACTATATTTTTAAAACAAGAAACTTTACCGCAGCGTTTTGAGTTCTTTAGAAGATTTTTGCCCAAGTTTAAAAATTAT
>NC_087212.1:58824564-58832064 GCF_015104395.2 Macrobrachium nipponense | reverse complement strand
ATATATATAATTAATAAGTCAACATAAAACGTTACAGCTATAGAATAATTTTGAAAGATTACAGCATAGAAGCACTGGAAGCTGTCACAGTCAGACTTTATCTCACCTCCACTTCTTCCAGCAAACAAGAGGAGAGACGACCCTCACTGGTAAACAACCGTTCCGATCGTCCCAGAAAAGAAAGCAATAAATGAGGTGCAAAATGCCATTGCAATATACATATGAAATATATATACTAGTATTCATTCAATTTTATGGCTTGTTATTTGTTGAATAGCTTCCTATTCCATTTTTGTATTTTCTTTACGAGTTCTACTTCTCTTCTTATTTGTCCTTGGTTTCTGTGGGCCTGGAATTGTTGTTGTGTGTTGAGATTGGGTGGGTACTGCCACGTACCTTCAGGACATTTGGATCTGCAAACCGAGTGGGACTTTTCTTCCATTTCGGTTGTCGTTGTGGTGTCTTTTCATTTTAGCTGATGTCATATTCGGTTTGTTGTCTTTTAAAAATGTTTATTGTTGCTCTTTAAACGTCTTCAAATGTGGGTGGTATGAGAGAAGGCGGTATATTATAATCTCTTGTTTATTGTTTCCTTTTCCTTCTTGTGGTTAGTGCACACGTTTTTTAGCAGCTTTCTGGTCACCTCAAGGATCATGCTATCACGATGTCCATTATTGGTTAGTGTTTGGGAGCCTCTTTCAAGTTCCTTGCGGGTTTCCTTCCAGGATGGCTATTGCCCGTTTAACGTAATTACGTAAATCTCTGGAATGACTCAGGGCACAAAATCTACGATATAGGTACGCATGTAAAAACATACTTGCAAACAAGTTTCTCCCAGTTTATCTTTGTTTCAGCTTCAATATATTTTTTCTCTCGAAAACTAAATTTTCTTCATTCAAAATTTCCGCCAACCACACCGTATCACAAAGGTTTTTTACCCTAAACTCTCAAGTCTGTTAAATCAAAGTATATTTCTTGTTCATTTGCTTTAATATTATGTATAAACAATGGACGCTCGAGTAGCATAGGTTTTGGCCTTCAGAATTGTTTTTTTTAATGGGGTGATAAATTTGGCATTTATTATATGAGTCATTAACCTATGCATGAAGAATACAGTTGTTACTCACGTAATAATCTTATGGTTGTTTATATATATATATATATATATATATATATATATATATATATATATTATATACATACATACATACATACACACACACACACCACACACACACACACACACACACATATATATATATGCATTAAGTTACAAATGTCTTTTAACACCCAATTCGCTCTACCTCTCGTGATAGCCTTGTGGGTAAAGAGCGTCACTGTACGTCCGGAATTCTTGATTCAGCGTTTCGAGTCCATGAGCCGACGTATTTCTTATCAACGAAAACATTCCCCTTCGGTTAACATATATGAAAATATATTGATTCCGAGGTAGAGCGAATTAGATATTAAAGGACATTTATAGCTTAATGCATTTATATGAATCACGGTGATGTGATAGAAATTCATATATATATATATATATATATATATATATATATTTATATATATATATATATATATATATAATATATATATATATATATATATATATATATATATATATAATATATATATATATATATATATATATATATATATATATATATATATATATATATATATATATATATATATATATATATATACACATACAAGTGTGTATGTAAAAGTAATCTATATATATTTACATATTCTTATTGAAACACCTGTGTTTTTCATTGATTATCTGAGTGTGCTTTTAACCTTGACTTTACTTAGTATTAGAGCCGGAAGATAAAATCAGTTTCCATCTCGGACCAATGACTTTTCTGTCGAGAACGTTTGTGGTTTCCTCTGGTGCGAAAAAGACAAGGTTTCATGCGCCTTAGTTTGATAGCTTTGGATGCGACCACCTACCGGGAAGTGAGACCAGTTTGCTGCGAGGACTTGGGTCTTTCTCTCTCTTGATTTGCACGTATTTTTTCTTCTTGTATTTCGTTATTTTGTTTGTACTTTTCCTAATGTTTTCCTGTTGTTGTTCGTTATGTCCGGTTATTTTATTCGTCATATATAACCACTTTATCTCTTGGGGAACTTGAAGTTTTATTTCGCACGGCTGACAGAAAATTTACTATTTGTATCTTATTCATCTCTATGTACGTATACAGTCTTATTTTTACAGTTTTACCTTTGGTCTTTACATTTACTAATCTCTCTCTCTCTCTCTCTCTCTCTCTCTCTCTCTCTCTCTCTCTCTCTTAGAGTAAGTT
Source organism: Macrobrachium nipponense (assembly GCF_015104395.2). Classification (NCBI taxonomy): domain Eukaryota; kingdom Metazoa; phylum Arthropoda; class Malacostraca; order Decapoda; family Palaemonidae; genus Macrobrachium; species Macrobrachium nipponense. The sequence continues at coordinate 58,829,755 of NC_087212.1, read as the reverse complement.
TTTACACCTCCCAGTTTCCCTCATCCGAAAACCGTTTTTCATATTTCAGAATAGGCCTGAATTATTCATATACGCAAAGTTAGGCGACTGCCAAAGATGGTTGGGGTCGAAGACTCGTGCACAAGGGAGGAAGAAGAGAGTAAGGGGAACCGGGGAAAAGAACAAGGGAAGGAAAAGGCAAGTCAGGCAGCAGAAAGGATAAGAGTTTAACACCGAGGAGAAATAGAAGTTTCTAAATGAGAGAAGGGAGGGAAATAGCAGAATGAGAGAGAGAGAGAGAGAGAGAGAGAGAGAGAGAGAGAGAGAGAGAGAGAGAGAGAATTTCAGATACAGAAAATGTCTTGGCGAGGCGTTCTGCAGTCACTACCCCTTCCCCACCATTTCCACCCCATTTATAAACTAAGCTCGAGCACAGACAAAATAACTCTGTTTGGTGCCATTGAAGGTTGGTATAAAAAAATAATAGAAAATTTTAAAAAACTTATATTGGCATCGGGTGACGTTGGAGTCTTTGGATGTTGACAGAAACCCAGAAATTAGTTTTGAAATGCTATTGGACGTTGCAGTCATAACCTTTATTTTTCTTGTGCTGGCTTCTTTCGTTTTATTTCCTTTTGACTTTTTTCTTTTCAGTCACTTTCTTTGTCGTTTGAATGTAGTGTTGCAGTTTTAATACTTAAGGTGGTACTGAAGCGGCTTGCAGAACTTGCAATTCTCCTGAAGAGAGAAGAGAGAAGATTCCAAGAGAAAGCCAGACCAAATAGAAATATGATCCGATTCGTATGAGACATGAAAAGCGAGACAGGCAAAGGAAAAGAAAGAAAATGGCCAAGTCGTTCGTATTCGGCGCAGATACCACGTCTGGATCTGCCCCCGGACGAAAGACACACTCCATAAATTGTTAGTAAGTTTTGCATATCTCTTCGGTATCAAGAGTGTTGCCTGTATGTCTTTACTGCCTCTTATTTTTGCTGTGTTTTCAGAAACGATTCTTATATTGATTCTGTTTTCATTTGCATTTTCCGTCAAATTGAACTTTTTGATTTTGAGACTTGGACTAATGATGGGATTTGTTCCACCTACCCGGTTATGTGTAAATCTCTCTCTCTCTCTCTCTCTCTCTCTCTCTCTCTCTCTCTCTCTCTCTCTCTCTCTTTGTCGTGTCCTCGCCAGCAGTATTGCTATCAAATTGGAACGTCGTTAAAGCTGGCAATACCATCCAGTCTATCTGTGACCTGAACTGAAGACGATGAAACCTTTGTTAGCCTGTGTCCTATATCTTTTGCAGGATCTTAATTTTGTGCTGTATATTGTGCAGTTTTGCCAGGGCTTTTGTGACGTTTCTCTCATATTTTTTTGCTCTTTGTAGATGGCAAATCTTTGTCTGGAACTTTTGTGGAAAAATTAAGCATCTTTTACTTGGTGCCGATAAATCCAAATTATATTTTTCGTTTTTGTGAGTACTGAACACGACTTTAGCGGCTGTTTCCATACATATATGTTGAAGAGACCAGGGGTAACTATATAAATATTTCAGCCTGAAAAGCAATGAACGCTAAAATGTCATGACACGATGGCGCAGATGGCTCAAGTAAGCTTAGGTAAAATGCATTTGAATTCGAAGGTGACATGTATGCGTGAGGTATACGTCTTCGTAGAGCGATGTGTAAGTACGTCCTCGTTGGAACCTCTGTGCATAGGTTCCAGTCCTGCCACGGAAGGAGAAAGTGTATTCGCTTTTTCACATCTCGGATATAAGCTTGTTGTGATAGGCGTATCCAACAAGAGTGCATGAAAGTCGAGATGTTAGAGAGGTCATTATGGCTAATGAGGATACATATGTATATATGGATAAAAGCGGTCAGTTGATTCTATGCATTTATTATTATTTTGTTATGCTTCGTACATAGTTTATTCTTTATTTCTGTATTTTTCCGTACTGGGCTGCTTTCCCTAATAGAAGGTCGGGGGTGGGGGGAGGGTTGGCATGGGTATGCAGCATTCTGCCTTTCCCTCATTAACAATAATAATAATAGGTAGTGGGATGATATTTATGTAAATGAATAATAATTTATTTAAACGTTGCCCAGCATCACAAAACCCAGCACACTTAATAAAGATGACTTAGGTATGTAGTTTTAACATCATCTATGTCATTATAAATAGTAAATATTTCCGTACTGTGTTGCAGGCTCGTGCTATCTTTTGGTAATTAGCAGCGAAACCATAAGTCAGTTCCATCTGCTTGTGAAATGAAAGATGATGCGTCTGCTGAGAACGAGAGAGGAGACTTGCAATTTTTGTCGAAGTCTAGGCCAACATGACTATCGTGGCTTTCACTTGGTAATCATTGCCGCATCATTCTTACATCCAGCTTCCATTTTGAAGACAACTGACCCTAAGACGTCGCCTGTTAAGGAGGCCTTTCATTAATGTTAGGATTTCATGTTGAGAAGGAATTTCGAACATAAGGAATTTCTTTATTGTGTCTCAGTTAAACCGCTCGCAGTCAGTGGTCGGGACCCTGCTGCTGCTTTAGAATTTCGTCTCGTGGTTGATCTGCTTCGTCTCAGTATCCAGGTACTCCCAGGAAGACGAGTTCTCTAATCATTGTTCGGCTTCAGCATGACAGTCTTTGAGGAGGTAGCAATTTAACCATAACAGAAATTTTATTCTCTCTCTCTCTCTCTCTCTCTCTCTCTCTGTAGTAACTGTAGAAAAAAAGAGTAATTTTCTTCTTTATAATGTAGACACTGGTATACTAGTCCATATATGAACAAGTCCTTTTTTTTCATTAATTCACATGTTTAGTGTAATGCGAGTTACCGGTTACGTAAATGTTCAGGCTGCCTCTTTTGTGATTAACGCGTTTTTCCTCTAGTAGTCCGGCGTGTGGAAAAAATTGAGCAGAAAAAAAAAAGGTTCCGTGAGTAGTAGTAAAGGTTTCATTGTCGGCAGTGGTCGTCATTTTTATTTATTTTTGTATTTTAGCGCTCAAGAGGAGAGAAGAAAAATTTGGGGACTTGTTTTCCGCGGGGAAGCTGCGGGTAGAGAGAGAGAGAGAGAGAGAGAGAGAGAGAGAGAGAGAGAGAGAGAGAGAGAGTTAGCGAGGGGCTGGGTGTGGAATGGTAAGGTCGGGTTAGCAGTCAATATTTCCAATTCAGTTCGGGCGTAATCCGCTTTAGTATCCCCCCTCCCTCCCCCCTCCCTCCCCTTCCCAATCCACCATTTCGGCTGCTTCAGAATAAAGGACTTTGATCGTGCAGCTTAATTGAAAAATAATAGATGGAGTGAAAAGACATTGTATGTCATCGCTGTTGTGATTGGATCTTTGTTATTAACTTTATGGGATGGAAAGACAAAGGGCACGTTGGTGTCAAGATGGTCTCCTCCCAATTTTCGCTTGACATCTTTGAGATGGGGTGGAAGGACGAGCTAGCCGCCAAGGAAATGGCTTTTAGGAAGTATGGGAATTACTAATAGTCTGTATTTGTGAGTGGTCTGGCTAAAGGAACACTTACGTACTGTTCTACAATGCCGTTTGAGTGGAGACTTTTGACATGAGGCCAACATCAGATCACATTGTGAGTTAGGTTTTAGGGACATATGAAAGACTGAATGATTTAATACTGTTAAATATGTTGAATTCTTTAATGCCGATACTCTGGTGAGATAATGCGTAAGGGACAAAGACCAATATTTTCCTAAGCTTTAGATCACTGGCTGTTAAAGTAGAATGTCGCCGGATTCCGAGAATTCCATACCTCTATTGTTTATGAATAAGAACGGCTGTTTAATTGAGTAGAGGATAGCTTATAGGTATCGTTTTATTCTTTATTTTACCTAACCTTGTTTGGTTCAGCATAGTGAGGACTTGTACATCATATCTGGCCTAGATTTCTGTTATGTTGACATACACCTTCAGATCCATTTCCAGTTCAATATGGTTACAGTGATAAAGAATTCTTTAATGTAGAGCGTGTACAACCGCCAGACCAGTACAGTAAGACCCGAGTCTTACCATTAGCCATTCAGATTAGGGAAATGAAAACAGAACAGTGGTTTATTGTGGATGAACGCGCTGTCCCTCGGTCCAAGGTCTAGAAAAGTAATCAGTTTTATGCTGTGTCCTAGTGATAGGAATATTAGAATCCTTCAAAAAGGATTCTGTGGAGATGTTGTATGCCATAAAAGTTTGCTCTTTAATTTAAACTGTCTGGAAGAATAAAGTAGCTGGATTTTGAGGCCCATAATTTATAGATCTTTAGGAAAATTTTTCATTCCTAGATTTTTAAGTGATTAAGGATTCCACGGAGTATAAGAAACTCTATAGAAGTCGAATGTTAACAATTTTTGCACGTTGTTTTAGATATCATGAAACTTGATTAAAACTTTGGGTGAATACTATATTTTTGTTTTGCATATCAGTATCTGTTGATAAAAAGAATCATACATTTGATACCGTCATGATTCTGGTAAGGGAAAAATAGAATAATATCTAGGATGCATGAAGAGGAGGAACTCCCGAAACCAGTGAGAGAATTTGAAATCTTAATTTTAGTAGGGGTATTGATTTATTGAATATTGGGGAGTAAATCTATGGGAAGGTGGCATAGTTATGAAAAAAGGTGAATGCAGAAAAAAACACAGGCTATGTACAGAGAGGTTTAAAGGGAACAGGCAATTTTATGGAAGCCAAGGTTGGAGTCTATAAAGGAATTCCTGGTATAACTCGCTTTAAAGGAAGTGAATCTCTCTTTGATAGTCAATGCAAATAAAAGTAAAATAGATTGAAACTTTTAAAATGAATTGTTTGTGTGACATATTTGGAGGATGAAAAACGGAAGAGTCAGAAATTTGGAACTATGTTTAAGTGATGGAAAAGTTAGCAAGATGTTTTAGAGATGGTTCGATCTTGTGGAAAGAACACAGAAGAGTCAGGTAGGGGGGGGGGGGGTGGGGGGGGGGGGGTGTATAATTTGGAAGCATCACAAGACAAATATGAAGAAGATCTAAAAATTGGTTTGAGAGACCAATTTAAAGTGGTTTGGAAAAAGAAGGGCATCAGTATTAGGGAACCACAAAATAGCCAGCATGGCCGAGGTAAATGCCACAAGGGGGTTAGACACACTGTTGTTGAACCTTCTAAGTAAGAGGATGAAAATGTTATTGTTGTGGAAGTTTTGTGTGC
>NC_087212.1:58804564-58817064 GCF_015104395.2 Macrobrachium nipponense | reverse complement strand
GCTTTGGACCTCATGATCCTCTATTGCATTTGGTGTTATTTTTCCTTGGCTTCCTCCATTTCTCATTTGCTGTCTGCATTGATTCAGTACAGATGGTGAATCGCTAATCCTGATACCAGTCTCTAGCACTTGCTCTTAATTGCTCCTTCAATCCAGCTGAAACGGATGACTGCATTCGTTAGCGAGAAGTAACCGCTAGTGCAGCTTGGTGAAGCTCACCGAATTTTGTAGTTTGGGTGCAGCCTCATTCCTATTTCCATGGGCTTATCAACAGAAGTTTTTCAACTTTTATGGAAGAGTCGAAAATAATAATTTTCTTTAAGCAACTGCACATCGTTCTTAACGATGAAGATACTTTTGATAAACCCGATAATTCATTGGGTCTACTGAAACTTCTGTTTTTTAAAACCTAGTAGTCCATCGGTTTGGTGAGTGGCATACGGTACACGCTCCTCTCTTTCTCTCTCTCTGTCATATATATATATATATATATATATATATATATATATATATATATATAGATACTATATATATATATATCAACTGATGTGATGGCCTCAGACGGGATACATATTGGGAAGGATTTCAAAACAGACGTCTGTTTCATGTGGGCGTGGTTTTGTTCATGCGAGGATTTTAGAATTTGAAGTTCCTAGTGGTAATTCAAGATTTTTAGGAAAAAGACTCACAGGTTTGGACACAGTTTTTTTTGCTTTTGTAATTTTAATTTTAAGATAAGTTCTCTTTTTACTCTTTTCCACACAGCTTTTCTGTTTCTTCTGGATGGTTTAAGTTCCACAAAGAGGTCACCTTTTTAAGAAATATTTTACAGATAACTGTTATCCGGAGTAGTTAATTTTTATAGAATGCCTTCGCAAATTTATGATAGGAAGTTATTACTTAGCAGTAATATTTCGACAGTACCTAGGATGCCTTTCCTATGCCAGTATTCCACTTTTACTTAGTGTGAAATTTTATACCAAAACCAAAGTACCTCTACCCTTCTATACCCGGCATAAGCAATGGACATGCCTTCGTTGTTCTGGTAACACGTCTTCCTTCCTCTGCTGGAAATGGTACTCCAGTTACATTGGTGTTGTGTATTTTTAGATGTTATTTTTATTGGAATTTTATTTTATTATTGTAATTTTCAGCTTGAAAATAGGTCTGGTCCTTGAAACGTCGTATTAATAAAACTACACCGAAATATATGTATGTATGTATGTATATATGTATGTATGTATGTATGTATGTCTCTTTCCATACTTCCAGAAAGGTAAGATTATATTCTGGAAGTATTAAAGAAACATAAGCTAAGAAATTAGAGCGCCTGTGACAACCATTACATAACGTGAAGGGGAGCTCCAACCCACCCATATATACTAGTCAATGCATAACAAACGATCCTTTGATTATTAAGCTTTGGACTTGAACGGACGATGCCTAAATTGCTTTCATTCACCCATAGCCCTTCTGCGACTGACATTTAGAGGAGGGAACTTTCACTGTTATGGAGCTATGCTACTCCTCACTGTGAAGCAGAATTGTACAAGATAGTAATACACACGCACACACACACACACACACACACACGCACACACACACATACATATATATATATATATATATATATAATATATATATATATATATATATATATATATAAAGGTTTTTGCCACGAAGGAAAAAATGAAAAAGCGAGATAGCCGAGTACTTTCGGTCTTGTTCCGACCCTTTACTAAGGCAAACCGATTTTACAGAGGAAAACATAGTCAAAAGAAGGCTTAATATCCAAACTGACACTACAAGATTAGCAATAAGGTCGATTTCACTCTACAGAAACGAGAAACGCCTTGAGGGTAGCCACACCTTGGAGGATACACACGCGGTAAACAGGTTATTCTTCCAGAAAACAGTACATTTTGAAAAAAACAGGGAAGCATATACAACTTATTATGAAATTTACACAAATTTCCCCAAGAAATTATTATTAATGAAAAGACGAAAGAATATATATATATATATATATATATATATATATATATATATATATATATATATATATATATATATCGAGCAAGAGAAAGAGGGAGAGAGAATATCGAACCAGAGAGAGAGAGAGAAAGAGAGAGAATAATAACTATATACATGTGGGACTAATTTATTTGTAGTTAATTTATTTTAAGGTCTTTTATAAACATCTTACAAATATATGGGTCCAAAATGGTACATTCTCAGACTAAAGTTTAGGTTGTTTTTTATTAGTGATTTGTTATATAATTGCCGATTCCAGTAAATTTCTTGAAACAATCATTAGATCTAGCAATTACAGAGGTTTCACCCCAATTAATACAATGAGATTTTTCACTCAGATGGATAAACAGTGCATTTGAAGTCTGGGCTGTTCTAACTGAATACATATGGCTGCTTTAATACATACACATAAATTTTTACTTGACTGTCCAACGTAAAAAGATGGGCAATTCTTACAAGGAATTTTGTAAATGATGTTATTTGTTATGGGACTATTCTTAATTAGCATATCTTAATGGTATTGTTATAAGAGAACACTACATTAACATTAAACGATTTCAGTATTGATTTTATGGTTTCAAATCACGAAAGTAAAGGTAAGCTAAGTACATTTTAAGGCATTTCTTTTCATTAATAGCAACACTATAAAACTTTTGTGAGCTTTTTGATAACATAAATCAATTAAATGAGGTGGTTAGCAGAGATCGTTTCCTATCTTTTTTATGTATTCTATTTCTTGGTCAAGATATTGTGGACTCGTGATACGCAAAGCACTTAGGAACATAGAAGAAAAAATTGAAATTTTAATATTAAGATGGTGGCCAGAATAAAAATGTACATATGTTAAATTATTTGTGGGTTTTCTATAAATACTGAATTTGCATTGGAAAGATTCTCTATGTATTAATACATCTAGGAAAGGGATGACATTGTTATTTTCAATTTCAACAGTGAATTTTATGGATGGCACTAAATTATTCAATTTAGGCAGTAAATCATTTACATCGATACCAACAGGTAAGACTACTAAGATATCATCGACATATCGCTACCATGTTATATATTCCGTGATCAAGTTATTCATCATGAGGGCCACGTTGACTTTTACTTTCCTGTTCCCACTGCTGAGCTGCTTCGTCAACTCTTTCTCAAAGTCCTTACTAGCGGCGCACTCTACCAGAATTCACCTGACATTCCTGAAAAAATGCCTGGCGGAACAAGTGTTACCCAAATCATTGCTACCATACCGCATAAGGAGATGTGATCAACATTCTTTTAACGAATTTTCTTCAATGATATTAAAACGTCACATTGCTGCCGCGAAAATGGAGGAAAAGGAGAAATTTAAAGAACTGGAAAAAACGCGACGTAACTTCAACTACTCGATTCCTGCTGATTGGAAACACGCATTAAGGCAAGAAATATATGGAAAACTTCATAGAACTACAGGCACTTTGATTAGAAAACTGGACAGAAAATTAAACAACCTTACAACGACAGTGATTGGACCAATAATGCTAGAAGTGATTGTGTGGTGAATTTATCAAGCAAACAAATAAGTGATAATGCAGTGCGTGCATTAGGCTTTGGGTTGTCTTTCTTCATTTGTAACAAACCCTCAGCTTTATCAATAGCGACATCTCTATATAAGTTTCAAAAATACTGTGACCTACCACAAAATCATTTAGACATTATCAAAGGCATGACATATAGTGCTACGCATGCCTATCATGAAAATAACTTCCCCGCTCGCTACAGAAAAAGTTTAAAAGAATTGAAGAATGATAATACCTTACACATTACCAAGGCTGATAGATCCAATAGTTTAGTGTTTCTGGACAAAACTGACTACATATCATGCATGCATACTTTACAAGAAGATGAAATAACTTACAAAAAACTTGCAAAAAATCCGTTGGACCAAGTAATAAAAAACTTTAATATCAATATCAAACAAATTCTTAAAGATAAAAAAGAACTTTTGTGTAAGTTAACTGTAAAGTGTCCCTCATTACCTTATTTATATGGCGTAGTCAGAACTCATAAGGAAAACAAACCTATGCGCCCAATTATTAGTACTGTAGGATCAATTGCTTATAAACTATCTAAATATCTTACTAAATTGTTATCCCCGCTACTAGGAACTGTATCTAATTCACACATCTGGAATTCTCTTGATCTTGTGGAAAAATTAAATAGCATTGTACTAAACCCTAGCGATATCTTTGTCAGTTTTGATGTATGTTCCTTGTTTACAAAAGTCCCTATTGACTCTGTGCTAGAATATTTAAGTAATGAACTTGTACTGCATGAATTGCTTATGCCCGTTAGTCACATAATTTCCTTGATTGAGTTATGTATTTGTGATTGCAGATTTATTTTTAATGGAGAATATTACCAACAAATATTTGGTATGGCCATGGGTAACCCTTTATCACCTCTCCTTTCAAACTTATATACGGAATTTTTTTGAGAGAGAGCACCTTGCGAATATCACACTTGTCCCCTTAAAATGGTACCGATGTTGTCGATGATATCTTAGTAGTCCTTACCTGTTGGTATCGATGTTAAAATTGATAACTGTCTAAATTGAATAATTTAGTGCCATCCATAAAATTCACTGTTAGAATTGAAAATAACAATGTCATCCCTTTCCTAGATGTATTAATACTTAGAGAATCTTTCCAATGCAAATTCAGTATTTATAGAAAACCCACAAATAATTTAACATATGTTCATTTTTATTCTGGCCACCATCTTTATATTAAAATTTCAATTTTTTCCCCTATGTTCCTAAGCGCTTTGCGTATCACGAGTCCACAATATCTTGACCAAGAAATAGAATAGTACATAAAAAAGATAGGAAACGATCTCTGCTACCCACCTCATTTAATTGATTTATGTTATCAATCAAAAAAGCCTCACAAAAAGTTTTAGTAGTTGTTGTATTAATGAAAAAGAAATGCCTAAAAATGTACTTAGCTTACCTTACTTTCATGGATTTGAAACCATAAATCAATATCGTTTAATGTTATGTAGTGTTCCCCTTACTAACAATACCATTAAATATATGCTAATTAAGAATAGTCCCGTAACAAATAACAACATCATTTACAAAATTCCTTGTAAGGATTGCCCATCGTTTTACGTTGGTCAGTCAAGTAAAAATTTATGTGTACGTATTAAGCAGCATATGTATTCAGTTAGAATAGCCCAGACTTCAAATGCACTGTTTATCCATCTGAGTGAAAAATCTCATTGTATTAATTGGGGTGATACCTCTGTAATTGCTAGATCTAATGATTATGTTTCAAGAAATTTACTGGAATCAGCAATTATACAAATCACTAATAAAAACAACCTAAATCTTAGTCTGGGAATGTACCATTTGGACCCATATATTTGTAAGATGTTTATGAAGGAACTTAAAATAAATGAATTACTAATAAATTAGTCCCACATGTATATAGTTATTATTTCTCTCTCTCTCTCTCTCTCTCTTCTCTCTCTGGTTCGATATTCTCTCTCTCTTGCTCGATATATATATATTATATATATATATATATATATATATATATATATATATATATATATTTATATTTTCTTTCGTCTTTCATTAATGATAATTTTTGGGGACATTTGTGTAAATTCATGATAATAAGTTGTCTATGCTCTGTCTTTTTCAAAATGTACTGTTTTCTGGAAGAATAACCTGTTTACCGCGTGTGTATCCTCCAAGGTGTGGCTACCCTCAGGCGTTTCCTCGTTTCTGTAGAGTGAAATCGACCTTATTGCTAATCTTGCAGTGTCAGTTTGGATATTAAGCCTTCTTTTGACTATGTTTTCCTCTGTAAAATCAGTTTGCCTTAGTAAAGGGTCGGAACAAGACCGAAAGTACTCGGCTATCTCGCTTTTTCATTTTTTCCTTCGTGGCAAAAACCTTTATTTATATATAGCATCACGTTTTATATGCTTCGTGATCAAGTTTATTCATATATATATATATATATATATATATATATATATATATATATAATTTGCTTATTTATTTATATACACGTGTTTGTGTCTGCTTATTAAATACCCTCTGGGCTTACTTTAGTGCGCACCGTTTTACTTTGCTTATTATCGTAAATTTTGAATGCTATATCTACTTATGACTTTTCCCGCTTTCTGAAAATGAATGTGTGCCGGTGACTTAAACATAAATTTGTCTTTTTGGAGAAGCTCATAGAATCCTAATCTTTATTCTTGTAATCCTTATTTCTTGTCAATGAAATATGCGTTATTTCCATTGGACAACGGATATTTTAGTTTTAAATTATTTTTATTAGTTATTTGATTTACTTAAAATTCTGGTATTCTAATATCTTAAGGGTATCCTGTTGAAATCAACTGAATTTTAATTATTTGGGTTCACGTACAAAATTAACTTTGATGCATAGGTTCTCTAATTGAATCTTTTCGAATTTGTTTTTTTTTAAGCTACATTCAAAAATGCGTGCGAACGCTCTTGAAACGTGGGCTGATGACATTTCTTGGAATTTTTAAACCTTTTATAATTTTGAGGTCGTCTGTAATCTTTAGATGGCGAAATCTCTTCATGAGGTTTCTTAATTTCAGTGTCTTCTAAGCATAACATCTGTAATATAGTTTGTTGTTGCTCGTTTTAGGTTGGAATTTAGGTGGTACTGCGAATATTGAATCTCTCAAAAATGGGGACGTTTGAATAAGTTAGTTCCTGTCCTTTCCTTTTCAAGCAAACATTTTAGAAATCACTTGAACTTTATCTCACAGGGATCCAGTCTAAGTATTAAACGAAATTCTAATTGCCGTGTCATGCACACGTTGATTAACTGTGCTACCATACATATCTGGACTACATCGGCCCTGATGATGTTGATACTTTGAAGCCTGTATTCTTCACTTATTCTTTTGGCAGTAGCGTTAATATACTAAATCAACGTCAGTTTGTGCTCATCTCAGCCATAATGAATCCTGTCTTAAAAACTATTGAGGCTAGAGGGCTGCAAATTGGTACGTTGATCGTCCACCTTCCAATCATCAAACATACCAAATTGCAACCTTCTGGCCTCAGTAGTTTTTTTTATTGCATGAAAGGGTAAAGTTAGCCATAATCGTCCGTCTGGCAACGCTGTAAGACAGGCCACCACCGCGCCGTGGCTCCTACAAAAAACTCGGTTGTGCCGAAGAAACTTCGGCGCATTTTTTACTTGTTTTTAATAAAGAAGCGTAAAAGCTATGAGTGCGATGACTATTTAAAATAAAAACCTTTCTAACTGATAAAAATATGTGAAAAAAACGTAGCATTTCCTCTTGCTGCGAAATTAGACTTTATTTTTTACTCTTTCGCGGATTAAATATTCATTGTTTGTTCACATTCCACATTTCTTTTAAAAATTCCTTTGTCCGTTAAAGCCAGCTTTCATTGTTTCACGCTATCTCCTTGTTGGATGGCTTCCTTGTTGCTTCCCACCGGGAATTCCCGGATAATAGAAGGGTTTTCCTTCCAAAATCACGTTAGAGTTCATCCTCTAGAGTAATTTAAACTGAATCTGTGTTAAAATCTCGAACCTCTTGCTCCAGAACGACTTGGCATTTTGTTTTTCTTATTATTTTGTTTTATTTTTGTTTGTTTGTTGCGATGAAGCGTTTATTTTGCTTCCCTACCGTTTAAGATGATTTGATCCAGAGATGAGGCACGATAGAAACTGCAAAACTAAATCCCATTTGGGTCTACGTAATAGAAGAAAGTGGGAGCTTTATTAGCTCCACACTCGCTTTGGCCTACCCCTTCCAGATCTGTAAAGTGGTATAAGAAGGTAATATACTATGTTGATTGTCTCGCGAAATGCAGTACATAAAATCATTAGCTATGATTTCTCAGGTAATTAAGTTTTCTTGTGATTACTGTGTTCAAACGTAATATTTTTAGATGTTGACATTGCTGTTAAGCATGACGAAATTTCGCTGATTTATTTTTTATTTGAGCTTTATTGTAGCATTACGATAACTGAAGAAAATGTTTTATTCAAACGTTCCTCCCTCTGTTCTTGAAGACACTGTAAAATGTCGTTGGCATTGCCTTCATTATGTACCGTAATTGGTCCAAAATTGTATTGACATTAAACATGATTTTCTTTTTCTCAAAGACCCTTGTTTTATAATGAATTGGCATTACAAAAGGATTGTAAATATATAAGCTTACTAATGGTGTTCCCATTAAGCCAGTGATACTATCTTTATGACAGAAAAGAATAATTTTCCTCCTATTAGCCTTCCTGTTTTAGTTTTCCAATGAGATCAGTTTAAAAACCCACGTTTACATTACAGAGCTTAATAAAGCCTACGAAGATCATATAATGATGCATTTCTTATTCATGAGATGTCAAAGTGCCTTTTGTATTATTTAATGGACCCTTCGCTCTCTTGCAGTTTTATGCATAGCTGAGTTACTGTAAGTACAATTATGAATTTGGCAAACTGTATAGAATCAGTGAAAGTTATGTATATATGAATGCGACTTTAACCCAAAGTGAGATTATATTTATGACCTGGTGAATAATCCGAAGGGTAAGGTTCCAACTGACATGCCTTTGCTCCCCAGATAATAAAACATTTAACTTATTCTATTCACGCAAAGTTTCATTGGTGCCTGATGTGTGCTTGCATCTTTTAGACTGTATTCGATCACACTTCTGTTCCTGTTAACCCATTCAGTACGTCGATGCGGTGCGCAGTATGTTTGTGCATATCAGCCTAGCTTATAATTGCATGATCATTATATCTTGGAGAATGTGATGAAGGATGTCTGGTTTTTTATAATATGGAATGAATATTGTGAAATCGGGCGGGAGTCAAGCTAAGTGTTTCGAGCGTAGGCAAAGATGTATATGTGAAGTATTTCGAGTTTGAGTACGTACGTGTAATTTGGACTTTACTTTTAAGGAATAATAAGAATTAAAATATTTTTAAAAAATTCATATTAACTATGGTATATTGTATAGCAGAATATCATTCGAAAAGAATAGAAGAATCCATTATCTCTCCTGGACTGTTATGGATTCCGTTGCATATTTCGTTGATAAGAGCAGAGCTGCAAGCAGTGCGTGACATTAGGGTTGGTGCCAATTACCTAACCCAAATCAAAAGGTCTTAGTATAAGGACCAACATGATATCTTTGTGTGTGTGTGAGTCTTATAGGCTTATGTTATTTGAGCTTGATGTTGTATTTTTCTTTATAGGCCATGTACTTGCAAGAACAGAAGCGATTACTGTCCACGTTGTTTATTTTGTATTATGTCTCTTTGTGGACAAATTTGTACTAATAATTGTATATTTTTTGTCAATAGAATAACTAACTGTCTATTCTGCAGTCGTTTCAAATGAAACAGGTAACAATTGTCGTTTTTGTGTTCGTTGTAAATGTAAAAGGTAAAAATTGTCGTTACGAATATAAGTTACACTTGAATGTCACAAGTCGAAACGTGACAGTAAGATTGTCATAATTAAGTAGCAGTAAATTAACTTGAGTGTTTATTTTGCTGTTGTAGAAGCGTAATATCATTCGATTGAAAGGATGAGTTAGTATAAAAGTTCAGTGGTATGAATATTAAGTGATTTGCAAAAAGACAATATGTCCCACATATATGTTTATGTTGGGAATACTTTACACTAAGCCACAAGCAAGGTGCATGTTTCCATATATATATATATATATATATATATATATATATATATATATATATACATGGTATATATCTATATATATATATATATATATATATATATATAAATATATATTGGTTACCGTTACTTGGTCGACCCACAGGATTTTGTGCGGAAAATGTGGGCTATATATATTATATATACATATATATAATATTAAAATCTAATATATATTATATATATATAGATATATATATATATATATATATATATCATATATATATATATATATATATATATAATATATATAGATATATAATGTGTGTGTTTTTGTGGTAGCAAGGTTTTACAAGGTTTTAGACTTTTCAATGCAAATGTAATTTTCTATTTTGTATCAGGTAAAATTTCACTTGAATTATCCTTTGCTTGGCAATTCCGCACATAAAGTGGATGAGGTTCTCAGATGAGGTTGCTATGATAATCCGACTTTAGTAGGGCCATGAATACGTAGGGTGTGATTTACATGATAGAAACTAAATAGAATTTATATCCACGTTGGCGTTATTATGGTCTTCGGTAAACCAGTTGCCATTATCTGACTAGAAAATAACCTGCTTAATATGCAAATAACCTCCAAACTTCAAAATCCAAGGGAGGGCCATTGCGCGGTGTTGTTTGGTCACCGGTAATAAAGATCGGTTTCTATTTGTTCCGACCCAGTTCAGAGATACTATCTTACCTGGGATAAACCTCCTTATCTCTTCACACTGATGGAGAGGGGGCGGGGGGGCGTTTGGCAATTTCTTATTAAATAATTAGTCCATTTTATTTCTTTTTCCTTCATACAGAAAGGTGTTCAACAATATCAGCTTATATATATATATATTATATATATATATATATATTATATATATACATTCTTATATATATGGTATTTTATTTTCACCCACGCAAACATATATTATATATATATAGATATATATATATATATATATATATATGTATGTATGTATGTATGTATGTATGTATGTAATGTATATTGGTATATTATATATATATAATAATAATAATATATATTATATTATATATATAATTATTATTATATATATATACAGTGCGTGTGGAGTGGTTAGAAATATTTTGATAAAGATTTCTGTTTTAAAAGTGTGATTATTATTTTTGTGTTTACTCATCCTCAGAGGATTAAATATATTTGATGGTTTTCTCCCTCCATGTGTGAAAGACGATAGCATCTGCACCACCGATGACTATTCCTCCCCGTTTACAGGCCAAGAAATATTTGCAGACTTACAGAAGTTCTCTCGGCCTTGTCTGGAATCAAATGCAATTTATTTTCCACGTATCTGGATGAGCACTACAACGCTGGATTTGGGTTTGAACTCTGTTCGGCTCACGGCCAGAGAAACTTGTTTCATTTTGATATTTGTTTCAGTTCGAAGTTGTTCCAGTTTGAAATTTGTTCCAGTTGCAGTTGTTCTCCTTTTGGTGTTGCCCTATCGACGTTGTTTCAGAACCGGCGTTAAAGTTGGTGGACAGCCTCTCTTCTCTAATAATTTGTAATGAATAATTTTAGGAAAGTTCACCGCCAGCAATTCATCGCTGAACATATTCTCCGTCAAACAAATCATTGCCAAAAAGGGTGTTTCGACACTTATTTTAGATTATCTTTGAAAAGATACAAATATTCTGAAACGAAACAGTAAAATCAAGGCATATTTCATCTATTTTGTAGATACAGATGTGCTGAAGCTGAAAGGGTAAAATCAAAGCGTGTTTCAGGAAGTGAAAATGCGCTAAAATTTAACATAAACATTATCAAACAAACACTTGCACGCTCAAGTGGAATAGCTGGTACAGAATTTGTTTGGTTCTGTCGTTTCGCTTTGTTGTTCTTTTCCAAGTATCTGCATTCGAAAGCTCTTCGGGTGAGGCTTACTGCGGCCGGAAAAGGCAACTGACAATTCTGCGAACTCTTTGCGTTATCTCGAATCAGTTTTGAAAATCTTGTTTTTTCTACACGGGCAGCATCTACAACGTGATTGTGATTATTCGAAGTCTTAACAGTTTCGTCACCGACTGTAGTCACTCAGGCTCGACATTTCCTTTTTTGGTATTTTTCTCTTTTCCAATTTGCTTTCTTTACATTTTGTTCTTTGTAATACACAGAATTATCAGCACCCAATTTTCTGGTAGATTAGTTGCATGAACAGGCAAGAAAAAAATATTAAGATGAATTACCTGAAGGTGAATTGTAGACGATAAATTTTCTGGATACGTCAATTAATAGGCTCGTCTTTGTACATTATTCTTTGTGTGTGTCTGGTAAATCAGTTATATAATAACCTTGTAATTTGCTAGGTGATATCAGAGCCTTCTAGAGCGCCAGAGCAAGTTGCCGGGTTCAAGAGTTAGCGTACTGGTAACTGCATGTGTCATTGACCTATATATATTACTCTCAGTAATTTTGAACTTCGTCACTTGGTATTTTTTAATCATGAAACCGGGAACGGTAGGTTATTGTTTAAGTTGGTATAGAGCTTTGGTAATAAAGCTAAACTTCTTGAATTGAATATTGGAATGAAGTCTCGAGTTAATGAATGAATGCGGAAAAGCATCGGACTTTGGTGTTCTAATTGGCACTCTAGAAAACAAATTCAGTGCCAAATTAGAAGGGGTAAGTTTTGTTATATCCGTGTGGTTATAAATATTTGATTCCTCGTTGATCAAAAAACGACGTAGTCTGTCTGCTCTTCAT
>NC_087212.1:58774564-58802064 GCF_015104395.2 Macrobrachium nipponense | reverse complement strand
TGGCTGACAAGGGTTTCTTAGGTTTCTTAGGTTGTGCCTAACATTTTTGTTTTTGTTTTGTTAAATGTAAGAGATTTCAAGCGAAGGTTAGAAAAGCTTTATGATGAAGAATGAATAATTAAAGATAAATCGAGAGAGAATAGAAAATATAGACTAGAATCATTTATGCCGTCATTTCACACCGAAAAACGTAGGGCAAGAGGCGGTCATAGTAAGAATCGTGGAACAAAAGAGCTTGTTTCTGGTTTGAAGCCTTTTAGTTCTCATATCTTGGAGGTCTTGCCATAGGCATCTGCGTAAACGATTTAAAGATATTCGTATAGATGATAAAATAATCAGTATTGCTGATGGGTGATGGGTAATTTTCCTGTGGAGAGATGCGAGTTAAGTTTTAAGCATCATGAAATTCTCTCTCTCTCTCTCTCTCTCTCTCTCTCTTCTCTCTCTCTCTCTCTCTCTTATATGAATTTATACATATATGTTCAATATAGCACGAAAGACCGCGTGCTTGAGAATAGGAAATCCACTTAAGAAGGCAGTATTAACTCAGTGGTCTGGTTTAAAAAAAAAAAAAAAAAAAAAAACTTAAGAAGGCCAGTGTACACCGGGACTTGAGACATGGTTTACAGAGCTTTATATACAAAATTGAGTAGTGGTGGGCGGAGTTACAGATTCTTGATTCGGGCAGCATGTTCTCCAAACTCAGTGTGAACTTGAAAATGTAGAGTAAACTACGAAAGTACTTGTTCCGAGTGCGGGTTTTCACTGGCCTTCTTACGTGGATTTTATTATACATATATGTATATGTATGAGTCATCACATTACCGTGATGCATATAATACATTCATCGAGGTACAAATGTCCTTTAATATCTAATTCGCTCTACCTCTAGTCGATAAGAAATTCATCGGCTCACGGGTGCGAACCATCAAACCAACAAATTGTCGACGCACAGTGAAGCATTAGACCAAAACGCCACCGTGTGTGGTCTAATGCTTCATTGTGCGTCCTGAATTTGATGGTTTACGCCCGTTAGCCGAAAAATTTCTTATCGACTAAAAAATTCCCCTTCGGTTAACTTATATGAAAATATATTAATTCCGAGGTAGAGAGAATTATACATTAAAGGACATTTGTAGCTTGATGTATGTATATGTATATATGCACATATACATATGTGTGTAAGTATATTATCTCCGTACGTCCCGCCAACACCAAGCGAGGTAAAGACCTCTCTGTAAACAGACACGAATCGCGTCTTCTATTTCCATTATTGAACTAGCCAATTATAAAATTTGGGGTCGTTTAGTTGCCAAACTAGGCACTGGACGAATTCTTTAACAAGCGAAAATCTGCCCAAAGAATCGTTGTTTTACACTTGATCTTGAGGCCTGGAGCTGGGCGGTTCTCTTTCGAGATCGCCATTAATAATTTAGAATAAGACTGCGCCCTCCAACTAAATAGCTTGGAGTAAGTAACTGTATTGATTGATCAATTCCATTTGTAATTTACTGGTCGATTCATATTCAAATTTGTTACTTCTGTTTTGATTGGTTTTGTTGTAATATACTTATTATTGTTTTTTTTTGTAAGTCGTAATGTAAGTGTAATTTAGTTTTAATTTAGGTCTGTTGACATTTTCTCTGTAAAGTAGGATAAAAATATTATTGTAATTATTTCATTTGCAGAATGAAATGTCTGTAACGACTTCAACGTCGTGACGTTACATGCCTCGTTCGTATGGTTGGTTGAGGTGTCAATGGTCTTATTCTGATTGGGCAGGCGCAAGCCCCCTGCAGTTGCGCTACATTTCATTTCCAAGTGCTCTGCGGAATCGAGGAAACTTTAAAGTAAGTTCGCTCCAATTTGTGCCTTGTGGTATTTAAATTGCCTTCAAGGTCAACTCGTTCATAAATTGCTTCATTGTCAACAACAGCAAAAAAAAAAAAAAAAAAAAAAAAAAAAATAAATAAAAAAATAAAAGTGTCAACGAGTTTAGTTCGCGAAAGCTGAATGTTGGAATGCCTAACTAGTTGGTTCCGTAAATAACTCGTCGTCTAGAAAAGTGGCTATTATCAGTTATCGACCCAAAGTTGGTGTTTTGAAGCAATACTTCTTGTGTTCCATTTCTCATAACTGGGTCGCTGAATTCATCGTTCGAGTGTTGTACTACTGTTTACTGTTCAATCTCGTAAACATGCCTCCCAGGAAAGTGAAATCTTCGACTCAGAAGAAATTTGGTATTGCCTTTGAGACCTGGACTATTGAAAGTTTGGACACCGAGGCCATCTTAGCAGATGCAGAGAACGCCACTGTTGATGATCTAAGCTTATCATTGAACTCTCTTCGTGAATCATATAGTGATTTGAAAAGAGTCTCAGCAGGCAATCTGACTTGTGACGAAACTTTGAAAACATTGCGTGATGCGGGTGTTACCTTCCACAAGTTGAGGACGCAGATAAATGAACGAATGGAAAAGCTATCGGTAAAAGAGGACATTCCTAAGCATGCTAATGAGGTCAGCAAATCTAATTAGTCATTCGTCCAATTGAAGAAACTTTCTTGTCCGACGTGGGATGGTGAAGTTCGATCGTATAAAAGATTCAAGAAAAATTTCGAGCTATTAAGTTCAGGGCCAGATGTCTGGGGAGATGGCGCTTTTAAGACCGAGAGAAGCATTGCGAGAAAACTCGAGAGAAGGCCTCATTGTTCAGTCGAAATCGAGCTTGGATGAAGCATGGTCAGCATTAGATTGTATTTACGGAAGGGGAAACACCATCCGTGACGCAGTCCTCAAGGACGTCCATGACATTAGGCCTGTCAGAAGCGAGTCTGATGCAGATGGTCTTCGTCGATTGGTAACGGAACTTACTGTCGCTAAAGAGGACCTGAGATCGGTAAACCGAACGTCTGCGTTAGGTGAGTCGGCATTTTCCATCGTAATGGAAAAAATTCCAGTAGAACTGCGCAGGAGAATCGACAGAAAAATTCTGGCAGACGACCTTGATGCCGAAGCCTCCTTTGATCTACTCTTAGGAATGGCCGACACGGCAGCCTCAATCGAAGAAACAGCTAAATTGCGAGCAGAAGCTCATTCTAGTTACATTTTCAGAGAAGAGCCGACGATGGTCGTTAAGAATTATCAGGTTAGCAGTAAGGACAGAAACATTGGTAACAGTGGTTCGAAAGGTGTCAAGCCTGGCAAGAATGGAACGCCCAAAAAGGGTAACGGTTGGAAGGAATCGAAAACCAGGAAGCCAAAAAATTCCCCATCTTCCGTTCAATCGTGTGTTTTTCATTCTATGGCTGATCACCAAACTTCTGAATGCAGAGTGTTCCTAGGTCTTTCGTCCATAAAAAAGAAAGAAACCTTGAAAGAACATAACCGGTGTGAAAAGTGCTTTGGTTCTCACCCCTCAAATCAGTGCAGAAATAAGCACGTTTGTCAGGAGGTTAATTGCAAGATGCCAGACAACCATCATACTCTATTGCATGCTGCTTGCCTAGCTGCGTCAAGCCTGGTTTATGGTCCTGTTGATTGCGAGAAACTCCGTCATCATCTAGGCCAGAACACGAGACCTAGTCATACAGCCTTCATGAAAAGGAGAGGGAATCTTTTTGAGGTTTCAGTTCTTTATGATTTGGGAGCCACTGTCTCACAGATTCTGAACTCGGTGGCAAGGGAAGCTTGTATCAAACCAGTATCCAGAATCAAGAACTTAATGATGAGGACTGCTGGGGAGAGCCAGCCACAAGATTGGGGACCGGCTGATCTGTACAGCATCCCACTCTACGATGCAGAAGGTAACTTCGTGACTGCAGTTGATTGCATTGGTGTCGATTACATCGGTGAACTTGATGGAGGCAGTTATCATGCAGCTGCTGACATGTTCAAAGATGATGTCGATCCATCAGAACTTTTAGAGCCTGTTCATGGTGACATCGAGTTGCTCATCGGAGACAATCATGCCAGCATATTTCCGCGAACGGTGAAGACAAGAGAAAACCTTGTTTTAGCTGAGACTAACTTCGGGTTCATTCTACATGGTTCTCACGAGACATTTTTTGCTGCCAATTCTCATGAACCAAGTGTGATGCTGTCGGAGCTCCTCAACAAAAAGATTTCTGCTGTTCTTCTGCAGTCAGTTGCAGTAAGTCATGCTGAACGGCTGAAAGGGGAAGTTTCCACAGATAAAGCCCGGAGCAATGGCTCCGTGCAGCAGGTTGCAGAAAATGGCGGACAGTCTGTTTTTTCAATAAAGATCAGTGCTGAGACTGTGTTTG
The DNA here is from genome assembly GCF_015104395.2 of Macrobrachium nipponense. NCBI lineage: Eukaryota > Metazoa > Arthropoda > Malacostraca > Decapoda > Palaemonidae > Macrobrachium > Macrobrachium nipponense. The sequence continues at coordinate 58,797,780 of NC_087212.1, read as the reverse complement.
ATCGTATGTGTGAAGTAGAGGATGGTCCGGTTTGTCATCGGTGCGACGCGGTCGGCATAAACTCAGAAGAGGAGCGAAGAGTACAGACATACAAGAGTTGTCTCACCTACGACCCTGAACAGAAGATATTCATTTGCAAGTTACCATGGAAGGAAAGCTTCCGTACCTTGTTGGACAATCGACCTATTGCCCTCAAACGCCTAAATTCGTTAAAACGTACCATGTCCAGAAACGAAGCTTTAAAGAACTGGTATGTAGAAGAATTTGAAAAGTTGATCAACGACGGCTATATGACAGAGGTTACAGCTGAGGAGGATGTGCAGTGGAAATCGAATGGTGGCAAAGTCTACTACATCTGTCATTTCGCACACTTTAATGAGCATAGTTCCTCAACCCCACTCAGAATCATATTTGATGCAAGTGTTCCATTTAAAGGCAAGGCTATAAACTCCTTGTGGGAACCACCACCAAATTTGATTCCACCAATTCCAACCCTGCTGTTAAGGTTCCAGGAAAGAAAAATACCGGTTGCAATGGACATAAGTTAAGCATACTTCACTGTTCGCCTTGAGACAGAAGAATCTCATCTGCACCGCCTTTTGTGGAATCAACTGGACAAGGAAAAAGAAGTAAAGACGCTGAGATTACTACGAAACTCCTGGGGAACTACTCCGGCAGGTGGTATATGCAGTGTAGCAATGCTCATCATAGCTGAGAAATTCAAGGACAAGTACCCACAGGTATACGAATTCGTAAAATCGAACTTGTATGTTGATGATGGTACTACAAGTGTTGATGATGTTTCCACGGCATTACAACTTGCTAAGGAACTCAACATTGTCCTCAGTGAGGCATCCTTCATCATAAAGCATTTCATGATCGGTGGAAGTGAAAGTGATATTGATGCCGACATAAAGAAGTGCCCGGATGTACCTGACAATGTGCGACGGACACCAGAGCAGGAAAGGATCCTGGGTATAATATATCATTCTACCAACGATGAAATTTCCATTTCAGGTAGGATTAACTTCTCAAAGAAAAGGAGAGGCATTAGATCAGAGGAAGATATCAGTTTAGAGAACTTTGATGATGCCTTCCCTGACACTTTCAGTCGAAGAAATTATCTACAGATCATAGCAACCATCTACGATCCGACGGGACTTGCAACTCCGGTTACCATCTGCCTGAAGCACGAACTAGGTCAAATATTCCGCCTCAAACAGGAATGGGATGATCCGATCCTAGATGGCAATGATGACCTACCTACAACCCGCAGTCGGTGTAAAGAAGTGATTCGTTCGATCTACGGTCTAAAAGAAGTCAGGTTTGTTCGCTGCCTTACACCGGAAACTGCAGTTGGCAAACCCACTCTAGTAATTTTTTGTGATAGTTCTCAGACTGCCTATGGATGTGTCGCGTACTACAACTGGAAGTTGGAAAATGGCGAGCGAGCATCTGTTCTTGCCATGTCAAAGGCAAAACCTTGGCCACAAATTCCGACGTTAACAATCCCCCGTGGTGAGTTACTTGGATGTCTGCTGGGTGCCAGAATGCAACAGACTATTGTCAAAAAAATCAAGCTTCTTCTTTTGAAAGGGTAATGCTGCTAACTGACAGCACCATAGTTCTGGGACAACTGCGTCATGAGCCCTACAAGTTCAACATGTGGACAGCCAGCCGTATCAGTGAAATACAAACTCTGACTGATATTCGCGATTGGTACCATGTGGACTCTGGAAACAATGTTGCCGATGATGCGTCACGCGGTCTTAACCCATCTGAAATGGGAAAGGATTACAGATGGCAAAAAGGTCCAGACTTCATGAAGAAGGACATCAACGAATGGCCAATCAAACATGCAAATGAAGTTCATGCGAAAAAAGAAGATCTGGACATAAGAATAAAAGATCCACGGATGACCATTGGAAGATGCAAGTCACTATGTGTCCAGATTGATGGTGGAACAAATTAAACGTCGCATCTCTAGAATCATAAGATTTATGGAAAATGCTTCACAATTTTTCAGAGATCGACTGAAGAGAGCAGTGAAGACTACTCCAGTTGCCATCAGTAGTATGACGAAAGCAGAACGTTCGAGATGGTTTGCTGAAAATGATACATTTGTGCCTACCAAGCGTGAGTTAGTAATATCAAACTTTTTTCTTATTCAACAGGCTCAGCAGTCGCTTCCGTCAGATGTGGAACATAAGCTAAAGTCACTGAACCCAATACTGGACGCCGACGGTGTGTGGAGAGCACTAGGTCGTACTGGTGCTGCTCTATCAAACCCGCCTGCGATTATACCATACTCTGAACCCTTTGCAGAGATCTTGGTGCGTAAATGTCACCAACCGCAGCACTCTGGTGCGGATACTACTCTTGCCCTAGTACGTGAGCAGTTCTGGATCCTCAACGGTAAACGGTTCGTCAGCAAAGTTGTGTCGCAGTGCCCATATTGTCGCTTTTTACGGAAGAAGATCGCCCAAGTAGAGATCACTCCTCGTAAGGTGGAACAACTCGTGCGATCACCAGTATTCGAGCATGTGGTCATTGACATAGCTGGTCCATTCAATACCATCGCAGATCGCCGCGAGACGAGAAATTACCAGGTAAATTCTGGTAAAGCCTGGATTCTGGTCATCGTGTGTCGTGCATCTGGTGCGGCCCACATAGAGGTCCTTGAAGGTTATGATACCAACTGCTTCCTTGCAGGTTTTGATGCTTTCACTAGAATCCGCGGAAAACCCACGTCTGTGACCGCAGATCTTGGTTCGCAAATCCGTGGTGCTGCAAACGTCATGGAGAGCCTTTGGAACCATACCAAGATGGCAAAGATTCAGACAAATCCCGAAACAACAACCTGGCACTTCGTACCATCTGGAGCTCATTAGTCAGTTGGACAAGCTGAGAGGATGATCAGAACTGTGAAGAATACTTTAGAAGCTGTCACTGCTTCGAGAAAACCTGAATTTACCAAGTTGCGTTTGCAAAGACTAATGTACAGTGTTGCTGATATGATAAATGATAGGCCTTTAGGTGTTCATAGAAATAATGTTGCCAAATTAGACGCTGTGAGATTACTACGTCCAAATGACCTTATTTTGGGTAGATCAAGCGGTGATATCAGTGAACTTTTAGATTTCGAGTTGGCTAAAACACCAGAGCAAATAGAGTACACAAAAATACTCGCACTGAATGAACTTTTTTTAAATCATTGGTGGAAAATATGGTATGATCAAATTTTTCCAGCTCTTCTTCCCAGAGAAAAGTGGTCAGATTCCAACCGGGGAGTAGAGATAAATGATATCGTAATAATCAGAGATACTAATCCCGTGCGTAACAAGTGGCATTGGGGTGAAGTTGTTTCTGAAAACAAGTCGTCAGATAATATAACACGTTCAGTATCGGTGCGGTATAAGTCTGATGAAAAATCTAAGTTTGTCACTAAGTCGGTCAGAGATTTGGTTGTCATTCTGAGGAACAATGAACGTACTGATTTGTAGACATTTACAGTAACATACATGTGATTTTCAGTTGCATATAACGTAAAATTTTGTTACAAAAAGTGCAATTTCATCTAATTGAGCACTTTTCTATATGTTGTCGTTTTGTTTCATGTTCTTATTAAGTTAAAAAAAAAGTAAAAAAAAAAAAATTATAAATTAAAAATGCAAACAAAAAAAATTAAAGTTCCTGTTTCTTACTTATTTATCAAATGAGATCAAGTTTTATCTATAATTCTAGTATGTAAAATTTGTTACAAAAAAGGTTCAAACATGAATTTTAAATATTCATGAAAAATCGTGTATAATTTATAACAGAGCAAAAATTAACCCGAGATAAAGCTCCGGAGTGTAAACAGACACGAATCGCGTCTTCTATTTCCATTATTGAACTAGCCAATTATAAAATTTGGGGTCGTTTAGTTGCCAAACTAGGTACTGGACGAATTCTTTAACAAGCGAAAATCTGCCCAAAGAATCGTTGTTTTACACTTGATCTTGAGGCCTGAAGCTGGGCGGTTCTCTTTCGAGATCGCCATTAATAATTTAGAATAAGACTGCGCCCTCCAACTAAATAGCTTGGAGTAAGTAACTGTATTGATTGATCAATTCCATTTGTAATTTACTGGTCGATTCATATTCAAATTTGTTACTTCTGTTTTGATTGGTTTTGTTGTAATATACTTATTATTGTTTTTTTTGTAAGTCGTAATGTAAGTGTAATTTAGTTTTAATTTAGGTCTGTTGACATTTTCTCTGTAAAGTAGGATAAAAATATTATTGTAATTATTTCATTTGCAGAATGAAATGTCTGTAACGACTTCAACGTCGTGACGTTACATGCCTCGTTCGTATGGTTGGTTGAGGTGTCAATGGTCTTATTCTGACTGGGCAGGCGCAAGCCCCCTGCAGTTGCGCTACACTCTCATTGTCTAGCCTGTGCTTGCACTGCCACAGGTCTTGACTTTTCCCCAGCCTCCCCTTGTGGCAGTCCTCATCCCAGGAGGTCTGGGTCCTCCAACACGTCTGGTGCCCAGAACGTTTGTCATTCCCCTTTCGGTCTTATTTTTCACTCTATATCCCGTTTTCATTAGCATGCAGATGATACTGCACTGATCTGTAATTTTGCTTTCGTGTGCAATTTCATTTAATTAGATTTCCAGACCTTCTTTCAACTAACCTTTGTTTTTATTTCCATTTATTTTGTTTTTATATAAATTATAACTCTACAGAGCATTTATTGGATACTTTTGTTTCTAGATGTTTTAAAGATTCAGCATCCCTGATCCTTGCTCCATCTCTTGTTATTTCATCCTTCTGTTCGTGTTGTGTCCTCACTATTTCTGTTTTCCTTAGATTTGTAAAAACTCTCATCCCTCTCAAAATGTGATGGTTCTGTACAGCAAGATTTAACTACCTGGTGGTTTGCTGATTCTTATCTGCATTTTAAAAAATATATCAAATGTCTATCGTTGTTCCATTCTATGCATACACCCATTTTTTTCCGTTATAAAATCGATGTAGGCTTCCTCTTGAGCACCTCTCTGTTTACAGCAAATTCAGTTGACATGACTCCATCATCACAAATATATATATATATATATATATATATATATATATATATATATATATATATATATATATATATATATATATAGATACTATATATATATATATATATATATTATATATATATATATATATATATATATATATATATATATATTATATATATATATATATATATATATATATATATATAATATATATATATATATATATATATATATATATATATATATATATATATATATATATATATATACTATATATATATATATATATATAGATATATATATATATATATATATATATATATAGATATATATATATATATATATATATATATATATATATATATATATATATATATATATATATATATATATATATATATATATATATATATATATATATATATATATATATATATATATATATATATATATATATATATATATATATATATATATATATATATATATATATATATATATATATATATATATATATATATATATATATATAGATATATATATATATATATATATATATATATAATATATATATATATATATATATATATATATATATATATATAATATATATCTATATATATATATATATATAATATATATATATATATATATATATATATATATAATATATATATATATATATATATATATATATATATATATATATATATATATATATATATATATATATATATATATATATATATATATACTACATACATACTAATACATACATACTACATACATATAACATACATACTTACATACATACATACATACTACATACTACAATATATATATATATATATATATATATATATATATATATATATTACATATTATATATATATATATATATATATATATAATATATATATATATATATATAACATATATATATATATATATATATATATATATATAATGTATGTATGTGTGTATGATACATAAATAAAAAAATTCGTATTCACTCACATTTTTTAAAATTAATTTTTGTAAAATGTATGCACGTTCTTTGCATACTCTCTTGCAGCACGCCTTCCGCAATAAAAGCAATAACACAGGATTCGTAGCTTGCAACGATCCAATAAAACCCATATTTTCAATTTCGAAAAGTTTTGCATCAAGAAAATATCCTGGAATCATGCCTGGAGGAAGTTAGTAAGGCAGTAGGGAGTATAGGATATGAGTGGTGTGGCTGTAGGCGTTTTCCTTGAAGGAAAAATGCATGCCAGAAAAAAATATCGTAACTAGATAAACCATTTTAAACGCAAAGCTAATTTATCCCTAAATTTTGCTCATGTACACGAACTTTAAATTTGTCTTTGGTCTCGAATTTCAAACGTTCCTTTAGAACGCCTCTTTTTGTAAATCTAAGCATGCGCAGATACAGGGTTTCCTCCTCCTCCTCTAGCATCACTTTATCGGGCATGTGAGGTTTCAATGTAGCACAGAATATGGAATATTCTGGAGTTGTGGATCTCGCTTGGAACTGGGAATTGCAGGCGGGTTAAAATGATATTCAATTGGGATTGTAATATCGTGTTGCTTGGTAAAGTGGAATTATAGATTCTGCAGGAAATATGGAATTGCTTGGGAAAGGAAATCGCTGGCGATATTTAATTGTTAGAGCTACTGGCCTAGTTTGTATTCAGAAACAAAGGCCCTTTATGAAATGGCTTGCAGACGCTAACGTGGAATAGACCGGAGACACCGTAACATATATAAACCAGGGTAGGTGACTTAAATGTTTTCACGAACATTGGTGTCCTGTTTTATCGTGTCCACTGACAGATAACAAAGTAGCGCTCACTTCCAAGTTATTTCAGTTTATTTTGAGAGGGTCTATAGCTAATCTTAAATTGCGGACTCAAATGATTGTGGTTAGAAAAGCTGAAGACTGCGAAGTTCATCTGGTGTTTAAAGGGTTCAAAGATAGTTATTTCGGAAACATTTTAGTACATAAGAACAAAACGCTATAAAGCTGATATAACCAGAGGTATTTCATTTCGCTGATGGGAATATATACAGTTGTCCTCCTGGTAACGGTTTTGACTCCGATGGCGAGGAGACTGTAATCCGGCTTGGAATCCCATTTGCCATTACCTTAGTTTTGCAGGCAAATATAGCTGTTTTTTTTTTATTTGCTTATATACTTTTGTACCTATTACGATATTGCCTCATGAAATAAACGACGATATAAGAGATGGTCGAAAGGGCTACTCCGGACCCGAGGGACATTAAGTACTGTCCTGAAACTCGGACAAAGTTACTTTCATCCTGGTGAAAGAAGCTGGTCACGTGCTGGCCGACGGCAAGTATCTGTGCATTTTAATACCCGTAGACTATCAGTGTTACACTAAACAATTTATGGATTAATTTCAGTACACACGTACGCATTTTATATATATATATATATATATATATATATATATATATATATATATATATATATATATATAGAGGATGCATTGCATTACACACCCATGGATTTTTGCCTCTTAGAAAGTATATATGTGTGTGAGTATGTGTATGTATATGTATATGTATATATAGATATATATAGTATATGTATATATATATATATATATATATATATATATATATATATATATATATATATATGTATATAGTATGATATATATATATATATATATATATATATATATATATATATATATAATATATATAAGGATAAAAAAGTCGAGTCCCTTACAAAGGTACTTTGGGATCTAAAGAAAACTGCGAGTTTAATTTGGGAGCAATTTGTGTAATAAGGCTTCAGAAATGTGAAATCCAGACGTATACAGTTTTGTATTTCCGTTTGTGCTGCAATCAGGAAAAGGTTTGATTTTGGCAACCCTTGATGGAAAATGGCTTTGTTTGTATCAGTCAGTAAGCCTTCAGGTTACCGGCCAAGAATGGCCATGTCATCTTTACCAGGAGCTAGATGATGGATGGCGGAGTTTAGATTTCTTAACAGTACCAGATGAAATAAGGAATGAAAAAAAATTTGAGTCATTTTATGAAGGGTTGGGCAGCCTAAAAGGTGATGAAGGTAAAGTCATATTTTCGGCACTATAGAATATAGCTCTCTATCTTTACCAACATCAAATGCTGATAATGAGAGAGTCTTAGGTAAAACAAAGCTTATAAAGACAAAGCTTAGAAATTCTTTACACTTATTGCTGTCATAGCTGTGTCAGAGGAGGTTAAAATATATGAACATTCTCTCGTAACATCTTTGGTGGGTAAGATTATGGCATCACATTGCCAGCACTAGACCAGCACAAGTGCCAGTTCAAGCCTGTTGTTGGGAATGCATTCTAGTTCCTTCATGAATTTGGGCCATGATATACATTAACTTTTTAATCTTCGAAATTTATAAGTGAACTCTGTTAGGGATGCAACAGCTTGTAAGCCCAGATAGTGCTTAGCATCTATTGCTCAATAGATTGCGATGATAGGAAATTAACTGATGTCCCAGCCATAGTATCATTAGTATTTAAAAAAAATACTGGCTTATGCAGTTGTGTATATCTATGTGTGTGTATATGTATGTCGCGCGCGCACGTTTGTGTACACATATATTGTGTTTTTTGGCAGGCGTTGGGGAGTCACCTAGATTTGACGCATTGCAAAGGAGTTATTTTTTTTTATTTTTTTTTTTTTACTTGAGTAGCGGGAACTTTCTGCACAAGTCCGTATGCGAGTAAGCACTTGAAGAATGAACTTTACATTCACTTTTATTTTCTGTAATAGTAGAACTCTTGGCTAAATATCTTATATAGTACATACAAATATCATAGACACAGATACCTGTGTATACAATATACGTACGCACACACACACACACACACACACATATATATATATAATAAAGTCTATATCTAAATATTTAATATATATATATACATATACATAATAATATATATATATATATCATATATATATATATATATAATATATATTATATATATATATATATATATAATATAAATATATATTATAGAGAGAGAGAATTTAAACCCATTTTAAGCTGAATAGTAATAAACTAGCTGACGCCTGGCGGCGGGCAACCATTGGCCGGCATTGTTTGATATCATTTTCATTTTTTATCGTAGGAGAAAATAAAAAGCATATTTGGAATCCTCCTGAATAGTTCTATCAGAGTAATGTTCTCGTTTTCTCTCTGCAACCAATATTAAAGAAGTTAGCATGGCCGGATATTCGGATCAAAACAGTACCCAGCTAAGTACTATCCCTTAATATCCTCGTTATTCTTCACCACAGAAAAAAAGTAACAGCATATTTGGAATTCCCGTGAAAAGTTTTAACTGAATAATGCTTTCTTTCTTCTCTGTAAATAATAATTAAGAAGTTAGCATGGCCGGATTTCCGGATCAAAACGGCAACCGGGTAAAAATCGTCCTCTATAAAATATACTTACATGGTCCGACTTTGGTTCAATTTGGGCCAGTAGTTTCGTCGTCTATATGGAACATACACATATACATTCATAGTAGCTACATAGTCCGACCGTCAGCTTTATATACCATATATATATATATATATATATATATATATATATATATATATGTATTATATATGATATATATATATATACCGTTGCAGTTTTGCTTATCGCGATCACTGTTTTGTTACTAACATGCTGAACTTATTACGAGTGAAAACATACGTGGGAGACCTAACAAAGACGAATTAACGAAATGAATCTGACACTTAACTTCATGGCGCCTCAGTGGCGTGATCGGTATGGTCTTGACCTGCCACCTCGGTGGCCGCGAGTTCGATTCTCGGGTATTCCTTTGAGGTGTTAGATATGTGTATTTCTGGTGATAGAAGTTCACTGTCGACGTGGTTCGGAAGTCACGTCAAGCCGTTGGTCCCGTTGCTGAATAACCACTGGTTCCATGGAACGTAAAAACACCATACAAACAAACTTAATCTTCTTGCCCTTGATTCATGTGATAAAAAAAAAAACTAGATAGACTATTCGTTTTTGCGGCAGGAGCTTTGTTTGCTGTCTCTCGTGAACACAACTTTTAGTCCTTAACCAGTTGTTCAAAGTAAAAGAACTTAGAGTGCGTTTAAGCCTTTCGTCCTTAGACACGTGTGCATTTGTAATCCTGCTTTGAAGCTATACTTCACCGTACCTGTCGTGTTTGTAGATGACTGGAGGACTTTCACTTAAAAAATGAAGGGTTTTGAATGGCAGGTCCCTTCAAACGGTTTTGTCCTCATTTTTTTTTTTTTTTTTATTGTTGTTAGTACCGTTCAGGAAATGCTGGTTCTTGCCTATTTGATATACGTTATGTTACTAATAAAACCTATGTTAATTTTTTATTCGGTCACATAACTTCATCTTTTTTTTTGTGTTATGCAGAGACTCACTTGAGCTTCCGTAGTTTTAAAGATTTGTAAATTACTAGCTGTATGTTTATACACAGCACAGTAGTAATCGGTGTTCTATATTGTAATTTCAAGGACTTTTACTAGCGATGCTGCAATTATTGCTAGCAGTTTGACTTTATGCGAGTTTGATATCAGTGCGAGGTGTGTGTCTGTTACGGCTTCATGGAACAATATTTGAGGAACGTTTAGAATGGGAAGCACTAAAGAGATGCACTTTTCTTCAATGTTGTATTTTTGTGCGAAACGTCCTATACGATTTTTTTTTTCGAAACAAACACTTCAAAATATTCCGTTTATAACAATATCCGAGAAGAATTTGAAGTGAAGAATAGTTAGAATTTATAGTTATATTGAGGATGGAACTTCATCTTTATATTCGTAGTATGATATTCAATTTCTAGGTTGGATAACCCTCCTTCAACCGAGAGAACTTCCAACTTCCCGCTGCCATAATTAGGAACCTTGGAACGAATTGATAATCATTCTCTCTCTCTCTCTCTCTCTCTCCTCTCTCTCTCTCTCTCTCTCTCTCTCTTTTTCATCATCATCAATCATCATCAGTTGTATTCTAGTTGTTACTAAGGTAGGTTAATTAAGAAAAGATTTCTGCCTTCATGGTTACTGAATTTTGCCTCATGAAAATAGGAAATGAGTAAATGCCGAAGTTATGGAAGTTCGTAAATATCTAAATCACTCTCGGGACAAAATCTGAAGACGACGGTAAAACTGTTATTCATAATAGAAAAAAAATCAGTTTTTTTTTTTTTTTTTTTTTTTTTTTTTCAATGAAAATATTGAATTGTTCTCGAGTTGACGTGCGACGATAAGGTCGTCCGTGAACTCCCGGTGTTCATGTCTCTCCTGTCTCATGTTTCTCATTGAAGTGATTTGATCTTGTATAAAGTGTTGCCGAGTTTTTTTTTTTTTTTTTTTTTTTTTTTTTTTTTTTTTTTTTTTTTAAAGAAGTCTATTGTTACATTGATTTAAGTTATTAGTAAGAAAGAGCATATCAATGGTGTATTAAATGGTTGTGTTTCCTTTTTGGCAATTTTATTATTGCTTTGTTATTGCCTACAGCAGATTTTGCATTTTGTGAGCACCGCAGTGATGAATTTATGTTAGAAATGGATTTTATTCAACTGGTGGCAGATATCACTCACTAAAGAACGGTATTCATCCTACCAGATAACTGATATTTTATAGAAATACGGCATATTGGGGTAGGATCTTTGTCAATGGGTATAAAGGAATCCCGTTAGTACTTGCATGAATCCCATCTCTTCATGGTCGAGATTTAAGGGAAGGAAAGGATAAAAAGATGAATTTGGCTGCCTTATGAAGAGGCTGCCTGTACGCACACATCTGAGCCGTCCGTCCCCGCTGGGCTGCTCTCCCCCATCCCCCATCCCTCATCCCCTCATTTCCCCATTCCTACACTCCAACCACCTTGAGCTATCTCATCGCATGTCGGCGCTATTCACAAGGATTCACTTGGGAAAATTAGACCACGAGTCGGCATCGGCTCCGTCAATAGTTCCTTTCTCCGTCTCCCTTTTTCTCCTCTTCTTCCTCTTATAAGCGGAGAGGCCCCTGATAGGATTTAAGCAGATTTCTTTTGCGACCCCCATCATGAAGGCAGGGCAGTTCGCTCTCCAGAATGGAAAGGATTGCATCCTAAAGGTATAGTATATCCTTTAGAGCTCTGGGGATTAAGATTTCTTTGTAATAAAGTCATATGTTGGGGGATAAGATGTGGAAACGCTCAATTAGATATATATGCGCATGTGAACGAATCACGTACACTTGGATGTTGCATGCGCTTATGTCTTTCTGTACATTGGCATCACCCAAAGACAACATGTTAAGGTTAAGAAAGATATATGAATTGTCAAACCAAGAAATTTTCCCGAGATATCTGTCCTGATTATTGAGGAATAAACGCACACAGATAAAGTGTAAAAGATGTCAACTCAAGTGATTAGGATTTGATGTTGTAGATCATAATGACTATTTATCAGTCATTGCTGTGTTGTATGTGAGAAGCCCCATTATATCGATTTTAGTTATTTTCGTTATAGTACAACCATGGATATGATACATTAGTTGCCTCCTGACAAACGTATTGGGTATGATGAAATAATGTGGATATTGCTCTTGTGTTGTAATGTTTAATGATGCAATAAGCGTAAAAACAATAGTATTAGAAACTGTGGGCCAAGGTGAAAAATGGTTACTCTATTGAAATTGAATGAAAAGAAAATAATTTACAGTTTGAAATTTTATGGAGATAAATATTCGGATATTAGACTCCCAGTAACCTTCCACTTATTTGCTCTTTAATGCTCGATTTCGCAATCACAAATGGATAATGTTCGAAATGAAATCGGAAATGATTAAAGCCGGTATTTACCATCAACATTTTTCAGCAATTTGCGACAGAAAATGCTCAGCCTTCGGACTTTGGCGCATTTAATTAATTCTCTTTGATGTCAAATAGTCTTTGGAAAAAATTCTTCGGTATGCTGATTAATTGAAGTTCATTTTCGGTCTACAGTTTCGTTACTGTTAGATTATAAGCACAAATTCCATTTAGAGATGATTGATTCCGAAATGTACTAGAAGGTTTTTGTGAAAAGGTAACGAAATTTTTAACGGATCTATCCAGGCCTTATTCACTGATGTATACAAGTGCTGTGTTATAATTAAGCATATAAACCTGTGGGATATATTTAATTGCACATACAATGTTTAGAAAGTTACATGTGTTATAGTAGATTCATATCACTCGTGCATCTGATGTCTAGGCCTTACGACGCTCCTGATTGGCTGTTAATAAGCCAATCACAGGGCTGGAAACTCTCAGTTTCTCGAGAGAGTTCACATAGGCAGGATGTATGTTCCACCTCAAGTATCCTTCAGGAGAGCTGTAATTTACATCCTGCCTTTGTTAACTCTCTCGAGAGACTGAGAGTTTCCAGCCCTGTGATTGGCTTATCAACGGCCAATCAGAAGCGTCGTAAGGGACGGGGCTAGCCATCAGATGCAAGGGTGATGTAAATCTACTATAGTGATGCATATACACTTGAAAGTTGTGTGTTGCTATATTTTAGCATTTGTTTATTGAAGTAAGGAGGTTACGTGTAGATAGCCAACCAAGAAAACACCGCCTTCAAAATTGGGAAATAAGAAATGTCATCCCAGAGCAAATTTCCATATTATCACTCCCTTTTATAAATTTGGCCTAGGCGCCGTTCAAATAAAAGTCAAATAAACACGATTTTACAGCAGAGGAAATCCGGGCGATGATATTCCACGGAAGGCCATATAATTCTCGCAAGTGGGTCGGAGAAGTAACTCTAAGACCCTATAAAAATTCCTCATAAAAAAGGAGATCCCTTTCAGGGCGGGAATTTCAAAACAAAATCCAAGGGTTTTCCACGGTGAATCAAGTCCATTAAGTATATTGTTTATAGCTCTCTCTCTCTCTCTCTCTCTCTCTCTCTCTCTCTCTCGCCCTCTCTCTCTCTCTCTCTCCTCCTCTCCTCCTCTCCTCTCTCTCTCTCTCTCTCTCACACACACACACACACACACACACATTTAAACAGTCAGTATTTACATACTCTTATGGGAGATATATGCGAACTTACTTTCATTAACTTATTTCAGAATTTTATTTCAATACCATCTGCATCTCTGTGACAATACATGCGCTTGTTTCTAAATTTCCTCATTAACATTTAATGTAATATTTACGTATATATTCTGTATGAGTCATGATATTTTGTCTCCAAGTAAAGAGAAAATTAATGTGGATACAAAGCAGCGCATTAATGTATTTGGTGGCTATTATTTGCCAGAACTCTTTTCAGCAGTCCATATCTGTAACTTGAGGATGATTTTTGTTCTTCACACATTTAATGTTAATAAAGAAAGTAGTAGTACTTGTACACAAGGTCAAGAACCGTACTCTCCTTAAAACAGCAATTTATTCTTCCACACTTTTAAAGAAATTATGCAGTGTCTCCACCAAACGATTTGATATTGAAAAATTACTCATTATTACCGTACGTATGTTTCAAGAGCGTTTAAAAAGTGCTGATATATATATATATATATATATATATATATATATATATATATATATATATATATATATATTAAAATATTATAACTATATAAATACAATTGCGGGATGTTCACTATATTGAACTCCATACGGTAGCTAAACTTGTGTACCAAAGGTTTGCATATTCACAAAGGTCTTTGAAACTACGGCCGTTTCATTAAACGCATCCGTTTCAACCTTTTAGGCGAAGTTGCTACAGATCTGAATATAGAAAGTGAAATTTGGGAATTTGTGGTGCAACACCGAATGCTCTGGTTATTATCTTTCTGTGGACTGTTTTTTCTATGATGGTTTTCACAAAACCTGGAATTTGGCTTTGCATTTTATACATTGGCGTTGTTATTGTTTCTCAAGTGGCATTATACTCATGAATATATATATATATATATTATATATATATATATATATATATATATATATATATATATATATATATAATGTATGTGTATATACATACTGGTTTACACTGGGCGAAAAGAGGAGGATCACAGATGCCATGTTAGCCGTCATAAGCTTTTACTTTGATATCACTGCGGTTTCACACTACAGTTTATTTTAAAAAATCAACACGAAACACTAACCTTCATAATTCAGCAAGGATTCTCAACTTCTTTTGAGACAAAATCAGATGAAATAACATCAGTGAAAACTACAGACGGTTGGGGTGATGCCGACGGCAAGTACAAATACCTGTGTTCGACTATGGTTTGTTTTGTAGAGTCGGTATCAACGTATACCTCTCTCTAGCCGTGTGGTTTAGAGCTTCCACTGAACGTCGTTGGTGCTCACATTGTTCAGAGTTCGATCCGGTCAGTTATAATTCCCCTTCGGTTTCCACGTTAGAACAACCCAGATATTAAGCGACATTTGTAGCTTAAAGTTTGTGTATGTAAATATCGCAGTGATGCGATGAAAATTCAATTATAAATACCTACGTGTTTTAAACGCAAAATCGGCTGTCATGGTGGAGGTGGGTTGATGCCGACATGAAGTATAAATATCTGCATTCGATGGTCATTTGTACAGCAGAGTCTGTATCAACTTACACTTTTCTTAACAGCCGAGAGATTTAGAGCGTCCACTGAACGTCGGTGGATATTAAACATCTGTAGATTAAGTTTGTGTTTATATATATATACATATATATATATATATATATATATATATATATATATATATATATATGTGTGTGTGTGTGTGTGTGTGTGTGTGTGTGTGTGTGTGTGTGTTTGGAATTAGTCCTACATTCAATCGCTTTTCACGGTAACCAATTGATGAGAACTCATTGTAGTATAAGGTTGCTTAGACGTAAAAGGGCATCCAATTAATAGGGCGTATCTCACGGCACTGGTCTTTTGAAATGACCATTCACCGTTTTGATTCAACTGCGCATGGATCAACAAAACTGATGGCTATTGTTGGCTTCGTATTAATTAACCATTGGTTTGGTAGATACTGACCGTAGGGCATGATTTTGTAGTGTATTGTCAAATGTGTTCATATGAATGCTAAATCCACTGTGCGGGCTTTTAAAGTAGTTATTATCATTATATTATTAAGTGAAGTACTATGCTTTGGAATTATGCTATTGCAAGTATGTAGACAGCGGAAACATCTGATAGTTGACAGGCAAAAAGAAGTAAATGTGCGCGGAACGTCGTGTTCATGAGGAGTTGATGAAATAAACTAAAGAGTAAGTAACGATTTATTTACTGGGGAGCCAAAGTGCCACACACACACACACACACACACGTTACTGCCATAGAGGACCGCAGTGATACAGAAGGTTTAAAGAAGGAGATCCTTTGTTTCCATGCTTACGGAGGCCTGTCATCCTGCATCTTCAAGGCACCAAGCAATGAAAAAAACATGTATCGGATAGGATGAAAACGAGTATATAGTATATGCCCAAATGTCCAACAGTATCCTCCCTTAACCGTGGCCCTTGACCTGTGTATTAAATCTTGCCCCGCGCGTGTCGCCTCCGTGTTACCTTCGTTGCAGCATCCTTCTCCATAGGGGTTTCCATTAGCTTGGTTAAGCCTTTCGTAGGGTGTATTTGTCTTTTTCTGCAGGGCTTCTTAGATATCTGAAATCCTCATGGTTGTTCTCAAAATCCTCCCAAGACCGTTTCTCAGAAATCTCCCAAGTTGTCTTGGAACACTGTGAGCGCGCTTTCAAATATGAGACATTTTGTTACGCTGTCCTCTTAAATTTGCATCTTTTTATCCCCGTCCAGTTTGTGATTTTTCACCAGTTGTACCATAGGTGAGGCCTGATTGCAGTATCTGATATTCTGTCTATGCTGTCTGGCTCTTTGCATGTTTTACTGATGTGTCTAGAATTTGTAGCCTCCAGTCTTGACATGGTGTAACGCACATCCGCCTCCCTCTTTGTTGATTAAAGGGTTTATAGGAATCGTTGACCTTGACTTAAACTTTCATTTCTACATCCCCCTTCTCACTGTTTATGTATGTACTGTTCTGCTTCCCCCCTCAAACATCCCCGCTCTCCTTTTGACCTCGGCATGGGGTTTGTCAACTTTTCTTCCCAACATTTCCATACCCAGCTGAGCACGCGTTCAGAATCTCCAAAACACTCTTTCTCCTTCATAGGCTACCATTCTTAGATCAAATGCACTCACTACAACTTCTATGTATTGTACATGTCCGTTATTTTTACCCAAGAATCACTGGGACTTATCACTCTTTACTTTATTCACTCATACTGATTGGGTGGTTAAGGAGAGGTCTGAAAAACGAATATATTTACGTAAATGATTCTTACTTCACCGTATTTAGGAAGTGCGAACACTGTTATGTAACAGTAAAATTATGTTTGCGGACGCAAGCGGATTTTTTCTAGCACACGCGCGCTTACATACACACATATGTATGTGTGTATATATATATATATATATATATATATATATATATATGTGTGTTTTTGTGTGTGTGTGTGTGTGTGTGTGTGTGTATCCCGAAGATGTGTTAAATACACGAAAGTACTTGGGACTCTGTCTTCTCTTTTTAAACTTTTCCAGTGGCGTCAGCTAATAAACAAAATCACGTGCTTACTTTTGTGATTTCTTGTTAGTATATATATATATATATATATATATATATATATATATATATATATATATACATACACACACACCATCCATCCATCCATCCAGTGTAGCACGAAGGAATACGTGCTTGAGAATATCCTTAAATCTACCGTGGATTTAAGTGTATATATACAAACATGTACAAACATATTATGTTTGTATATTTGAAATCTTACTCTCTTCTTTTATCATGAATACCGAATATTAATGTTGGCTAGTAAGAAAAAGATAATTTATGTTGTCAACCAAATTTTAGAAATACTCATTTCTTGATCAGTTTCCAGTATGCCTAAAGAAATATGTTTGTTATAAATTCCTCTAGGAAAAAATGTTTTTCTTTACTCCCATAGGTTAATAAATCGTAGCCAAATTTGCATGATACATAGAGTATTCAGTATATATTGTTTACATATGGTAGTGAAGACAGTGCAATTATTTTTGTATCATGAACATTTCGGGTTATTTTTATCTTGTGTTCATCTTGTAATATCGCCAGTTATTATTGTACTCACGTATTAGAAAATGTCCAAATATCCTTCGGGGACAGAGTTCTTAAAGCATGCATATACATACACCTTTTAATGTGTTAGATTGTTTGGAGTGTGTCTCCTCACAATACACTCTCAGCAGTTCCATGGGTGACTTATGGCTGGAACGCGAACGCACAATGTGTACCAAGTTAAGAAGACTCGTCGAGTCTTTTCGATTTCCGTCGCCCGTTTTATATGCGAAAGCGTTATATTTCTCACGAGTCTTAATGTAGAAAGAATATAAAGGCGAAATTTGTAAGCAGGAACTAGGCGGTAGTTGTGTAGGGGAGCTCTCTCTCTCTCTCTCTCTCCCCCAGGTCACTGGTGTCTTGTGATAATGAATATCTGTCACCGTAGAGACGAAGATCTCTTAATGAGGCGGTCGTGTAATGAAGGTACTACGGTGGTGCAATCAACGCGGCGTCGTGTCATTAACGATCGATGAAAATAGAGAGGTGGGAAGAATGAGTGGCTGCTCGAAAATCCAAAAGGTTTTCATTATTCTGCTTAGGTTTGTAGAGAGAAAGGCCATCTAAAGTAGCAGTATACCTGCGACTGGCATTGAGGGAGGAAAATGATAGTTTCTTTTTACAATGCAGACTTATATCTACCAAGGTTAGGCACTCAATCGACTTAATTTTTTCGTTTTTGTCCCATGATTATATTAATTTCCACCTTCTATAAATGAGCTGGGTCACTGACATAACTGCCAATCGAGACTGAAATAAACAAAGTCCAAAAACGTGTCCGCGAAAACAGTCTTTACTGAGAGACGATTATGAAAATTTCCGAGCCGCGTCTTGTCGAGAGAAAGAATCCACTGACTGCGTGCTTGAAACAGGCCAATCTTGCCCAGACTCCACAACTGCCGAAACCACTATTCCGACGGTCATGCTCCGCTCTCTTCCTCCTTTCATAGTCTTTGGTGGCAGTCTTTTACATCATAACCACATCATAGTTATCATGTCATCCCAAAAACGTCACTATTCACAATCCTTATTAAACTTCACTACTCATTTTTTATTATCATCATGATCTGTCACCAATCTCTCAACCATCATCGAGTCGACAGTGGGTTCACACACACAGACACACACACAAACACACACACACACACACACACACGCATCTTCATTTGCAGGATCAAAAGTGTTCAAACCACAAATATAAAAACAAAGCTCAACATAAACCACTATTAACGTATCCCTCCCACTCTATCTCTATCTCCCGTGATTATCGCACCAATTTGTTTTTCCTATAAATGGACGAAAAATGTTTTCCTCGGTTAGAAAGCGATAGGCAGAAACGTAAGACCCTTATCTCCTGTCACTTCTCACCGGAACATAATCAATCGAGGAGGCATCCGAGAGAGATACAGGAATTAGAATAAGAAATGTCTTGATCGGGGATTTTTTTTTTTCGTTTTCCTCCATTCGCAGAACAGTGGATTCAAGCCTATTGTTCTTATGTTTATTCTGAGTTGGCGTGATACTATATTATACATATTCGATAAATATATAATATATCTAATCTTATATTATATATATTTATATTTATATATATATCTATATTATTGATATATATATAGATATATATATACGTTGATCTTGCTTATGATGAACGGAGGCAATTGATAGTTTTATTATATATATATTATATATATATATATCTATATATATATATATATATATATAATATACGTAATAAATAAAGGTCTCTGCAGAGTAAAGGACGTCGAGTCGAAAGATCTTGCAGAAACTCCGTTGTTTATTTTTCCTTCTTGTCTTATGCCCTTATTTATGGATTTATCACGTTCCAAACTTTTGTGATTCAGTTATACTACTACATATATATATATATATATATATATATATATATATATATATATATATATATATATATATATATATATATATATATATATATATATATATTATCCAAATTTATTTGCAAATGTTCTTATGTTCTCATTTTGTTGTCTGTATTTTTCTTGTCTTCATTTACCCATAAATATGCGGCGGAGTCAAAATACATTAACATAAATTTATTTCTTGTTTTATTCTCTCCTCTTCTCTCTCTTCTCTCTCTCGTCTCTCTCTCCCTCTCTCTCTCTCTCTCTCTCTCTGAAATTATGCAAATTCAATTGGGCTGCGAAGAGGACTACTCGGGTGTGAAGGAGGAGAGATGATGCTGGATGTGGCTGAGGGTGTGTGAGGAGGGTGGGGGCGGGGGCGGGGGCGGGGGGGAGGGGCTCAAGATAAATGGATGGCACTCTTCTCCTCTCCCTCTTTATCTCACACTTTTCCATCCCTTTGATGCGTTTGTTATTAACTTCGGTTACTAAAGTTGTTGTATATAAAATTCGAATTTGGTATGATCGTGCATTTGTTTCTAGAAAACTGCACTGATATTCCGAGTAATTCATACATGCATTTATTTTATATATATATATATATATATATATATATATATATATATATATATATATATATATGTGTGTGTGTGTGTGTGTGTGTGTGTGTGTGTGTGTGTGTGTGTACAGGAAGGTGTACGGTAGGATTCTGATTGACGAAGTATCCCAGGTGACAGAAGAATTTATACCGGAAGAGCAGTGTTGGTTTAGACAGGGAAAATAGGTGTGTAGATCAGGTTTTTCCTATGAAATATTTTTGTGAAAAGTAAAAGAAAATTGCTGCTTGTTGTATACGAGTATTTGGACTTACTGTAGAAAGAGCACAAGATAGCACCTATAGAGAAAGACTAAAATTATGAATGCCGTCGAAGATTTATAATGTAGTAGAGAAAGTAAGTTGTAAAGATACATTAAAATGTTTTATGATGGAAAAGCTGCGTGTACAGTATGTTGTCTGACGTGTGACCGGTCTGGTTTGAAAATGGTTCTGATACGAGTGAGTGAGATATCCTCTTTGGTGCTTAGTATTTTATTGGTTGATGTGATGCAAGGAATTGGAGAGAGGATTATAAACGTATTAGGTACTAAATTGTTGGATATGAAAATGGGTCGGGAATCGACTGAGAATGGCAGCTGATACATTACCGACTGAGAATTGGGACAAAACTTCAGACACGCGCCTCAGTGGCGTAGTTGGTATGGTGTTGGCGTCCCACCTCGGTGGTCGCGAGTTCAATTCTCGGCCATTCCATTGAAGAGTGAGAAACGTGTATTTCTGGTGACAGAAGTTCGCTCTCGACGTGGTTCGGAAGTCACGGAAAGCCGTTGGTCCCGTTGCTGAATAACCGCTGGTTCCATGCAACGTAAAAACACCACAAACAAACAAACAAACAAACAAAATTCAGAAACTACCGAAAGAACTTGAATGTCTGTGTGGGAGGGAGGCGGAAGCTGCGAGTTACGTTATGAGGGTCAGTGGAAACCAATATGATGGAGCGATATGGGCTGGATAAAGGAAGGAAGTAGTTGATTTGTGTAGGTATTTATTGGTAAATAAATCTTTGATGGTTGGAGTAGAGAAGAGGTCATAAGAATATCTCAGGCGTGTGGCAGCAAGCTGTGTGCAAAATATAATGAGCAAACTCAGGGAGTCTCTGAAAGCCAAGATTGGAATCTGTGATGAATTGTTCAACCAACCCCTCTTCACGGAAGTGCCCCGTAGGGAGGTAGCAACATCTGCGCACCTCGCGCGGTGCTCTCTCGTTCATATTCTCTTTCCTCCTGTCTTACTTTCCACCTTCTCCTGATAAATGTTGCATATTGCAACTGAGATTTTTTCCTCCTGTTACGCCTTTAAATCCTTTCTACTTTCATTTTCCCTTTCAGCACTGAATGGCTTCATAGGTCCAATTGCATGGCCTTGGCCTAAATTCTGTACTCTGTTTCATTCCATTCACGAAAGTCAAGTGTAGATGCTAAATACCAATAAAAGAAAAAAGGTTGAAGGGTGAGGGATGAATATTGAATGTTATAAATGTTGCAAAAAAAATGAAATTGTAAGATATATGGAGATGTACATATATAGTAAAATGTTTAGGAGGTAAGATGGATCAGTGTTTTTGAGATGGTTTGGTTATGTAGAAATAATGTTGGATGATATACTGTTGTTAAGAATGTACAACTCCAAATTATTAGAAGGAAGGAGGACAGAAAGGGTCTTAGCTTCCAGTAAGTGAGCGAATATGTTCAATACAGGGGGAAATTATGTGAAGTGGGTTTCCTGCGTTGTTTGTGAGTCTTCTGATTAGTTGTAGTTAAGTCCCCTAACGTGAAATTGTTCTGCACAAAGTTTTCATGCATGACGATTCAGCTTTTAAAGTATGATTTGCAGTTCGGATTGTCCATTCTCGGGAGTTTAAAGTAGACTTACATTATATATATATATATATATATATATATATATATATATATATATATATATATATATATATATATATATACATATGTGTGTGTGTGTGTGTGTGTGTGTGTATGTGTGTGTATTAGATGTGTATATACATATATATAGTGTTCCAACATAACTCTCAAGGACATTGAGCAATTTCAATCAAACTTTTTATACTTATGACTTACTACTGTGGGTGTAAGACATCGCTAGCGCCAAAGGGGATAGGGGTGGGAAGGGCTTCCCTGAATCACTGCTGGTTCTTCCCGTAGACATAGTAACCAAATAAGCTCTATGAGTTTATACCTGGAAAAAATTACATCACTGGCACGAAAGAGGGTGGAGTTGGGAAGGGCTGATGTAAACATAACAGGAAATGACAGATATTAGTGTCTAATCCACAGTTTTCGAGGTTGTTAAGATGATTAGTGATGCACCAGATGCCCTTAATCCAAGTTCAGCCCTGATAGAAAAGGACTAAAAAAATGCAATGTAAAAAATTACAGATATTAGTGTCTTATCCATAGTTTTCGAAGTTGCTAAACTGAATAGT